>NW_006160007.1:878897-941446 GCF_000334495.1 Tupaia belangeri chinensis | reverse complement strand
CCAGCCCTCCAGCTCCAGAGGATCTTAGTCATGTGTGAATATCAGCACATGTTTCAAGCCCACCCAGGGATCCAAACTGTGGTCAGCTGCGTGACTTCTAACACTGTGGTTCAGGTTGTTACCCACTGTGCATCAGTTGGGCAAAAGTGGAATCTTTTCTGATGGTTGTTTGACAGTATGTATCAGAAATCCTAATGTCTCAATTCATTGTTATCTTTCTAATTTTTTTAACTATAAAGAATTATGTAATCAGAATTAATTTTAACTGCAGAGTTTATCATAGGAAAATAATCAAGAGATGGATGAAAACCTGTATAAACAGATTGATGTTAGGTTTTAGTGTGATAGTGAAAAATGAGAAGCACAATTTATTCATGTGATAAATATCATGTGACTATGAGGAAGCCTGTTATCTGGGGGCAAATGAGCTACAAAGTAGTCTGGCTTTTTTTTTCCCCTTTGTTAAGTAATTATGCAAAAATATATGACCATTTAGTATAGATACAAAACAACCAAACCTCATGGTTTTTTAGTGGTTAGCTGTACCTGGGGAGATGATAGGTGAACTTAGTTATTTACTTTATATTTTTCTCAGTGTGGATTAATTGCAACATCAAGAAACTTGATTTTTTAAAATACAAGTCACTCAGGGCCAGCAGATGGTATAGTGGTTAAGGCACTGGGTTCCCACATGGCCAGCCATAGTTTGAGTCCAAACCAGGTGACTTGAAAGTCATGGTGGGCATGTGTACACGCATGCCCCAAATCCTGAGAGGAGAATGGAGAAGAAGGGACTGTGATGTGGCCACCCCCTCTCTCCCCAGGGAGTGACTTTCACATTTCCTCTCTGTCTCTCCCTGTCTCTTTCTAGTGAATGCATGCACCCTGTGGCAAAAACTGAAAAACGAAAACAAAAATATGTAACTCTGGTAATTATGGATAAAAAGGTTTTTTTTTTTCTTTTCTTTTCAAAAAGAAAATGATTCAGATAAATGGCAATGTCATTTCTAGTTTCCACTTTTATTTCTTACTGACAGTGTGATTTATTTGGTATGTGTTGTTAGCTGATTAGCACGCAGGGCCCTAATCATCTTCCTAAGGGCACATACACATTTCTCTAAGTTCATTTGTTGGAAAAGCTCAAAGGCTGAGATGCCGAAGGAGTATTTGATGTGGCATTTAGTCCCTCAGGAGTTACCCTCTTTTTCTCTGTCTGCCCAGCCACTTTAATCACTCACCTCTGCTGTTTTCCAACTTGAAATCACCCTTACACTGCCAGGCTGGTGATGAGCATCTCCCAAACAGAGCTGCTGCAGGATGGCCCGGGAGGTCCCTCCCCATCACAGCTTGGTCTTCAACCTTTGATAGACTCAGGCAGCCCTACAAATGCATTCGCCTAAGGGATCTCCTGGTGAAAGGGAGCCTAGATGGTCTTCAAGCCCATTTTATGCTTTGGGAAACTTATCATCTCTGAGCTTCACTGCCCTTCTTTCTTCAGCAAATAGTTAAACCTCTACTACGCTAAGCACTTTGTGACCAAGGTCGGCAAGTACTTGAGGTCCTTGAGCTCTTGTTACCTTCTAATCTGAAACTGGAAATTTAATACTTACCTAAGAGCGTTAGACAAGAATGCTGTGTAACGTCACGCCTCCCTGACACCTGCACGTTCTCAGTGATGTTCATTGATTTTCCATGATTTCAGTCTCTGAAACTGGAGCAAGCCTAGCATGGTCTATTCTGTGCTTAGATCTCAGCAGAAAATCTTTGCTCCGTGACTTGGTTCTGTTGCCTCATGGACAGGAACCCCTGAATGACATGCCCAGCAATTGCTCTCCTGTCACGGACACTGGCAAAGAAGGAGATTGCTCCAGCCCGACCCACCCTTCCTGAGCACCAGCTTTGCTGGCAGCTGGAGAGATGGGGCTGGGGGTTGGTGTGGCTTCCTTGAGGTTTCATGCATCTGAGTCTGCCTGCAGCGTGCAGATCCTGCTCTCACTCGTTCAGGCCCTAGGTGGGCTTTCTTGTGCTGTGGTCACGTTGGCCTCCACTTGAACACGTAGGCTGTTTTCTCCTCAAGTGCACATTTCTTCTGAGACTCTCTAGCCCAAGGCTGTTGAACAGGGAAGAACTTTAGAGGTCATATGATTTGTGCAAGCAAGCTCAGAGATGTGACATGCTCACGGATAGTAAGTGACAGAGGCTCCATCCTGCACCACATGTCCTTCTTCCTTTTTTTTTTTTTTTTGGAGAGGTTTTTGCTATAGGGCATGTGCGCTCACCAGACAGACAGAGACAGAGAGACAGAAAGTGAGAAATCACCCCCCAGGTGGGATGGCCAGGCCACAATCCCTTCTCCTCCATTCTCCTCTTGGGATCTTGGGCACGCATGCACATGCACCTGGTTTGAGTTTAAGCTACCAGGTCCGGGACTCAAACCACGGTCGACTACATGGGAGTTCAGCGACATAACCATTATGCTAACTGCTGGTCCCCTTGTTCTTAAGCTTATTTATTTCATCCTTGAAAGAGACAGAGACAGAGGCAGGCATCGCCAGTAGCGACTTCACATTGCAGTCTACCCCCAGCCAGCCCTGAGCATGGGCACACATGGGCACACATGTGCCCAGGGAAGCTCCTGGACACAAACCCCATGTGAGTTTACATCACCACTGTGCTCCGGCATGGTCCTGCAAATTGCACTTTCATTCTGTGATGTTATGGGCATTTCTGTTGGAACAGGAAACTGTTCTTCTCAGAGGACAAAGCATTCCAGATTCCTGTGCAGCTTTAGGTCAAGGCTACCCGGTCCTGTGGAGAGCCAGTGGCCAAGGAGGGTGGACACTATTAGATTTGTGTGCACCGTTGGACAAGTCCAGGTTTTGCCAAGCATTGAGTCAGCAGGTCCCCGTGCCCCTGCCCTCTCCAATGGGAGCATTTTCATCTCTTTCTCATATGCTCGTGATAGCCCATTAATGTTGAGAATGAAGGAAAACAACCTTGACTAATTAAAGAGAAGAAATGGCAGAATGAGGAGGTGACAGTGCAGTGCGTTCCTGGAGCTTGCTTCTGAACGTGGCCCAGCTGTGAGGACATAGAGTGTTGGCACCTCACGCCCCCGCCCCAGCTTTGACTTTGATTCAAGATGTGGCCCCTATGTTAAAATCCCTGGGGAAACTCCAGGCAGAGGTGTTCTTTTCACACATATTCTCTAGAGCTGTGGTTGGGAAACATGGAAATGCCCATGGGAGACGTTTGCCGCATGTTAATAAGCATGATGAAAAAGGAGGTGAAACAGTGTTTACGTCTCTTTCTCCAGGGACGTCTAGACTCCGGCCTTTGCTCTCGTCCGCTTTCTGTGTTTTACAACTTAGTTGTTTATTTTGCTTACACAGGACCAGCTCTCAGCTGACATGTACAGTTTTGTGGCCAAAGAAATTGACTATGCAAACTACTTTCAAACGGTAAGAGTCCAGAAAGGTGAGATGGCTCAGAGTTCTTTGCAAGCGCCGTGGTGCAGATGGGAATGGAGTGTGGGCATGGAACCCAGGGCATTCACAGCAAGAGTGGAGCTTTGTTCACCTGTGAATAACCCTGGCTTCTCATCACGCCTTGTAGAGTTATTCAGGCATCCCCGAGTGTTCTGCACCTCAGTCGCTACAGTGGCTTCAACCAGGAGCGATTTGGCCCCTTTTACAGTGGACATTTAGCAATACCCGGAGACATTTTGGGTTGTCGCAGCTGCGGAGGGAAGTGCTGCTGACATTTAGGGGGTGGAGACCAGCGGTGCTGCCAAATAGCCTGCACTAAGCAGGACAGTGCCCACATGACGAATCCCCTCACCCCAAATGTCAGCAGGACCAGCATCCAGACACTGTGACCTATGACAACCAAGGACTTGAGGAGAACAGAAAGAGAACCACCCTCCTGCCCCAGCACATTTTTTAAATTCTTGATTTTTGTTACAGACAGTGACAGATAGCTAAACAAGGATTGATGTGGTCTGTTGTTCTGCCTGGCAACCAACCACCAAAGCAGCTTTAGAGACTGAGAAGCAGGATCTGAGTCATCTAAATTTGCATAATCTGGTCCAGATAATTAGACCCTCGCTGTTTACCAGGGTAAATGCAAGGAAAGATTAAAAAAAAAAAAAAAAAAAAAAAAACCACACAATAACTTTGAGGAAGAAAAAAACAAAACAAAACAAAAAAACAAATGATAAAAATGGTTGTGGCCCAGCCATGGTAGCATATGCGTCATATGCACCGGACACGGGTAAGCTGAGGCCACAGTGGAAACCCACATTCCATTTTCAGTCCACCCTAAAAACCAAGATGCAGTGAGATGACCGTGGGCCCAACTACTCAGGAGGCTGAAACAGGAGAGTCACGACATGGTGAGACCCCGTCTAAAACACCACATGCACATACACACACACGCACACACACACCCCAAAATTAAAACAAAACAGTTATGTTCGCCTTGGTTGGAAGTTGGAAATGAAATGCTAAGACTTAAAAGCTCTTCTTTAGGATCAAGAGAGTGAAGGAATGATGGGGAAGGAAGGCAAAGAGGAAAAATAAAAATAAGGAGAAATCCTAAAAAGTTTAAATACATTGAGGAGGATAGCGGGACCGTGGGGAGCTAGTAGCAGTTTCCACCATCTTTGTTAGAGGTTTGGTCTACAGAAGCGTCCCTTCTACCCTGAAAAAAGCTAATATATTAGGCCCAACTTGGAAAGTTTCTTTTTAAATAGTGTTTTTTTTTTTCAAGTATATCCCGCTGGTTTTATTTGTTGTTTAATTTTAGCATTTCTGAAATGAAGGGACTTATTGACGTCCCAATCTTTACTAGATTGCCTAATCATCATTTGTATACCACTTAACATCACGATTTGAAGCAATAACAAAAACCCGGGTTAGATGTACTTTCGTTTTACTTGGGGACAATGGTGGCTCCCGTTGACACCAGATATTCGAACACTGATTTCCGTCCCCTACGCATATCTGATGCTTGGGATGGGAGAGGGAAATTCAGAAACACATGAGATAACTCTTGTTCACAGATGTTCAACTGTTCTTCTCCATCTGTCAGCTGCTTTTCCTTAATGGGATGATCATGTCCAAAGCAGTTTTACCACCCAAGGTATCCTTGAAGAGAACTGTGGGTCAAGCCACAAGTTTTCTGATCAGTTCCATGTTACACTAACTCGGCAGACACCCAGCTGTATCCGGGTTAAGGACATTTCACCTGTGTTATCTTGGAGGCAAATGAGCCTCTACATGTGGTCCCCTGGTGTTGCATGTGTCCTTGTTATCTTTTGCTTTGAGAGTGGGGTGCAAATGCTGGTTCTCTAGGCCAGGCCTTGGCTCTGGGGTAGTCCCCCCCATTCCTTCAGTGTTCTCCTGCCTCCCACATTTCCACTGTGGTGACTCCTTTGTCACAGAGGCAATAGAGAAGGCATGCCCATCAAACGGAGTGGCCTGGAGGAGGGGGCAGAGGGCCCCAACTCCTCCCCCATCTCTTAAGTTCCTTCTTGCAGAATTCTCTACGTGCCAGGCCATAGCAGCCCATGTTCTCGAACCCGAGGCAAAGGTAACTTGCTTTGTGTTTTCTCAGCTCATAGAAGTGCAAGCGGAATACCACAGGAAGTCACTGACACTGTTGCAGGCGGTGTTGCCTCAGATAAAAGCACAACAGGGTAAGTGCAGCCCTTGTTGCAGAGCGAGCACGGGAGAGCCTGCTTGCCTTGCCCAGTGAGAGCAGCTCATGTGTAGGTGAGCCACTGGGACATCCCAGGCTGGAGCTTTGATCCAGTTAGTGAGCAGAGCACACTCACGCTACCCCTTCCTCCATGGGGGCCAGTCGGGTGCATGGAAGTATGTGGACGAGTGCGTGTAACACAGCTGGCTGCTCACCCATCCTCTGTGTTCCTCTCATCATTCCCCCAAACCACAAGAACAGAATCCCAGCTGGGCCTCCATTGCTTTGATCATCTTAGAGTCAGGATGACCAGAGAAGAGAGTGCAGCCAACAAGAGCAACTCGTGTAACCTGCCGACTGACACCTCTCTTGCCCCTCTCCCTCAGAGGCTTGGGTAGAGAAGCCTTCCTTTGGGAAGCCACTGGAGGAGCACCTTATGATCAGCGGCCGGGAGATCGCCTTCCCCATCGAGGCATGCGTGACAATGCTGCTGGAGTGTGGGATGCAGGAGGAGGTGGGTGTGAGAGCTGCCAAACCCAGCCCCGAGTGAGTCTCCTGCTCCATGAGACAGAACCTCCAGGCCTCCTGGGTCGTCCCCACCTCAGTCTGCAAACTTAGACATGCTGAAATGCAGAATGTGGGGCAGCCCTGTCTCCTGTAGAACGCTGATCGGTCCTGCATTTTTCCCATGAGCCTTTGTGAGAGATTGACATTGGCTGGCTACAGGGAGTTAGTGGCCACATTCTAGCTGTTCTTCCTTCATGTTTAATGTGATTTGATGTTTCAGTATTCTGAGACTGCTACTATTGGATCGTTGGAAAAGTCACAATGTATTTTTCTGTGCAAAAATGCACCGTGAGGGACCAGCAGTTAGCGTAATGGCTATGTCGCTGGACTCCCATGTAGTCGATAGCAGTTCAAGTCCCGGACCCTGTAGCTTAAACTCACTCCGGGTGCGTGTGCGTGTGTGCCCAAGATCCCAAGAGGAGAATGGAGGAGAAGGGATTGCGGCATGGCCATCCCCCCGGGGTGTGATTTCTCGCTTTCTATCTCTCTGTCTCTCTCTGTCTTTCTGGCGAGCGCACGTGCCCTTTAGCAAAAACCTCTACAAAAAAAAAATGCACTATGACTTTTCTGATGACCCAGTACTTCTGCTTCTTCCTCTTTCTCTTCTTCTTCCTCCTCTTCCTCTTTCTCTTCTACTTCTTTCTTCTTGTAATCTTTTTACTTTTTACTTCTCCTCTTGCTCCTCTTCCTCCTTTTGCTTAATAAGTTGATTTTCAAAATAGAACTCTTAAACCTTTTCTGTCTAACTCTTTCTTAAAGATCTTGAGCATGTGATTGATAGAGACATTAGAAAGTACCTTTTAAGACCCGCGTGTGATAAAGGTCTATGAGAAATTGGTGGTGCCTGTTGTTTTTATTGCTGTGCAAATCGTTTCCTAGGAGATAGGTCTCATCTTTGGTTTTTCCATAGGCTATTTTAACGTCTCCACTCTATCCTCTAATCAATCAATACTAATTTGGGGGCATGCTAAGCGTTTTATTGCTGAACAAAGTGAGATGGGGACTTGCAGATTTAATGGGGGACTGCCGACTGACACCTCTCTACCAGATAGCCCTGCTTAATCTCAGACTGCCCGTAAGCCCTTCAGTCAGCGTGAGTGTTTAGGGCAAACTGTGAGGAGCCAGAGTGCATTCAGGTGTGTGTTAGTCACTTCCCCTGTGCCAGGCCGCCTAGATGCTGGGCATTAAAGAGGAGTGGAAATAGAGGTATTTTTTGACCATATTTATTTTACTAATTGTTTTCATTGCCAGAGGGTACAGGTGCTTGCCAGAGAGAAGGAGAGAGCAAGCAACCCCCTAGTGGGGTGTGGTCAGATTGCAGTCCTTTTCTGTCCATTTCTCCATCCATCAAAATTTTGGACACACACACATGTGCCCAGTGTGTTTTTCAACCTGCTAGGCCAGAATTCAAACCACAGTGGGTCACGGGAGATCTGGTTCCCTACATTTAACCACTATGCTGCAGAGCTGGCCCTGACCACAGGCAGGGTCACGTTTGTTATCAATGAAAAAATGAGAAGTTACCTGAACACTCTAGCCCTGACAGAAGTCTCATGGAAGGGGGTGAAGTGGGCCTTTTTTTTTCTCTCTTCACTTTTTTTTTTAAATCATAGAGAAACCGAAACACATCAAGATAAGGAGCTTCCTCACCCAGCTCATGGTCAATCTTGTTTCATCTGTCTCCATTTCCTGCGCCCATATCCCTATCTTGGGTATTTTGAAGCAATCTCAGACATATCGCTTCATTTATAATACTTAAGTATGTTCTCTAAAAGATAAGGAATGTTTTTAACTATAGCTATAGTAACACGATATCTAAAAAGTAACACCGATTTATTAATATCATCAAATATCTCATTAGTGTAAACTGATTCTTGAAGAATGGGCGCACTCGGAAATTTCTGCGCTGTCTCCTGGTTCTCCGGTCTCTGCCCTTTCCAGGCCATTCTGCCTTCCCCAGACCTCACACCTTCACTTGCATTTTCCCTCCTTTGCATCAGCTCTTTTCATCTGGTTATAAAAACGCTCAGTGGCCTAGCCTGGAAAAGACTATCCTGTTTCAGCCCAGCGACATCCTCACAGCCTTGCCTAGCTCTTTGGTCTTGTTTTGTATGCTACTCAGTTTCTTAAAATAGCTCTCAACATTTGCTGCCCCTGCATCCTAACCACTACTTATTCATGGATATCCATCTGAGAGTGTCACTTCTGCGTCCCTGCTGGGTTAAAACTGCCTACAGTGATCCCCAGAGACCCCAGATGGCCAAATCTGATGACTTGGGCCCAGCCTCAGTGACCACGTCACTGCCTGCCGTGTTACTAATGCAGCACTCTCTTGCCCCCTCTCTGTCTGACCTCTCCTGCAGTGTCATCATCCTGTCCTAGAGCTTCAGCGAGGTGTCCTCCTGTGCCCTGTGGAAAGGTTCCACTGCTTTGTTTGCAGCCATGCCACGTCATTTCTATGTCAGTTTTTCTCTAACACTGGACTCACTCGTTCTCTTAATAACCCCCTCCTCTTCCTGCTTCACACAATGGAACAGTGTTCTCAGTTATAGAATCAAATACCTGAGAGCTTATATTTGAGAGCTCGATTTCCTTCTCTGTGGTGGTGTCCTTACCAAATACTCTTGGTTCTTCTTACATGGTTATGGCCTGGTTTTGTGAGGCTCTAAGTCACTCTTGTAATGCATTCTGTAGTGTGTCCTCTTTGTTGTAGCAACCTTGCTAATGTACTGGTCCACACGTATTCATGTTGCTTCCTTGCATAAACGCCAAAGAGCTTTGGATACCCGTCTATCTGGTATACCATATATTGAGAATGGAGTGAGCAATCTAATAGGCCAAAAGCTCAGTGTTCCAGACCAAGGCCAATTTCTTCTAAAGGAACTGGGAAGTCTGAATGGTAATAAAAGATAAACGATCAGGGCCAGCAGGTGGCATGGTGGTTAGGGTATAGGACTCCCGCGTGATTGGCTGCAATTGGTATCCCAGACTTGTGACTTAAGAAATCATACTGGGCACTGGAGCTAGCAGGTGGTGTGGTGGTTAAAGGGACTGGACTCTCACTTGACTAACCACAGTTCGAGTCCTGGATCTTCTGGTGGCTTTTTCTCACTATCTAGCTCTCTCTCTCTATTTCTGTCCTGCTTTGGTCAAATTAAACATTTTTTAGGGACCAGCAGTTAGCATAATGACTATGTTGCTGGACTCCCACGTAGTCGACTATGGTTCACGTCCCGGATCCAGTGGCTTAAAATTCACACCGGGTGCATGTGTGTGTGTGCCCAAGATCCCGAGAGAAGACTGGAGGAGAAGGGATTGCGGCATGGCCATCCACCCTGGGGCGTGATTTCTCACTTTCTGTCTCTGTCTCTGTCTGTCTGGCAAGCGCACACACCCTATAGCAAAAACTTCTCCAAAAAGAAAAAAAAAAAAGAAAAAAAAATTTTTAAAAAGAAAATAAATAAAGTTAAATAAAATAATTCTTTAAAAAAAAAATCATATGGGGAACTTGTGTGTGCATGCCCAAAATCCCAAGGGGGAAGCTAGAGAAGAAGGAATTGCAGGTGGCCATCTCCCTGGGAGGGTGATTTCTTACTTTCTCTTTCTCTGTTTCTCTCCAGCAAGCACATGTATTATGGCGAAAACCTTAAAAAAAATAAAAAGGGGTAAAGAGCAGGGAATATTCTGCCCACTTATTTCTCAGTGTGTGGGTTGCATCCCACACTGCGGGAGTTAAGGTGAAACAGAAATCAGCAGAGCTTCAGCCTGTGTCTAACTTTCCTGTGAGTGGGGTGTGTGGGGGGAGTCCGTCCAACTCTGAGCTGCATTTGTCCTCTACAGGGTGTAGTGATTCATGGGAAAGAGGTAGCATGATTTGAATGTAACTTTTTTTCTTTTTTGGAGAGGTTTTCGCTGTAGGGCAGACAGACAGAGACAGAGAGACAGAAAGCGAGAAATCAACCCCTGGGGGGATGGCCACGCTGCAATCCCTTCTCCTCCATTCTCCTCTCGGGATCTTGGGCATGCACGCACACACGCCCGGCGTGAGTTTTAAGCCACCGGGTCCGGGACGCGAACCGCGGTCGACTACGTGGGAGTCCCGCGACATAGCCATTACGCTAACTGCTGGTTTCCTGAATTTAACTCTTAAGAATGGGACACGGAGGCCCAGCTATGGTAGTACGTGCTGGTAGATGCTGTTACCCAGCAGACTGAGGTCACATGGGAGGCCCGGGTCCTGTTTCTGGCACACCCTGAAAACCAGAGTACCTGTAGTCCCAGCTACATGGGAGACTGAGGCAGGAAGATCATGATACGAGACTTTGTCTTAAAAGAAAAATAAAAAGAATGGAATGTGAAAGGACAAAAGAGATCTCCCCTTCCCCTGACGACATAGACTTTCTTTAATCTAAAAGCATAGCCCTGGTGCCTCCCAGCCCTCCCCAAAACACACAGACATGCTATAGACCTCTTTACATTCTCATCTGTCTTGAGCAGATATTCCATCCTTAAGTGTACTTATTTATTTTTATTATTTTTTTCTAGGTTTTTGCCATAGGGTACATGCAGTTGCTGGTGAGAGACAGAGAGAGACAGTGAGAGGGAAAATGAGAAATCACCCTCTGGGGGGGATGACCACACTGCAATCCCTTCTCCATTCTCCTGGGATTTTGGAAATGCACATACATGCACCTAGTGTGATTTTCAAGCCTCCAGGTGGGGACTTGAACTGCAGTTGTCCACCTGGGGTGTAGTGATTCATGGGAAAGAGGTAGCATGATTTGAATGTAAAAAAGGAATGCTCCCTGAACCAGCGGTGCACCTCCCACTAGGCCATGAGCACACCGTAGTGGATACAGCCTGGTCCCTGCTGTACAGTTGCTTAAGTCTGAAGGAAGAGACACATAAAAACGGGCAGCTGCAGTATTGAAAGTGGTGTTGGACAAAGTGCAGGAAAGGAATGGGTAGACTTTCTGTCTGTCCATCTGTTGTTTTGCTCTTGGGCCTTTGAGTCGCTGGAGCATCCACTGAGCCTCTGTCCTATTGGTAGGGGGTCCTCCCGGTTCCTCGGCCTCCAAGCTGAAGAAGCTGAAAGCTGCACTGGACTGCTGTGTGGTGGACGTGCAGGAGTACTCAGCGGACCCCCACGCCATAGCAGGTGGGTCCCCACGGCCTCTCGGGAAGGTGCTCCTAGGTCTCTAGGGACTCACAAGGACGGGGTGTCAGGGACACTCGGGCCGGTGTCTTCCAACAAGCTTCAGAGGGCCTGGTAGCTACGTTCCCCTGAAGGAAGGCCTCGCCATGTGTCAAGAGAAGATGGGATGACAGGAGAAATAAGAGGGGGAGGCCAATGTGATTGCTAACCCAGGTCCTCCTGCCAGAGCCCTGGATCCATCCATTGTAGGTAGCCACCATTTGACTTGTGTCGTTAGCCAGAGAGATGGTCTCCAGGTGGAACTCTCACACGAGTAAGGCAGGCTGGTGGGACTTGTAGGCAGGCTCCTGGGGCTTTTGCTCAGCTGTGGTCCTGACAGCTCACGGCCAATATTGTGTTTCTGCCCAGGAGCCTTGAAATCTTACCTCCGAGAGTTGCCGGAACCACTCATGACCTTCGAACTCTATGACGAGTGGATCCAGGCTTCCAAGTGAGTACCCTCTGTTTCGAAGTGTCTTGTGGGGCTGGAGGTTATTTGAAAGGACAGTTGTTCAGCCTCTAACAGCAGGTATACAGTCTGAGAAGGTGCCATAGTACAAACATCGCAGAGGGCACATCACAAACCCAGAGGGTCTAGTCTGCCACACACCCAGGCTATGTGGTGCAGCCTGTCCTCCCAGGCTACAGACCCATAATCACGTTACTGTACTGAGCGCCGTAGACGACAGCAGCACAGTGGAAAGTGGATGTGTCTACACATGCCTAAGGGTAGAAAAGGTACAGTAATGGGCCAGCCAGGTGATGTGGCAGTTAAGGTACCTGAATCCCACATGGCTGACTGCACAGTTTGAGTCCTGGACCCAGATGTTTAAAAAATACACTGGCATGTGTGCATGTATTCCCAAAGTCCCAAGAAAAGAGTGGAGGAGAAGGGATTGTGGCATGGTCATCCCCCCAGTGGGTGGGGGTGATTGCTCGCTCTTCTTTCTCTCTCTCAGGTAAGCACACATGTCCTATAGCAAAGTTTTTTTTAAAAAAAAAAAAAAAGAGGAGGGAACCAGCAGTTAGCGTAATGGCTATGTCGCTGGACTCCCACGTAGTCGACCGTGGTTCGTGTCCCGGACCCGGTGGCTTAAAACTCACGCCGGGCGCGTGTGCGTGCGTGCCCAAGATCCCGAGAGGAGAATGGAGGAGAAGGGATTGCGGCGTGACCATCCCCCCTGGGGGGTGATTTCTCGCTTCCTGTCTCTATGTCTCTCTCTGTCTGTCTGGCGAGCGCACGTGCCCTACAGTGAAAATCTCTCAAAAAAAATAAATAAATTAATTAATTAATTAAAAAAAAAAAGGAGGAAAAGAAGAAAGAGAGAGAAAGAAAAGAGAAGAGAAAAGATACAGCAAAGATTCTATTTAAAAGATTAAAAATGCCCCACCTGTGCAGGGCACGTGTCATGAATAGAATTTGCAGAAGTAACAGGTGCTCTGGGAGAGTGAGTGAACATGAAGGCCTGGGACATTACCTACGCTGCTGTAGACTTTGTAAACACTGCACACTTAGACTAGGTTAAGTTTATTTAAATTTCTTCCTTTAGTAATAAAGTAACTATAGTTTACTATAACTTATTTACTTTATAAACTTTTTTTTTTTACATTGTGATTCTTTTTGTAATAATACAGCATACAATACAAACACATACTTGAGTAAAAATATTTTTTTCTGGACCACTGTGCTGTTTGAGTCTCAGACCTGGAAGCTTGGGGAAAACAAAACAAAACAAAAAAAAAAACCACTGGGCATGTGTACGTGTGGATCCAGAAACCTGAAAGGAGAGGTGGAAGAGAAGGAATTGTGCCATGACCACCCCTCATTGTGGGCTGTTTTCTTTCTTTCTTTCTCTCTCTCTGGCAAGCACACATACCCTAGAGCATATTTTTTTATTATTAATTTTTCTTTCTTTTTATCCTTCTTCTGTAAGTGGTTTTCTATTTAATTTCTCAGAGGTTGTGTGGTGCTCCTCAAGAGAGACAGAGAGAGACAGAGAGAGGGAAATGAGACAGCACCCTCCACCTTGGGGGATGGTCACGCCACAGTCTGCTCTCCATCTCTCCCTCCTCCTGAGGTTTTGGACACACACACACACACACACACACACACATACAGTACGTTTCTCAGGATACCAGACTCTTGACTCAAACCCCATAGCTGGCCATGTGAGATCCATCCCCTTTTACCATCACTCCATGGGCTTCTTCTCTGACCTTTATGTTTTTAACTTTGGTGTTATATGTTTTCCAAAGTAGAATAGAGTATGCATTTTTTTTAAAAAAAAAAGAGTAGCTGGGAACCAGCAGTTAGTGTAATGGCTATGTCGCTGGACTCCCACGTAGTCGACTGCAGTTCGTGTCCTGGACCCGGTGGCCCCAAAATAAATAAATAAATAAATAAATAAATAAATAAATAAATAAATAAATAAATAAAAGAGTAGCTGAGTGCATGCTACCCTTACATCTCACTGAGTTTATTTTGTGTTCTGTGATGATACATAAATAAATGGCTCATTTTATATTAACGTCCTGGCATTGCGATCAGCTCATTTATGTTTCCCACTCATTTATTTGCACACCCTATGAAGCGGGCTGTTGTTTCCCTCATCTGACAGGCGAGGAATCTGGGCAGGTATGCAGCGGCAGGATCCTTGCCCGCTAGTCAGTGACAGAGGAGAATTCGAACCCAGGAGTCTGGCCCAGAGCCCAAGAGCCTAGCCAGGGCCCTTTATGCCTGTCTAGGCCCTAAAGTGCTCCTAGGGGCAAAGTCAAGTGAGAACATACTTTGGGATGGAAATGACCACTCCTTTACTGAATATTAGAAGAGACTTAAAACGTCACAGAAAATGGAATTAAAATACAAATATTTCGGTGCAAACCCATTTTGAAATCTATGTGTAGTTTTTTCAGAATACACATGTTCCACGAACTTTGAAGACTCCTCGAGGAAGTGATCTTGATGGATATGAAGCTAGAGAAAGTGGAGAGAGCCTCATGCCTGGGGACCTGTCAGAAACACTGTGGTCCCTACTTCATTCGTGAAGGGGGGGGGTCTCTGTCAGGAAATAGGAATGACCCTGATCTCAGTGAGATCAGTGTCTTTTTTTTACAGAATTATATTTAATTTTATTTACTTTTTTAAAACCAGAATGAGAGAGAGAAAGAAGAGGAAAGTGCTGGATCCGGGATTTGTAACTGTGGTCAGCCAGGTGGGAATCCAGCCCGTTAACCACCATGCCATCTGCCAGCCTGAGATCAGTGTGTCTGAACCACGGAAAATTGAGGACTTAGCTCTGCCATGGAAGGATAGGCATGCTGGGCTTAAGACTCTTAGGGGCAATGGCTCCTGCCACTGAGGTCGCACCATCCGAAGAAAGCCCTTTACCTAGGGCAGTGGTTTCCAGTCCTATGTGTGCACAGTCTCCTGGGAAGCTTTTAAGAGAGAGCAATGCCTGAACCTTTTTCAAAGGTTCTGCTGGAATGGGTTTGGGTTCTGTGTTTCGAAGCTCTCAGAGCTTTTAAGTTGATAACCATTGACCTTCTGTGAAGCCGAGGTTCACCAGAGGACAACACTGTCCTCAGCAGGGATTACGCTCTGGCAGACTCAGCAGGATACAGACAGGCCTGCTGTTGATAAGACATCAAGATGGAGGTAGAGCTTAGGAAGCAGCAATGGCTTAAGTTACAGGTGGTCAGGATAGTGTGGAATGGCTGGGGCTCAAAGACGCATCACTGGAAGCTACATAAATGAAGTGCAGAATAGAGCCTTACAGTAGCCGAGAGGCTGAGGGTCACCTGAAAGAGGATTCAAGAGGCAGAGCTCCAAAGCTAGGAACCCTGGACCTGCTCTGTAGTACAGTGGTTAAGCCCTGTGTGTGGAGAACCAGATCCTATGTGGTTGACCTTGGTTCAAGTCCTGGCCCCAGTGGCTTGAAAAAAACACCGAGTTTGTGTGAGTGTGCCCAAAATCTCATTGGGAAGGAGAAATAGAGAAGAGATAGACCGTACTGTGACCACACCCCACTGGGGGTGCCTTCTCTCTCTCTGACAAATATACATGCCCTCTGGCAAACGATCAATCATAAAAAATAAAACAGATTAAAAAGAAAAAAAGTGGGGCCAGCAGGTGGCAGGGTGGTTGAGGCACTGAACTCTCACATGGCTGACTTTGTGATTCCAGACTCAGACCCTGGAGCTTGAAGAGTACTCTAGGCGCGTGTGCATGCATACCCAACATCCCAAAAGGAGAATGGAGGAGAAGGGATTACAGCATGGCCATCCTCCCTGGGGAGTGGTTTCTCACTTTCCCTTTTTCTGTCTCTGGCAAGTTGCAGGTGCCCTTTGGCAAAAACCTGAAAAAAAAAAAGTTAGGAAATCTTCCTTAGGACAAAAATACTGAAGCTTCCACAGTGGCTATTCCCTCTGATGCAGCTGTTCCTGAAGACAACCTGATTATTTGGGCTAGACCTTAAACAGCAGTCTCCTCAGAGAGGTCTCCTCTGACAGCCTGCTGTGAATCAGCCCCCAGTCTGATCCGTTCCTTCCCTGTGTTAATCTGCATAGAACTGACGGTGCTTGTTCACAGTCGCTTGTGCAGTGGGTTAGCTCGTGAGCTTCTCTGATTACCTTCACCTTCCAGCCTTTGGGAGAGTGTCTGACACAGTGGGAAGCTCAATGTATATATATTTTTAAGGATGTGTTTATTTATCTATGTGTTTGTTGTGATTTTTAAGCCACCAGGTCCAGAACTTGAACTGTGGTCAGCCATGTGGGAATCCAGCGCCTTCACCATCATGCCTCCTGCTGACCCTCTTTAT
Organism: Tupaia belangeri chinensis; assembly: GCF_000334495.1. NCBI lineage: Eukaryota > Metazoa > Chordata > Mammalia > Scandentia > Tupaiidae > Tupaia > Tupaia belangeri. Next base: position 925,165 of record NW_006160007.1, on the reverse strand, counting down.
ATGTTTTTTAAATGATTTAAAAACAATGATTTCTTCCACGACAGAGGGAGACAGAGAGGGAGAGAGAAGCACTCCCAGCAGGGTCTGCACATCATAATCGACTCCCAGCCTCAGCCAGCCCAGATCATGGGGACACCTGTGTCTGACATGACAGGGAGTCCCAGGACCTTCCCATGTGGTGCCAGCATCATGCAGCACTGTGCTACTGCTGCACCATGGCCAGCCTCAACACGTGTTGGTAGCATCTGCCCTATCAGAAAACGAAGTCGCAACAAATGTAGCTCGAAGATCTAATTGGCTTTTATTTTTGACACTAGAATTGGGCAAGGCCGCATTCTTTTTCGTTTGTTTTACTTTGTTAGAGGGCATTTGCATGCCTAGAAAGAAACAGAGACAGACAGAGAGGGAGAGGGCAGAGGCACCCCTGAATGTGGCATGGTCACACTGCCGTCCTTTCTCTCTTTCTTCATGCTGTTGGGATTTGGAGCCTGCATGCGCATGTACAGGGCATATTTTTTTTAAGTCTCTCTGGGGTTGTGACTGTGTGGTCGACCGTGTGGGATCCACCTCTCCTAACCACTAGGCTGTGGAGCTGGCCCAGACAACACCTTACGCTATAAAATAGAACGAGGGCTCCAATGGGTTGAGTAGAGGAAGTTGAGTTTATAGGCAGAAAAGTACAGAGGAAAGCAGGAGTAGGGAACAAGTGGGTTAGTTATTTCAAACTTACTTTCTTTAGAGGCTTGAAACAGAGTGGAATCAAAGTCAACAGGTAGCATGGTGGTTAAGGTACTGGACTCCCACATGGCCAACTGTGGTTCGAATCCCAAGCCTGGTGGCTTGTTTTCTCACTTTCCTTCTCTCTTTCTCTCTGTCTTTCTCTGGTAAGCACATATGCCCTATAGCAAATCAAAAATACTACTGCTAATAAAATAAATAATTATTAAACAAAGAGAACAGAGAGGACTTCTTGCCACACCAGCTCAGGTAGTGAGCTTTGATTGGTTGCTGTAAATTTCTTGCTTTTTGGAAAACTGACCCATTTCAAAGTTCAGTTTGACTGTGTTAGCACGAGTGACTCTATTCTGATTTGATTCCATCAGCTGGGGCCCGGAGCAGGAGTTCAGTCCAGGACAGTGGCCTCCCGTGAACCTTGGAGGGAACTTAACAGTGGAAAAGGCAGCAGGGTTTGGTGCCTCAGCATGACAGTGTCAGCACTGCAGCTGCAGAGGCTACTCGGGCTTGGTGCTGTCTGAGAGTTTGTGACTCAGCACCTCTGCTGGGCCCTTCAAACACTCACAGCAGCTCTCTAGAGGAAATACTGCTTCTGCCCTCATAGTACAGATGAGGAAACCGAGGGTCATAGGAGTTAAATAATTGGCTCAACATCCTAATTAAGATGGAGCTAGACCTTCTTTGCCCTCCTACACAAAACCCCCTTTCCCCAGCCTTTAGTCGAATTAGGAATTACAACTTTCTGAGTGACATAATTAAATTGAACTTGGAAATGGGCCAGTTCACCAAAAAGCAAAAGATGTACAGCAGCCCTTCAGGAAGGGCCCGTTTACCTGAACCGGCATAAGGAAGTCCCTTCTGTGTTGAGTCTGTAAGGAGAGTAATTTTAGACAAATGACAGCACTTACCCAATATGATCTGTTGACTTTCTGTCTCCAAGTGGAACGTTGGGTTTTCACTGTGGTTTCCTAGTTAAAATTCCTTTTGGAAAATGCCTGCCTCTTTCTCAAGGTTGAAATGAGGAGAAAGGAAGTTTTTCTTACCTCTTCAGGATCTGTAGGAGGATCCACAGTACCCAGCAATAACACCATGATGATGGCTACACCCTGGCCTTGGGCCCCAAGTCAGTGGTGGTGGTAGGGGGTTGTTCTCACCCTGCTGTCTACCTTCAGGTTTTCTAGAGAAAAGGTTCATGGAGCATTGGACCCTCCTAACCATGTAGACCTTAATGTAGACGTATAGAAAATGTAATTTGGGGCCAGCCCTAGCTGTGCAGGTGGTAGGGCTCTGCTGTGTGATACTGGAGCCATTCAGGAGGCTCCAGGTTCAGATCCCAGGTCTGTCTGAACATGCCTGGCATAACCACAGTTCCAGCTGAGTAGATGGAGGGGGATTGGAGGGAGCAGAAATCACTCTCTTTTTCCTTCTCTGTCTCTCTCTTGAAATAAATAAAAAAATTTTTAAAAATGTAAGTCTATATGTAAGAAGGCTTGCAGATAAAGAAACCCTAGGGTAAATCTTTTTGTACAGGGGAGAAACCAGTAGTTAGTGGAAATGATCTATTCCCAACTTATGTCTTGAGAGGTCAGATTTTCTTATGTTTTATTTTGCCTTTATGTAACCTATTTATTAAAAAGGCCTTTATTGAGCATCTATTCTATGCCCGATGTCACTGAACTTGGTATGTAGTAAATAACATCCTTTGAACTGGACTGCAGGCTCCACCACAGTGAGGACAGGCTCGAACTCCCTGACTAGTAGAACTCCTGGCAACTCCAAAGCCTTGCTACTTCAGAGTGGGTCTCTGCCCTCTGCCCTCCTGCCCTCACCTGCTGCCCTGGCACACCTTCACCTGGGACGAATGATCTGGGGAACTTTTGTTACCATGGCACAGAACAAAACAAGGAGAGCATAGAGGGGGAGAAAATAAACAGAAGCCAAAGCGTGTTCATACTCATGGCTTACCGACACGGTCCGTTACGATGACTGGCTCCTCAGTGTCGAATACGCTGATGGTTGCCAGTAAGACTCCGTTGATTCATTCTCAACCTATGGCTTTTTCTGTCCATTTCCCAGTATCCAGGAGCAAGACAAGAGGCTTCAAGCGCTGTGGAATGCCTGTGAAAAATTGCCCAAGGCCAATCACAACAACATCCGGTAAGTGGAAACCAAAGGCCCCTGGCTCGGGCTGTTTCATCCCCAGACACGTCGTTCTCCAGCTGAAAGTCACAGAACGAGCTTCAGCAGCATTTTATGGTGTCCAAGGTGGTGTTGATACACAGTGTCTTTTTTTTTTATTTTTTAAGAATTACTTATTTAATTTTATTTAGCATTATTATTATTTTGTAAATGTACTGGAGGGCACATGCACTCACCAGAGACAGAGAAAGTAAGAAAGCAAACCACCAGGTCCAGGACTTGAACCATAGTCGGCCAGGTGGGAGTCCAGCACCTTAACTAGCACACTGCTCACTGGCCCCATTCATTGTCTTTTAAACATCAGATATCCCTGTGATGTTGGCAGATAAGCAAACAGAATAAAAGACACTATGAGGGGGCTTTAAACAGCTTGTGGAAAATACATATTATAGAAAAACTAAATGGATTTCAAAATTGTTTTGCACCAAAATAAACTCCTCCTTTCATTCAGGTTTCCCATGGGCTTTTGAAGTCCCCTTGTATGACTGGAGCCAACCTAGCTAGCCATTGGCTGGTTCTGTTGAGTTTTTTGACTTATAAGAGCAATGATTAAGGCAAGCTTTTTTTTTTTTTTTAAAGAATTATTTATTTGATTTTATTTATTATCTCCATTCTTCAGTGTGACCAGAGAGAGAGAAAGAGAGAGAAAGTGAGAAAGCAGGCCACCAGATCCAGGACTTGAACTGTGGTTGACCATGTGGGAGTCCTGCACCTAAACTACCATGCCACCTGCCAGCCCCAAAGGCAAGCTACCTTAAGGTATTGGGGGTTTATGGTGTTCGTGGACACCTGGGAGGAGCTGGTCAGCACCGGGGCTGGAGGAAGCGGTGTCCTTGAGCTAGTTCCAAAGAAGGAGAGTTGAGAGAGGATCTTCTCCAGTGCTCTGCCAGCCAAGAGAGCCAGCTGTTCTCCACACTCTGCCTCTCACTGTTCTTGCCACCACCTGGGATGTTACTTCCTGCCGCTCTGCAGATCTTCCCTACCCCAGCTCCTGATCCTTCACACTCTGCTTCCTCACCACTTTGTACTGCCAGCACCTCCTAGGGCCTGCCGCTCCCCTCTGCTGCGCTTCTTAAGATTTCAGCTTCACTCCTTCTGCCATCTGCCTGATTATTTCTGTTGGCCTATTAAAAAATCCAAAGAGCAATGGGATGATAGTTATTCAGAAAATTAAACATAGAATTACCATCTGATCTTGCAGTTCCACATTGAATTTATATACCAAAAAAAAAACCAAAAACAAAAAACCACAAAGCGGAGGACTTGGTATGTGGACACCCCTGTTTGTAGCAGGATTATGCACTGTGGCCAAAAGGTACAAACCTGCATGTCCATTGACAGGTAAATGAAGAAACAAAACACGTGTGCTGGGACCATTAGGTGGCATGGTGATTAGGGCACTGGACACTCCCATATGATTGATCACAGTTTGAGTCCCGGACCTGGTGGCTTGGTTTTCTCACCTTCCCTCTTTCTCACTCTGTGTGTCTCTCTCTGGTCAAATTAAAATAGGTGAATGAATTAAAAAAAAATGAAAAGAAATAATAATTTTTAAAAATGTGTGTGCTATTCACAGAGTGGAACAGGACACCTGAACACATGCTGCAGGGTGGATGGGCCTTGGGGCCGTTATGCGAAATGAAAGGAGCCAGACAGAAAGAACTAATGCTGTGTGATTCTGCTTGTACGAAGTACTTAGAATAGTCAGATTCATGGCCATAGAATGTGGAATGGTGGTTGCCAGAGGGTGGGGGTGAGGGTGGGAAACTCGTTTACACAGTCAGTTTCATGTAGACAGGGGGGGCCTTCAAAAATTCATAGTGGAACTAGCTGGTGGTGTGGTGTTTAAGGCAGCTGGATTCACGTGACCGGCGGCATAATTCAAGTCCCAGACCCAGCAGCTTGGAAAACACACCATGTCCATGTGCGTGCATGTCCGAAATCCCACGAGGAGGGAGAGATGGAGGAGACGGGATTGTGGTGTGACTATACCTCATAGGGGGTGCTTTCTTGCTTTCTCATTCTCTTTTTCTCTCTCTCTTGAGCTCATGTACCCTTTGGCACATTAAAAAGAAAAAAATGTAAAAGAATAGTTCATAAAAAGTACATATTAGGGCCAGCAGGTGGTGTGGAGGTTAAGGTGCTCGATCCCATATGGCCAGCTTTGCAGTTCGAGGCCAGGACCCGGCAACCTGGCAGCTTGAGAATCACACTGGACGCATGTGTGTATGTGCCCAAAATCCAGAGAGGAGAGAGGAGGAGAAGGGATTGCTGCATGCTCACCTCCCTGGGGGTGATTTCTCTCTCTCTCTGGTGAATGTATATGCCCTATAGCAAAAGCATTTTTTTTTTAAAAAAAAGTGCATATTATGAAAAAACTGCATGATTTTGACATTTTTTGCACTGAAATAAACTTGTACTTTAATTCCACTGACTGAATACCCTTTGTATTTTACCATAATTTAAACAAAACAAAACAAAAACAAAAACATGGCAGCAAGAGTGAGAATAGGATCAGTGCAACTCATCGCGTGTTGCTGATGTAATCCCAGGCCCTGGGAAGCCCGTGACTGGCTGCTCTCAGTTTGGGACCTATGTCCTGGGCCAGACTCCTGTGGCCTCTTGGAGGGTGGGACATGGCCAGCGAAGCCATGGTTGCAGTTGGCACATGACAGCCCAGAGAGTACCTGGTAGGACCCACAGTCTGCTGGGCTTCGTACTGGGCTGGCAGAGATGAGGGAACTCCAAGGATCACTCTACGGGGACCCAAGTAAAACAAAGTGGGAGTCAGCAGGTAGCGTAGTGGTTAAGGCTCTGGACTCCCACATGGCTGACTGACTACAGTTCGAGTCCTGAACCTGTGGGGGTCCTGGGGTGCAAACCCAGGACCTTCATCATGTGGGTTCAGCTTGTCCCCATCGTGCTGCCTGGCTTCTGTATTTTTTTAAAATAACTTTATTGAGATATAATTCACATGCCATTGTACTTTCTTAAAACAGGCAATCTAGTGGTTTTCAGGAGCGTCATAGAATTGTGCAACTGCCGCTGCTTATTTGAGAACAGTGGCTGTTCCCATGAGTGGTCACTCCTTATTTCCCCCTACCTTGCCCCTAGCAACTGCTAATCTACTTTCTGTCTCTATGGATTTGCCTGTTCTGGACATTTTATGTGGATAAAATCATGTCATTTGTGGTCTTTTGCATCTGTCTTCTTTCATATAGCAGCACATTTTCAGGCTTTATACTGCAGGATGTATTGGTACTTTTTTCTTTTGATGGCTGTATAATATTCCATATGTATCCATTCATCCCTTAATGGGCACTTAGGTGGTTTCTTGGTTTTTGCTATTATGAATCGTGCTGCTGTGGGTGGACCTTTTTTCTCTTGGATATATTCCTAGGAGTGGAATTTTTGGATCATAAGCTAAATCCGTATTTGACTTCTTTCTTGGATTTTTCCAGAAAGCCCATGTGAGGGTAATTCCAGGAGAGACCACCCTTGGTGTGCAGGTACCCACATTACCGAGACACTTTGCTATCACCTCTGCACACAGCAGGGATAGCAGGTAACAGGATTGGAAAAGAGAAGAGCGTTAGGTCATTGTGTACAGAGTCAGAAGGAAAGGTAGAGACTTTTTCTGGCCCGTGTGGGTCGAAGCGGATGTTGACATCACACCGCATCTGTCTGCTTTGGGAAAGAGAATACAAGATTCCTGTTTCTCGCACCTTCATTAAATTGTGGGAAGTTGGAGTCTCGTTATCAGAAAGATGTGCTACATGAAAGAACTTTCTTCTCTCTTACTTAATTTTTTTAGTTTTTCTATAGGGTGTGTTCGCTCACCAGAAAGAGACAGAGACAGGGAGAGAGAGTGAGAAGTCACCACCCCAGCAGATGACCACGCCCTGGTCCCTTTTCCTCGTCTCCTCCCAGGATCTTGGGCACACATGTACATACACAGCTAGCCACGGGTCCAAACTATGAAGTCAGCCATGTGGAATTTAGCACCTTAATTTCCACACCTCCTGTTGGCCACATAAAAGAAGTTTCTTTTGGACCCAGCAGGTGGCGTAGTGGTGAAGGCATTGGACTCCCACATGGCCGAATGTGGTTTGAATCCCAGACCTGGAGGCTTGAAACTCACACTAGGCGCATGTGCATTCATACATGCCCAAAATCCTGAGAAGAGAGTGGAAGAGAAGGGATCATGGTGTGGCCATCCTCCCAAGGGAATGATTTCTCATTTTCTCTCTCTCTGTCTCTCTGGTGAGCACAGGGATCCTATAGCAAAAATCTCTCTCTTTCTCTCTCTCTGAAAGAATTATTTAATTAACACTTATTTATAAATTTATTTATTTCAATTTGACCAGAAAGAGACAGAGTAAAAGAGAGAGGGAAAGGATGAAAGCAAGCCTCTAGGTCTGGGCTCGAACCATGGTCAGCCATGTGGGAGTCCAGCGCCCTTAACCATTATGCCACCTGCCAACACCGCAAAAATCTCTTTAAAAAAAAAAAAAAAAAAAGACGTTTCTATCTAGCCCTTGGGGAACATGGTAGGTGTCCAGCCCTCATGAAATCTGACCCTCACATTCTTTTTCAGCTACTTGATCAAGTTTTTATCCAAGCTGTCAGAATACCAGGATGTCAACAAGATGACTCCCAGCAACATGGCCATTGTGTTAGGCCCCAACCTCCTGTGGCCACAAGCGGATGGGTGAGTTGGGGAGGGGACCTGTGCTGTGTGCAGACGGGCTGCAGGACAGGGCACGGGGAGCGGCTGGCCACGCCCACTGGCCTTTGGAGTTCTGTTTCTGCGGAGCCTGCTCCTTGCTCAGGCCGAGGATAAGGGGCAGAATGCTACAGGTCTTTCTTACTGATCGCCTCAGAGCTGCAGGTCTGAAATACAGGTCTTCTCTGAGCTCATCTACGTCAGCATCAGAGAGAGGTGGCACCAGGCCAGGCAGGGCCCCTAAGTTGCTGTCGGGAGAGGATTCATCCCAGCATCAGGATTCAGAGGGATGGAGGGCGCCTCCAGAGAAGGCGTGTGGTTGGAAAGAGTTCGAGGCTGGAGGTGATGAGACTCACTCCTCACACTGACGCTCTCTCACGGGTCTTGCTCGTTTTCCCCAGGCTTCGCCCCATTCTGTAGATGAAAAAGAGAAGTTCAAAAAAGTGAAGCGTCTTCCCCAAGAGAAAGCTGGGTTTCGGGTTCTGCCCAGGGTCCCTCCTCTCTGTGGCCGGAGGGCCGTAGGCCTCTTACCACGTTCTCCTCTGCTCTACGCTTGCAGGAACATCACTGAGATGATGACCACGGTTTCCCTGCAGATTGTCGGGATCATCGAGCCCATCATCCAGCACGCAGACTGGTTCTTCCCTGGGGGTATGTGGCTGCATGCAGGTGTGGGGGCGCGAGGCAGGGAGCAGGAACAGCACTGGGAGTTCTGAGCCTTTGGGCCAAGTGCCATTGCTCACAGATTTCTGTTTATTTTGTTTTTAACACACACACATGCAAATACACCCAGGTATCCAGGGGAGTCATGGCAGCTTCTTCTTCTCTAGTCCCTGTCCAAGGGAAGTTCTGGCTCAAAGCTGTCTGCACTAGTTGGGTCCACGACTGGTCTAACATCCACACCGTGTTTTCTGCTAATCCATGGACCGTGCAGTGTTGGTACAGGAAGGAACGAGAAATTCTCTGCTTCAAACCCTTCATTGTCTAGTTTTAGGGAGGTGGAGACCTCAGACAGGTAGGACTTCTGTTTGGGGCTTGCTGACCTCGTGGGTCCCATCCTCCTCCTACTCTAACCTGTGGCCTTTGAATTGTCTCTGAGAGGTGGGTCTCAAAGGCAGTGAGATTATTTATTGTGCCTGGCTAAAAAAAATTAGGCTGCCAGGGAACCAGCAGTTAGCGTAATGGCTATGTCGCTGGACTCCCACGTAGTCGACCGCGGTTTGCGCCCCGGACCCGGTGGCTTAAAACTCACGTCGGGCGCATGTGCGTGTGTTCATGCCCAAGATCCCGAGAGGAGAATGGAGGAGAAGGGATTGCGGCGTGACCATCCCCCCTGGGGGGTGATTTCTCGCTTTCTGTCTCTACGTCTCTCTCTGTCTGGCTGGCAAGCGCACGCGCCTTATAGCAAAAACCTCTCCAAAAAAAAAAAAAAAATATATATATATATATATATATATACTGCCAAAGCCTCTTCCTAAGAAGGAATTCCAGAGATATTCTGAGCCATAGATGCATCATATAAGTATTCATATATATGACTCTTGGTGGGGGTGGCTTTTAAGAGACAGCAGTTGTTACAGTAAATACATTCAATATAACGTCAGCAGGGCCAATAGGTGGTATGGTGCTGAAGGTGTTTGTAAGAGGCCTTCATGGCTGACTGCACTTTGAGTCCTGGGCTGGGCACCTTGAAAATCATGCTGGGTGTGTCTGGGTGCGTGTGTTCACGTGCACAAAATCCTGGGAGGAGAATAGAAGAGAAGGGATTGTGGTGTGACACCCCACCCCCACCCGGGGGGGAGTGATTACTCACTTTCCCTCTCACTTTCTCTGTCTCTCTCTCTGGTGAGCATACCTATGATAAAACAAAACAAAAATAAAAAACCTTAATAAGAAAATAAGTAATAACAATCACATGGACACTGTGTCTTACGTTTAATAAGCACGAAGGGTGTGTTTTGGCTGTGCAACAGCAACCATTATTTCAGGTGAGCATAAAATGTTAAAATATTCTGTGCTCTATCCATTTCCCCATCACAGATAATCAATTAATGTTGACCTAACTTTGATATTTGATTAGTTTTCTTTTGCTTTAGGTGTTTTGACTTTGAAAGCTCCGAACTGCTGTTCTGTTAAGAATTCTATTGATGATACAAACTTGAGTGAGATTAGGAAATAAAGAAAGACAGGAGATAGGAACTGAAGGCAGTAATTCTGTCGATTGTACAGATGAGTAAATTCGTTATCATTGCTGACAGACAGAATTGTGCAGAGCCAATCACTGTCATTGAACAAGACATGATGTGATGAATACTTCCATTTAACTATTTGGTAGCCAATAACCTGATCCATTCTTAATATTTCTATCATTTTTAATTTATACTCTTTTGTTTTCTAAAAAGACAATATCATCATCTACAAATACTCATAATGCCTCTTATTTTATTTTCTTGACTAATTGCATTGGCCAAAACTTCTCGCGTGGTGTTAAATAACAGTGACGGTGGGCATTTTTTTTCAGATTTAGTTAGGATCCTTCTAGTGTCTTCGTTGTGAGTTTGAGAAAGATAATTTTGTCTTTTTCAGAAAGTACCATGGGTTTTTCTGTTTAAAACCATAAGCAGGCATTATTAAATGCCTACCTAGGTGATCTTCCTTGGTCTGTTAATATGATGAATTTTATTAAGAAGGTGAATTCATGTCGAGCCATAGGATGAATTTTTTTAGTGTGAAAGAGAGGCCATCTCTGCACACCCATCTCCTTCCCAGGAAGGGAATGACTTTCCAAGAATTCACATGTACTGGTTCTTTCTTCCCCACAGAAATAGAATTCAACATTACAGGCAATTATGGAAGCCCGGTACATGTGAACCATAATGCCAACTACAGCTCCATGCCCTCCCCAGACATGGACCCCACTGACCGGCGCCAACCTGAACAGGCCCGCCGGCCCCTCAGCGTCGCCACGGATAATATGATGCTGGAGTTTTACAAAAAGGATGGGTATGAAGCAGTGTCCCTTTTTCAGCGTTGGGGATTGGGGGACTTGGGGGTGGATGAGATGTAAGGAAAAGCAGGGTGTGCAGGAAGGCTGCCCTGGTCAGCACTTTAGGTGACTCATAGCCGTTAACCTGTTCCCTCGTTCTCGGCTCTTCTGTCCTCTCTGTCTGAGACAAGCCCCTTTGGCTTGCTTCTCTTTGGGCCAGAGGTAAGTACAGCCTTCTTCGCTACACCATTGTGCTCAGAACTGATTAGGTCTCCTCAAAAGAAATAAAAGTTAACCACAAGGGAATTACATAGCACTTTATTTTGACTCAATGTGTAAATGTAGATCAATTCTCGAATCTTTAGTGGCTTCGCTTTGATTATAGAAATGTTCATTTACATTCTTCAGAAGCATCCTTCCATAAACAACACCTTTCATGCGTAGTTTAACATTCCCAGCTTCGGTCTTTTAAAAATAGAGAGAGAACATGAAACGTGAAGCAATCGGAGTGTGAAGTTCCTCTAGATTGTTAAAATGTTTTCTTATCTTTGTGATTGACACCCATGCCTACTTTTTTTTTTTAAGCGTATTTATTTCTTTCATGAGAGAAAGATGGAAACCCCTGACAAGGTCTCATTACCACATTGCAGTCCCATCCCCGCAACCCCGCCAACCCCTCCAGCCAGCCAGGATCTCAGTTTGCCTATGGGCATGCCCAGCAATGTTCTGGTCAACCCAGGATCTGAACCCGGGGCCTTCCCATGTGGCTCCAGAATTGCACAGTGGTATCCTGCTCTCTGCCACCATGGCTGGGCTCCATACCTTCTTTGACATAGTTAAGAGACTTATTAATGCACCCAACTTAAGGTACATGGGAACCACCCTCTCCACTCGTATTAAATCAGTTTGCCTAATATTTAACAATGCAACAGGATTTGCATAATAAGTAATGGCATAAATAGGCTTCTTAACAAGCGCAGCTGACACGTGGTAAACACCAGCTCAGCTTTGGCAACCATAGCGTGTGGACCAGTAAGGATGGATAGCAAGCCAAGGTTTCACAGAGGCAGTGGGTTGCATTGGTGGGTCAAACAAGTCAGTTAAGTCAACTTTGACTAGAAATTGAACATCACAGAACCAGCAGGCAGCGCGATGGCTAGGTCACTGGACTCTCACATAGTTGACCACATTTCGAGTCCCAGATGCAGTAGCTTAAAACTCAAGCCAGGAGCTTGTGCGTGCATGCCCAAAAGCCCGAGAGGAGAATGGAGAGGAAGGGATTATGGCATGGCCACCTGCCTTGGGGGGAGGGGGGCATAATTTCTCTCTTCTGTCTCTCTGGGGAGCACACGTGTCCTATAGTAAAAATCTCTCTCTAAAAAAAAAGAAAGAAATTAAACATCACACCTATTAAATACAATTTCTGTAGAAAAGGAACATTATGGCTCCTGAGACATAATCAAGAGTACATCCAACACAGCTAAGTCCTGTTTACTTGGTGAGAAATGCTTAGTTCTTGGGAACCAGCAGTTAGCATAATGGCTATGTCGCTGGACTCCCATGTAGTCGACCGCGGTTCGTGTCCCGGACCCGATGGCTTAAACTCACGCTGGGTGCGTGTGCGTGCGTGCCCAAAATCCCGAGAGGAGAATGGAGGAGAAGGGATTGCGGCGTGACCATCCCCCCTGGGGGGTGATTTCTCGCTTTCTGTCTCTCTGTCTCTCCCTGTCTGTCTGGCGAGCGCAGGCGCCCTATAGCAAAAACCTCTCTAAAAAAATGAAAAAAAAAAAAAAAAAGAAATGCTTAGTTCTTCTCTCAGATACGTGATTCTGCTTTTATTTGAGTAAAATTAAGGTACTTAAATTTGCATGGTAGAAGGAAAGGAGAATATGAACCAATATGTTATATAGATATTTTTGTTTTGTTTTGTTTTGTTTTAGTTTTTCTCTAGATGTACACACTTTCCAGAAAGAGACAGAGAGCTAGTGGGAAAGTGAGAAATCTCCCCCCAGGGGAGACGGCTACATCGCAATCCGTTTTACTCCAGTCTACTCAAGATTTTGGGCATGCACACACATGTGACCAGTGTGACTTTTAAGCCACTGGGGGGTCCAGGACTCAAGCCATGCAGTCTGCTATGTGAGAGCCAGCACCTTAACTTCCACACCCCATGCTAGCCCTGTAGATAATATTTTCTAATGAAGTGAAAAGACATGCAGACTTCAAAAGATAAACAATAAAGAAATAAATAAGCAACTACTTTTTCAAGGTCGATGAGACCATGCAATGCAGTATTGATGGGGATATCAGAAATGCAGATGCCAGGAAGTGACGCAGCTGCCACTTCTCTGCTGGGCAGACCACTGGGCAGCGAGGAGGTCCGTTTGAAGGCCGGTTTGACCTAAAGGCCTTAGGCGGGAAGGCTGAAAACCCAAACTGCAGAGGCGCACGAGTCTTCCTTTTCACCTGTTTTCTTTCTGAGTGCGAGCTGAGTGTGGAGACCCGGAGTTGGCAGAGGAGACCTAGGCCTGCTGGGGGTGGTTTCAGAATGGCCGGTCTCCCTGCCTGTCACCTTGCTCATCAGGCACCCGTATGTGTGAGGCGGCTGGAAGTTGTTTGGGTGCACTGTGCTGTTGTTTGCTGTTCTCTGTCTAGGAAGGGGGGAGGGGGAGGAAATTCCTAGAAATTCAAGTGAACAGAGGAAAACTTCAGTCTATAAAAGGAGCATACTTAGAGAAACGGAGATAGACCTAGAAGACGTGTTGAGATTTGTATTTGAATCTCTTTCTAAGTCACTCAGTTCCTTTGTGAAATCTCTCTGAGCTGAGGAGATGCTCTGGAGGGTAAAGTCTAGTCCTGACTGGGTTATGCTTGCAGGGAATGCCTCCTGTGTGGTCCCAGGTCCTTCTGCATTTTCCACCCTCTCACCTTCCCTGCTTGATTCCCAGGACCCCCTAAAAAGCCACCCAGATGCTCTTAGCTTAACGGGAGTTAATGGCTGCAGAACCACTGGGTCAGCGCCCACTGGCCTGTGGTAGTGAGCACGCAGATGCAGAAGCTTGAATGACGGCACTTTGAGCAGACACCTCATCTCCGTTACGAAGTACTCTTGCTTGAGGACTTTCTAAATGATCTGCCTATTCTGTGCACTGTTCTGATTTTAGGTTGAGACCAGACCCCTCTACTTCGGGTACAAGAGGGATACCACAAAACTTATTTTTGTGTGCGAAATGAAAATATTTTATGTATTCTTTTTTTTTGGGAGAGGTTTTTGCCAGACAGACAGAGAGAGACAGAGAGACAGAAAGCAAGAAATCACCCCCCAGGGGGGATGGCCACACTGCAATCCCTTCTCCTCCATTCTCCTCTTGGGATCTTGGGCCCGCACACGCACCTGGCGTGAGTTTAAGCCTCCGGGTCCGGGACTTGAACTGTGGTCGACTACGTGGGAGTCCAGCGACATAGCCATTACACTAACCGCTGGTTCCTATTTTATGTATTCTTAATTTTGCATGAAATATTCAATTCAATGGAGATCCCACCAGTTTGTGATTTATGTGAACCTTATCATCTGTACATGTTTTAAGATACGGTGAGTTTATAGAAGATCAGTTCTTTAGTGGTTTTAAGAGAAAAAGAAACCTTATATTATAAATGGCTTGGGGGAAAGAAAAGGAATATGTATCCATTGAATTGCAATGTTATCTTAACAAGATTAGGGGAATTCTATGCATTTCTTCCTGTTTTTTTGACTTTTATTATTTTAATTGCCAGAGGGTGTGTGCACATTCTAGAGAAACAGAGAGGGACAAAGAATACCCAGTGGGGCATGGTCACACCACAATCCCTTCTACTCCATGTCTCCATCCCGTTGGGACACACACAGATGCCTGGCATGTTTTTCAAGCCACCAGACAGGATTCAAACTGTGGTAGGCCATGTAGAATCCAGCTCCCTTAGGCACTAGACTACAGAGCTGCCACCTTATTTTTGACCTTCTAAAATCTATGAGATGCTTTTTTTTTTTTTTTTTTTTTAATGATAGGGTGCATGCATGCCAGATAGAGAGAAGCGAGAAAGAGAAGCACCCTCCACAGAGGTAGGTCACTCTGTCATCTCCTTCTGCTAGTCCTTCAGCCGACCAGGATCCTGGGTGCAGGCACTTTGCATGTTTTTCAGGCTGATCAGTCTGGTGACTCAAACCATGTTTGGCATATGGTTTCCAGATCCATAGTCCAGCACTTTATGACTAAGCCACAGAGTGTGGGCCTGGAAAATATATTTTAAAATCTTCAAATTGCCCATTGAAAGACCAGCAAATTAAAACTCATAATACTGAACTTTTCCCACCAGGTTAAAAAGTGAATATGGGGGCCAGCTGATGGCATAGTGGTTATTTTGCTGGACTCTCACATGGCCAACCACAGTTTGAGTCCCAGACCAGTGACTTGAAAATTATACCAGGCACATGTGTGTACGTGTCCAGGATCCTTGGAGGAGAAGAGATTGTGGCAGGGTCATCCCCAGGGGGAGTGATTTCTCACTTTCCCTTCCACTATTCCTATCTCTCCCTCCAGTGAGTGCACATGCCCTAAAGCAAAAACCTCTCTCAACAACAACAACAAAAAGTAAATATGAATTGTATAGCAATAAAACTGTTACTAACAAAAATTTTTTAAAAGAAAATTTGGGGCAGAGAAAAATGATAAAATCAGGAAGGAATGGGAAGCTTCCCATCCATGATGTTTTAATAGGCTGATGGCTGTTACATTCCAGGCATCATACAAAGTGGTATGTTGCCTTCTTTCTTCAGGGCTTTGGACCTGATACCTTTCCAGTTCAGAAAACAATTTCTTTAGCAAGTTCTGGGGTCAGACTCAAGAACTCACCTAAATATTTTTCATCAGTGTATGTCGGTATCTCTCAAAAGATCAGGTCCTCAACCCTGGAGTCTGTACATACAGCCTGGAAAGAGTCTTTGAAGATGTTCGTAGAAGGATATCGAAGTAAGGAAATCACTCTGGGTTATTGGGCTGGATCCTATGTGACATCACATGAGTCTCTGTAAGAGGGAGCAGCGAGAGAGGCTGGGTGCTGAGGCTACAGGCTAGTGGTGATTGCTGTTCCAAGCTGGAAGAGACACTGGACTGAGCCTCCCCCAGAGTTTCTGCAGGGACCTCTGTGGGGCTGACCAGGGTACAGACTTTAGAAGGGGACACTTACAAATCTTATTTTCCACTTCCTTTTCCCCACTCACACTGTGCTGAATAGGCCTAGAAGCATGCACAGTATGAGGTTTGGGATTCACGCTCTCTTTGAATTCAGCTCTTGGTTATTTAACCTCTGAAAGCCTCAGTTTTTTAGTTAGTTTTTTTTTTTTTTTTTTTTTTTTTTAAGGTTATGCTATAGGGTGCACATGTTCTCTGGAGAGAGAGACAGAGAATCAGAGAAAGGGAAAATCACCCCCTACACACAGGGGGCATGGCCACACCACCATCCTTTCTCATCCATTCTCCTTTTGGGACTTTGGGTATGCACGCACACATGCCCGCCATGAGTTTCAACCACCAGGTCTGGAACTTGAACCACATTTGGACACGTGGGAGTCTACCACCTTAACCACCATGCCACCTGCTAGCCCCAGCCTCAGTTCTTTATACTTAGAATGAAAGAAGAACATAAATACCAAGCGCAGAGTCATGGTGACCATTAAATGAAATGCAAGTTGAAATCTAGAATGTTCCAAACTCTAAAACTTATTCAACATTGACATGACACTGCAGCACAGAAGTCATATATAAAATTACCTCCAGGCTCTGTGTATAAGGTGTATAGGAAACAAGTGAATTTGTGTTTAGATGTGGGTCCTTCCCTCAAACTATTAGGTCATCAGGAAGGCCATGACTTATTTTTCTGTTTTTCCATGCAAAAATACGTCATGACTTTCCCGACGACCCAATGGAGCACTAGGTGTAGGCAATATTCTGAAATCTGAAGAAGAAAAAAAGCCAAATCTGAAACATGTCTGACCCCAAGCAGTTTGAATGAGGGATACTCAACTCTTACTTATGAAGTGTTTAGAACAGAGCCCAGCACATGATAAATGTTACCTGTTTTTAGGACACAAAACAGAGTTTAGAGTGACTGTTACAGAGTGCCACCGAATGAACGACCACCAAAGCCAGATTGAGTTTAAAGGGGGTCTTTATTAGCTGGCCAGCGACTATAGTCTGAGGCTCGGGGGGGAAGGGGGCGCTGAGAGTCACAACTGGAGCCCTGACTGAAGTTGGAGCAGTCTTTCTATAGGGGTCAGTTACCAGGGGTTTCTATGCAGTAGTTACAGAAGCTGAATCAAGCAGGTTAATTATTTCTGAGGGGAGTGGGGTTTCCATGCAAGCAGTTCCATTGCTAAACAAAAGAGTTTCGGGCTAGTTAGCAAAGACAGCATCAGGTACAGGATGTCGTCCCAGCTATGGTTTTCTGTATGGTTAGTACAAGCTATTTTCTCATGGGAAGAGCAAGCAGGTTTACAGAAGCAGACAGCCATGTCAGGGTAAGGGAACAAAATGGACAAACAGTTGTTCATGTGCAAGATCTAATATGCGGCCTTCCACATGACTTCTTTGCATGTGGGACCCACTTTTCTGCTGCTGAGGTATCCTAAGCAAGCTCTTGCTTTTCTGCTTAAAGTGCTTAGTTGGTTTTGTTTTTTTAAAGTTTATTTTATTCATGGTTAGAATGTGTACACATGCATGAGACAGAGAGAAGCACCCTAAGTGGAGTTGGGTCAAGCAGCGGTCCCCTCTCCCCAGCCCTCTAGCTTGGCAGAGTCCTGGGCATGTATATCATGCAGGTGTGTTTTCAGGCGGAGTCCAGGATCTGAACCCACAGTCAGCAACATGGCCTGCAGCACTACAGTTCACTTTGCCACCAACTGCCCTGTCAGACTGGAGCCTAGATTATTTTTATCTTCTCCACCTTCTTGTGTGCAAGTAAGCTAATCCGGTAAGCACAAAATATACTAAAACCCAAAGGGACTGGCCAAGGACAACTGCAGGTGCAGGAGGCTCCCCACTACAGTGAAAGTCTTCTGCAGGCAGGAAAGCTGCTGGCCATTCCTGGCCTCATCTCCTTCACCCTCCACCATTTACCTTCCAGAGAACCTTTTAGCCAATATGACTTATTTTTTTTTTTTTTTTTTTTTTTTTTAAATTTGGTATAGAGCACATGTGCTTCCTGGAGAGAGAGGAGGTGAGAAAGCATCCCTCAGGGGGGATGACTGCATTGCAATCCCTTTTCTTCCATTTTCCTTTTGGGATTTTGGGCACACACACACATGCTTCCAGCATGTTTTTCAAACTGCTGGGTCCAGGACTCAAAGTGCCTAGCTGACCATATGGGATCCCGGTACTTTAACCACCGTGCCACCTGGCTGATCTAACCCTTCTTTTTTTAATATATTAATTATTTATTTTGCATTCATTCACTGAACATCATAGCATACAAGCAGTTTTCCATTCAGAATACTCTGTGTAGTGGCTTAGTCATACATGTTATCACAAATAATTTTCCATTTCTTGTTTCATACACACACACACACACACACACACACACACACATATAATTTCCCCACACACCATTTCTCACCCTTTGCCTTATCCCACCCTCTTCTCACTCTATCTTCAGTTGCTTTTCATTCCTTTTATTTTCCCCCATGTTTTATTGATGTAACTACTTTCAATAGCAAGTTCAGCTGATATATAAATATCTGTGAATAAATATTTGACTTTAGGCATGAAACTGTGAGAATGAATATATAAAATAGCACCTAGCTGAGGCTATATAGCTTACTGTGGTCATTAAATAGGTATTTTTAATATATTTTTTTAAATAATTTCAAGAAAGACAGCTTGAGCTTTCATAAATCAAAATAAAAAATGTTAAGAAAACTTTGCTTAAGACTTAAAGCCAGGAAGCAGGTTGGGATTCTGTTCAAATAGTACTTACCTGAATCTGACAACAATTCAAGAGAAGGAAAAAAAAATCCTTATCTCTGGACGACAAAGCATAGAAAAAGATTAGTAGTGTTTTGGGACCAGCAGTTACCGTAATGGCTATGTCGCTGGACTCCCATGTAGTTGACCGTGGTTCGAGTCCCAGACCCGGTGGCTTACAACTCACACTGGGCACATGTGCGTGCATGCCAAGATCCCGAGAGGAGAATGGAGGAGAAGGGATTGCGGTGTGGCCATTCCCCCTGGGGGGTGATTTCTCGCTTTCTGTCTCTCTGTCTCTCTCTGACTGTCTGGCAAGTGCATGCGCCCTATAGCAAAAACCTCTCTAAATAAAACAAAAAACAAAAAACAAAAAAGATTAGTAGTGTTTTAGTCAAAAGCCATAAAATTCTATTTTATCAGCTTAGTCTCTTGTGAACTGGCCGGGCATAAGACTTAGGAGGGTTAGCGAGGATATCCTCGTGATGTTTCTGTTCCTTAGACCTAGCCTCATTACGTAGGCCCTTAGCCTGCCCTCTGAAAGCATATTGGCCCATCTCACTTACCCGAGCCAGATAAGACTGAAGGGCATAGGGAAACGGATCCTTGATGATCTTCATTCTTTTTGCTTTGTTCCCTTTTTCTCCTTACCAGGGAGCTCCTCCCCTCCTCCACCAAGGCTTTAGGAAGGGGTGGAATCTGGAGAAAGACCCTGTAGACCCATGCGATCCAGGAGCCTGGGCTCCTGGTCTCACCATCTCATGCTCTGCCTGACTCACCAGTACAGGGTCCTTTCCCTCCTTTCATTAGCATGTGTTCGGCTTTGCTCCCTTTCTTTCTTCAAGCAGATTTCTTTGTGTAGTAAATCCTACATACTTGGCACCTGTAAAGACAGAGCATTGTCATCATTGAGACAGTCCCTTCCTGGTTTATCAGTAGGGGCTAAGGACTGGATGCACACTGGTTTATTATTCCTCAGCCAACCTTAGGGAGAGCGAGACACTGAATCAGGGGTAACTCATTAATATCAATACAGCTAGAAATGGGAGATCTGGGTTTCGAATCTGAATTCTCCGCCCCCGAAGCCACTGCACTGCACCAAGCAGGCGGTGTGGGGGCCCTCACGTTTTACATGAGATCAGCCACACAGACCAGCCCTAGGCCTCTATCTTCCCTCCACCAAGATGCCCTCTGATTGTCTGAGTGTCCAGCGTGTCCCCCATCAGACACATTTGCCTGTTGTCCAGACCTGGTATTGGACAAACACTTTGTGTGTCCATCTCACACACTATTGGGTTGTCAGAAAAGTCATGATGCATTTTGGCATAGGAAAAAAAAAAAAATACATCGTGACTTTTCCGACAACCTAATACGGCCTGTGTGACCACTCAGCTTCCGCCTGCAGGTAACCGTGCAAAGGCGTGTGAAATGCATCTCCCCACTCACTGACTGGTAAGTTGCCTTTATGAGAATGCTGGAAGCTGGAAGAGCAGTCTCAGTCTCATCCTGTAGGTGAGGAAAGAGCTCTGCCGAGTTTGTGAATGGTTCCACTAGGGTAGAGGTTTAACTGGACCCAGACCAGAGCCTATGCCATGACATGTCCCATGTAAAGATAGGGTGCTGGTAGCCAGGAATGGAACAGAACAGCACAGGACGGGCCGTGTTCCACTGGGGCTACCTTGGCCAGCTGAGAACCTGTGACCTGGCCTGCTCCACATGAATGCTGATGAGCAGTGACAACTCTGGGTTCCTGAACTCTTAGCTCTTCACTCTAAGTGAGAGTATTTAGCAGACAGTAATTTCAGATTGGACTCTGGACCTGCAGGCCCTCTACCTCCTGCAACCTTGATCGCCTCCTCTTGGAGAAAGGAAAAGTCAGAAGAAAAGATTGCCCTTAGCTCGTCTCCTGAGTTCTGCTTTTTACTTCCTGCTTACTGATTTCCAAGTCTTTGCTTCTTGGGGGCCAGCGGATGTCGTAGTGGTTAAGGCGTTGGACTCCCACATAGCCAGGTCTAGTCCAGGACCTGACAGCTTGAAACTCATGCTGGGTGCTTGTGCATGTGTGCCCAAAATCCCAAGGGGAGAGTGGAGGAGAGGGGATTGCAGTGTGACCATCTGCCCGGGGGGATGATTTCTCTCTTTCTCTCTGTCTCTGTCTCTCCAGCAGATGCACATGCCCTATAGCAAAACTCTCTCAAAAACAAACAAAAACTCTTTGCTTCTTAGAGGTCCTGGCTCTTGGCCTTAATCCAGCTATAGCGGGATCAGAAAACCACATTCTCTGCTCTCTCCGGAAGCCATGGGCTATGGGAAACCTTTGACATTCAGAGTATCAGAGTAGCCTTGGGTATCCATGCAATGTTGCCAACTGGAGTCAGTTGTTGAATAAATCCACTTTGACTTCTCTCAAAAGAAACTCAAGCAGTTGGGCCAGCTTCGTAGTCTGGTGGTGAAGGGAGCTGGATCCCACAAAGTCAATGGTATAGTTCAAATGTTAACCCCAGTGGGCTGGAAAATGTGCTGAGTGCTTATATGTGTGTACCCCAAATCCCGACAGCATGGAGAAACAGAAATGGGATTGTGGCATGTGCACGCCCCATTCAGGGAGCTTTCTCCTCCCTATTTATCTCTCTCTGGCAAGCGCACTCACCCTCTGGCAAAAAAAAAAAAAAAAAAAAGGGAAAAAGAAACTCAACAGTTCTGACTCTGGTAACTGTTGCTTTTCTTTTGTTTTTGTTTTTATTTTTGCCCTAGGGCACATGCACTCTCTGGAGAGAGTGAGAGAGAGTGAGAGGGAAAGTGAGAAATCACCTCCCAGAAGGAGAGCCACACGCCAATCCTTTCTCTTCCATTCTCCCCCTGGGGTTTTGGGCACGCACACACATGTGCCTGGTGTAATTTTCAAGCCGCCAGGTCCAGACTCAAACTGTGGTTGGTCATGTGGGAGTCTAGCACCTTAACCACCACACCACCTGCTGCCTCCGCTGCTGCTGCTTTATGCAATAAAAAGATAGACAACAACTTGGGAGCTGCTGCTAGAACCTTCCGGTTGGATTCTCCCATGTGTTAATAGCTTCCTCGTCTTGGCAGCTTACTGAGCAATTGTGTAATTTCTGTCTTTGGGCTGCGTTTTATCTAGACATCTGCACATTTAAATGCTGTACACCCATCTGCAGCTGAAGGTAAATATACTTTGAGGCCTTTAAGAGTGTTGCTGCTGCCTCCGTGAGTGATTCACTCTGTAAAGAATGACACGACTGTCAGGAAATGTCACTGAGCATTCCGTGCGTGCTCACTGGGGACAAGCAGAGCTGCCTCCCCTAAGAAGGTCCTTCCAGCTGGAAAAGTGGTCTCAGCACAGCAGTCCCTGTGTCAAGGCAGGGTGTGTGCTCAGCCCCTGTTTCTCAGCTGCTGACATTTTCTCAGGGATAGTTAGCGGGTCTTACTCAGTCCCTTCCCTGTGCCCAAGCGGGCTCCTTCCTTCGGTAAACTGGGACAAGATCACCGGATAGCCAGGCGACCGCGATGACTGGTGGCAGAAGGTGCTGCTGCAAATAGAATGTATCCCTGCCAAAGCTGGTCCTGAAGCTCAGGACGCCTCTCAAAGTGGGAGAGGTATCTTTTTTTCTTCACAGAGATTTTTGCTATAGGGCACGTGCACTTGCCAGAGAGACAGAAAGCAAGAGATTACCACCCCAGGGGGATGGCCATGCCACAGTCCCTTCTCTCAAGATGTTGGGCCTGCAAGCACACGTGCCCAGCATGAATTTTAAGCTGCGGGGTCTGATACTCAGACCGTGGTCAATTATATGAGAGTCTGACAACGTAACTGTTACACCATCTGCTGGTCTTGGGAAAGGTTTTTTTTTTTTAATTATTTTTTTATTACTATTAGGATGATGATGATGATGTTTGCTATAGCGCATGCGCATTCACCACAGAGAGACAGAGGGAGAGAGAGAGAGAGGGAGAGGGAGGGAGAGAGAGGGAGAAAGTGAGAAAGCAAGCCATCAGGTTCAGGACTCAAACCATGGTTGTTCATGGGGAAATCCAGGGCCTTAACCACCACGCCACCTGCTGGCCCCCCAGGAAAGGTTTTTTAAGTAGAAGAGAATGGGCCGAGGAAGAGGAGACATGGCAGGACTTACATCCTTCAGGGCTTCTTCGAGGATCACCACAGAAACATCACACACACCCACCATCCTCTGCCATTACAATTACGTAGTGTCCTCTCCCTCCCCCAGTGGGATAGTGAGCTTCTTGTACTTTTCATCCTAGTGCATTCCAAAGCCCAAAGAGGATAGTTTGATGAGTGTAAATGCCAGGGATTGCAACCGCATTCTGTCTCAGAATTTTGAGTGGCCTCCGATGGCAATGCTGGACCTCCTATAGGAGGTGTTTATTTGTTGCTTGAGAATTCTCAGACCCAAAGCTAATGAATCCTTGGAAAAAGACATTTTTTCTCCTTCGCCCGATCCCAAGGTACTTCCTTTAAAATGTGGGGGGCAGGGGTGTGTGAGAAATAACAACAGTTGCACTAGACAGGAGCTTACCAGGTGAGGTGTCGAGAAGAGAACCCCAGTCCAGTGTGTGTTTGGTTTTAGCATCACTCCTCCACGGTGAGCCTCACAAGGCACCATCCCTTAAAGGCATGTGTCCTTAAAGGACTTAAGCCGTCCCACCTGCTACAACCAACCCCTGAATTTGAATCAATCTTTCTCTCTTTCCTTTTTTCTTTCTTTTTCTTCCTTTCTCTTTTTCTTTCTAAATCTTGCTGTTATCTCTAGAAGGGTAAGTGTGACCGTCCTCAGTAGGCAGTATTTCATGGTCATAACAGCTTTGTACTTCTGACCAGTGTGGGTGATAGTTTGGGAGGGAAGAGATTAACGGTAAGCTTGCAATAAACCCTCCTACCCCCACCTCACTGTGCATCTATGAAGAGACTTCAAAGATTTTGTGTGGGGGGAAAAATGAAATTGAAGTATGAGCTTATTTTTATGCAAAAAATGAAATCCATTTATCTTTTTTTTTTTTTTTGGAGAGGTTTTTGCTATAGGGCGCATGTGTTCACCAGAAGGACAGAGAAAGACAGAGAGACAGAAAGCGAGAAATCATCCCCCAGGGGAAATGGCCACGCCGCAATCCCTTCTCCTCCATTTTCCTCTTCGGATCTTGGGCACGCACGCACACATGCCCGGCCTGAGTTTAAGCCACCTGGTATGGGACTCGAACCATGGTTGACTACATGGGAGTCCAGAGACATAGCCATTAGGCCAACTGCTGGTCCCTGTTTATTTTTTTAATCATAACATCTTCCATGAACTTTCTGAAGACCTCCCTACGTGGTAGCTAGCTGTGTGTGTGTTTTCTGCCTGCATGTGTAGCCGTGTCTCCCTTTGCACTAGAACTGGATACTTGCCTTAGTCAATGAAGCCCTTGACTAAGGACCACAGTTACCCCCTAGACCAGAGCAAAGGGAACTAATCACCTTCTAAGTTCATATTACTTAGAAGTGAGTACTTGGCTGCTTCTACCAGTGTCTTTCTCTCTGTGACCACCTTTTCCCCTCTTCCACACCCATACCAACCCTGAGCTCCTCTCTCTATTCTCCCGTGTGCTTAGTAGGATGATTTTTACCTGTATAAACAGAAGAGTCACTTTAAGGAGAGACCATCTGACTTGTAATAATTTCACAGCACAATAAAAGCCCCACTCTAAGACCCTGGCAAGAGACCTCTTGCAGAAAGACAACCTCTATGTCCAAAGGAAGGCTAGATTCTTTGACACTAATATCTGTATGTTTCCGTCCCTGCAGCCTTAGGAAAATCCAAAGGTACGGTATCCTCTGGTAGTTACGAGGCCGTGTTCCAGCTCTTAAACTGAGCCAGCTATGTCGTAGTGAGCTCTGTGACAGGGCGAATGCGCCTCGTGTGGTTGCTTGGCCGACTTATTTGAAGCTGTGTGCCCATCATGACAGTAGAGTCAGAGCGCAGAGGGACCAGAGGCATGAGCGGCCCCTTCCCTGCGTGCAGACCAGCGGGCGTGGCCTGCAGAGGTTATGGCGTGGTGGGGTCTCAGCCGTGATGGAGCTATGGCTGGACCTCCAGTTAAAACAGAAGGGTGTATATTTCAGTGTCTCCTGCTGGTCGGTTCCATGTTCTGGCGTGACGCTGCAGGTCCCTGTCCCACCCATCTCGCTCTTGCACTTGGGAGGAGCGAGTGCACCCAACCCCACATTGGCCACCGCCACGTTCCCGCACCAGGAAAGCTTGGATCCCACAGCCAGGGAGCTTGGCGGGCCATTATCCTAAGCCAGCTGGCTTGGGCGGAGGGCTGTAGTGCAGCTTGGCGACTCCCAAGCTATGGCACTGTGCTCTGCTCCCTGCCTGGGAGAGAGGGCAGCCCCAGCCAGCCAGGGCATAGTCGCTGCCCAGCATCGCTTCCCTGCCCAGGCCAGGGTGCTAAGGCTGCGTTGCTCTCCTAACACAGACCTGCTTGAATGTTACCGCTTCGTTGGGGAGGGAGCCTGTCACCTGTCACGCGTAGCTAAGCAGGTGTCTTTGTGTCCCTCGCCAGCATGGGTGTGAGGGTCATGGACACCTCCTGGGTGGCTCGAAGAGGCTCCTCTGCCGGCCGGAAAGCATCCTGCGCCCCGCCCACCATGCAGCCTCCCGCCCCGCCTGCCGAGCTGGCCGCGCCCCTGCCTTCACCCCTGCCGGAGCAGCCCCCGGACAGCCCCGCAACTCTTCCGGCGCTTTCTCCATCTGGCCCTGGCCTGCAGCCGGGGGCTGAGCGGACCAGGTAAGAGGCTCGCATGCGATGCAGAGGGTGCCTGGATTTGCTGCGCCCTCTTCTGCCTCTTGGATTTGATTACATCTTGCCCCTGTGCCTGAGAATTCCTGCTCAGCTTTCTGCATAAGCCATCACAGCGTTCTGGATATCACATAAGGTCCAGGCCTCCAGGAATTGGGTCCGTAAGCAAATTAGTAGCTCCCTGAGACAGTGTAAGGGAACGGCACGCTCCCTCGCTCCTCCTTTCCTCCTTCCTCTGCTGTTGTAACTACTCTATTTTGGAGTTTAGAAATTCAGTGTTTCTCTTCTTGGAGCAGCTGTGTTGCAGCTGAAATGGGCACAAAACTGAAAAGGAGAGGAGGTGTGCTAGGGACATCAGCCTTCAAACCTTTGTATCTGCTCCGTGTTTATATCTTCATTCTTCTATGGAAAGAAAAAAATTCAGGTTCGGTCCATTGCTAGTTCAGGGATCGGTGACAGAACACTTTCTCTGTCCAAAGGTAGAAAGAGAGGAGAATTGCCTCCAAGGAGTTTGGGCTCAGCAAATCGCCCAGCAATGACAGAAGTTTGCACCACTCAAATCTGCATTCTCAAAGTTGCCCTGGAAGGAGGTGGGACCAGGCTCTCCCTTGAGAAGCAAGGTTGGAGGAGGGGAATTCTGGAAGTGGGGATTGCATCTGGAAAAAACGCTCCTGTTTGTTTCTCTCTGTTCTCCAACAGCAACTCCAAACAGGAGAGCAGCTCCTTCTACTCCGCGCTGTCCTGCCTTCTGTTGGGACACATGGCTTTCCCCCAAAGTCGTTGCCAGGACGATTTTGGAGACTTAGGGACTCTGATCCATGTCTTTCCCAAAGCACATGAACACACAGCCACACATTCTTACGAGCCTTCAGCAGCAGCACACTTGCACGTATATACTCAGCATTCTCAATGAGATTTTGAACATCTTTTTCCCTTAAAATGTAGAAGGTCTCTTCCCTGTGAAATTGGAAAATAGCAAAGGGAAAAGAGGCTCACCTGAGAGTTGGGGGATGAGCCCTTGGCACTGGGTGTGCTGGGGCTGTCACTCATGGTGTGTCCAACTGAGAAAGGATGCCTGGCTGCTCTTGCTGGGCTTCAGGTCACCTTGAGAGATACGGAGAAGGCGGAGTTCAGTGGAACAGCAGAGCCGGATGGTGGAGGGCCAGCAAGGCTGACCAGAGACAGAAGGCACAGATAGGAGATGGGCTAGGACATTTCCCTCTTAGCACACTCTCTGCTTCATCTTGATCTCCCATCTTATAAAACAGACTTGCCACCTTGCAATATTTTGCATATCAAATGATATTTCTAACACATGCCCTGTCAAGGGGAGAGGGTTCCCCCAGGCTCTGAAGGTGTCCCAGGGACAGTGTGGATAGGTGTCCTTGTAGAGTCACCCATGGCAGGACAGTTGCCCAGTCGGTCCCATTGCTCTGTGGCGACATCTCACGCCTGCCCCTTGCCATGGCTTAAGGTTCTTGCAGCTTTTCTGTGGATGTAGGGGTTCTTGTCTCTCCTGCAGCTCTGTCTGTCCCCATGTGATTCTCCCTCATACGTGTGGGTGTTCCATTGTTTTCCTTTGTTTCTGTTTCCTGGACATTTGCAGCGCAGATGATGTGGCTTCTAGTTCTGGATTCCTATTAGGGCTCCTCCTCCCAACCATGGGCCCTGCCTTCAGCTCCTGCCCTTCCAGGCCCTGCCCAGCTGGGATAGGCTTCCAACTCCTGCTCAGCTGCTTGGCATCATGGTAACCCCACACTCTGCCTCCTGCCCCTGGACACCCAACACACTAACTGGTCCTATGTTCCCAGAACCAAACTGTCCTCAAACGATCCTCAGTCATCTAGCTCCTGGCAATGACCTTCCACCTCACCCCTCCCCCTGGGTCACTGCACCCAGAGGAGCACGGCTGAGGAGGTGAATGCTTGCTTGCTGGGGAGGTGTAGCAGGTGAGAGGGAACAGAGGAAGCACATGCCTAGATCCCTTGGTTTCATGCTTCATCTGTCCAAAGGAAACAGGAAGAAGCCATCTTTTGGCTTGGCGGTTTTGCTTTATCTTCTTGATGGCACAGAGACAGATGGGAAGGTCGATACTTAATTGGCATTGATACCTGAGTTCCTGGTGACCTTGAGCCTGAGGAAGAATAAAAGATAAGCCCTTGTGCAGCCTGAGAAGGGCAAGTTTTTTTTTTCTTTTTTTTTTTTAAGAATTATTTTATTATTTAACTTTATTTGCTTATTTTAATTTGACCAGAAAAGGACAGAGAAAGAGAGAGAGTGAAAATGAGAAAGCAAGCCACTAGGTCCAGGACTCAAACCGTAGTCAGCCTGGTGAGAGTCCAGCACCCTTAACCACCATGCCCCCTGCCAGCCCCAGCAAGAGTTTTCTGTTCTTTTTTTTTAATTGCCAGACTAGAGATAGGAATTGTTGCTCTTTTAGTTCCTCTGGAGGAAGTGAGATGTCCCCTAGGGCGATGCCCTGGGTGCACTGTGAAACCCCTCTTGAGAGCGAGTGACTGCGCTCCTACTCGGACACGGTCTCTCTGTCCTCCATCCTGTGATGTCTGCCATCCAGGGCTTCCTGCTCCCGGCCTTTGCTGCCATCCCTAGGGGGTTGGAGGAGTATATTTCTGTTGGCATTTCCTCCAAATTAATATTGGGAGGTTCTAGATACAGTGAGAGAAGAAATAGGCTGTGGCTGTTTTTTTGGGGAGGAAGAAACAGCCATTGCAAAGGATTTAGGCTTGTATAATCCTCACGCCCCACCTGAGGACATCGGGACCCAAGTATGTCCATCTAGGGTAACAGATACAAGGAAACCTGACAGAGGCCGTGGAAAATGCTCCCTATGATAAAATGATGCATGGATTTCAAAATGTTTCACACCTTCACACCCAAGTGAATCCGTCTTTTAACCCCATGTTCACAGTTTTTTTGTCTGTAGTTTGTGATAGACGATGTGTGCTCACCAGGAGGACAGTGAGAAAGCACCCCCTCGAAGGGACAGCCGTGCCGCAATCCCTTCTCCGTTTTTCTTTTGGGGTTTTGGGCATGTATACACATGAGTCCAGCCATTTTTTTCAAGCCATCGAGTCTAGGACTTGAACTGTGCAGTCAGCCATGTGGGCTCCAGCTGCCTTAACCACCAGGCCACTGGCTGGCACTTCCTAGACTTTTTGAGTCTCACTGTAGCTCCCAATTCCAAGGTGTCTGCCCCGATTCACTAGGGCTACCTGGGGCGTTTTGCTGAAAAGGAGTGAGAACATGGGCAGGGGTGGGGCACGTACGGAATATCTACCATGGAAAGTGCGTTGGGGCCGGGAGGGAGCAAGCCTGCCGGCCATTTACTATCCCTTATTTTTCGGAGTCAAGTTGAGTGGCTCCTAACAGGCGCGTTATCGTGAGGGGTAGCCTAGGAAAGAGCCTAGCTGTGGAGGGTGCACCTTCTTGGGGGCTGGGTGACGTCGGTTGTTCCTTTGCAAATTGGAGGGACTCCAGAGACCCACATTCCCCACTTCCATGCACTCTCTTCGTCCTCGAAGCCTGGAGGACTGGGGCTGGAATTGGCCTGAATTCAGGAGCACAGGCCCGGTGTATGTCACCCCACCATCTACAGGAACCTGTTAGTGATGATGGGTCCCAGAATCCCTCCCCTGCTCGGAACATGACGGGGGCTCTGGTCTAACAGCGGGCGAGCTGGAGTGCCATGAGCCCATGTCATCTGCCCTTGCTGGGTACAGTAAGGACTCTCTCAGCTCTGGTGTGCTGTGGCTATCGAAGGGACAAGGACACTGCAGCGTGACAGTTTCAGAATGTGCTGGAATTCCCATGTTGAGGATGGCCCATGGTGGGACGTGCAAGGACCCTGCCCTCACATTGCTTATGGTCACTTAGGAGGACAGAGGAGTGAATAGGACCCTAGCAGTGAGTACTGAGTGCCACAGAGATGGCAGTGGGACATCAGACCTCTGAGAAGGGGCAGTCACCTCACAGGATGCTTTCGAAGGCTTTCAGAAGGGATAGAGACAGACCAGAGCTGGTACAGACTTGTGCGGGCCCAGGACACACCGAATTGCCGTTACCAAGGCTGGTGCTGAAATCACCTGATCTCAGCGGCTCTTTGTTCCATGTGCTTGTGTTCCAGCACTCCTAAAAGCAAGGAACTTTCTCCCGGGTCTGGGCAGAAAGGAAGTCCAGTCTCCGGCCAGGGAACAGCCTGTGCAGGGACACAACCGGGGACACAACCAGGTGCCAGCCCCAGCCAGCCACCTGCAGACCAGAGTCCTCACACCCTCCGGAAAGGTACGTGACGTCCCTTTGCACTGTGGGTAGCTGTCACTCCCTGAAGGCTCGGAGTCCCTGGTTACCATGGCATTTAGAACCTGGGTAGTTTAGTGACCAGTGCCTCCTCAGGGCAGCAGAGCTTCTAGAAGTTAACCAGTTCCTGAGGTCAGCTGGTTAGTGTAGGGGTTAAGGCGACTGGGTCCCATGTGACCAACTGCACAGCTTGAGTCCCAGACCCTGCTGCTAGAAAATCATGCCGGGCGCATGTGTATGTGTGTCCAAAATTCTAAAAGAAGAATGGAAGAAAAAAGATTGAAGCATAACCATCCTCCCTAAATGGTGCTTTCTCACTTTCCCTCTCTGTCTCTCTCTGGAGAGTTTATGCACCTTATAGCAAAACTTTTTTAAAAAGAGTTAAAGGGCCAGCAGGTGGCATGGTGGTTAGAGTGATAGACTCTCACATGGCCAACCAAAGTTCAAGTCCCAGACCTGGCAGCTTGCTTTCTCACTTTCCCTCTCTCTCTGGTGACTATAGCAAGTTAAAAAACTAATAGTAATAAAGAAATGAAGGAAGGAAGGAAGGAAGGAAGGAAGGAAGGAAGGAAGGAAGGAAGGAAGGAAGGAAGAAAGGAAGGAAGGAAGGAGAAAAAGTAAGTAAGTTAGTCCCAAGAGGGATCATTTCACCATTATTCCTCAGTTTACTCATTTGAAAAATGGGTTCATTAGTATCCTGTGTAGGAACTGCTTCCCGAATACCAAATGATCCCACTAGTCCAAACCCATTTTCCAAGGTGACATCTGTCTCTCGTGAGCCATGGCAACCCTACCTCCAGCATTTGAAAAGGTGGGTGGTTCATCTACGAGAGGCCCCTGCTCCCAGTGTGAGCTTCCCATGACTGTCTACCCCAGGACTGTTTGTACAAGGTAGCCGAAAGGACAGAGACAAGACTGTTCCTGGATGAGTCTTGGCCTTTCTCCTGTTCTGGGAAGCCTGAGAATTGCTCCACTAACCATGAGCACCCCGGCCCTGAAGTCTACATCTGTAACACACTGTAGAAGGTCTAGTTACTCTGTCTGCAGAGAACCACTCTCAAAAGCTATAGACATGAACCCTGGTGACTTTCACAAATGGGGTACTGTACTGTGTACTTACACAGACCTTTTTAGTTTTGCTTTCCCTGGAATCATCTCTTAACAGACTTTAACTGGTCCAACATAGTGTCTTCAAAAAGTGCATGGACCTTTTTATCTCCAGGAAGTGGTAGGGTTCGGTTAGAGTATACAGCTATGTTTTGTGCACTAAAATGATAATTGGGCCAAAATTTATCGACCTAACTAAAATGCAGGAGATTCAAGACACTTGTCACAGTGGTAGATCTGGATCAGCTTTGAAAATCGTTGGCTTGTTGGAACAAGGAGGTGGTGTAGATGTTAAGACACTGAACTTCCACATAGCCGAGCACAGTTCGAGTCCCGGACCTGATGGCTTGAAACTCATGCCAGCTATGTGTGTGTGGAGAAGGGATTGTGGCATGGCCATCTCCCCTCAAAGTTATTTCTCACTTTCTTTCTCTCTCTCTGTCTCTCTGGCTAGTACATGTACCCTAAGGCAAAGTCTAAAAAATAAAATCTTCAGTCCGTAAGCCCATGTGAATTTAGGTGTTCATTAAGTTCCAGGATGGTCACGTGCAGCCCAAGACCCTGGGTCCCAGCACATGTGGGCTGTGGACCCTTGGGAAAAGGGTCAGTGCGCCAGATGATTGCTATGCAGAAGGGCATTAGTTCCACCATTGTTGTCATGTGGCCTCTTGGGTCTCCTCAGTTACTGTTCATTAATGCCATAGCACACTAAGAACTACTAAAGTTTGATCCAAAAGGCAGCAAGAAGTCCAGCTCGATAGTCTTTGACATCCTGCAGTGGATCACCAAACTTAAATCTTAGTTGAGGCATTGGGCGTTTCAAGTAATGTTCTGGAAACTAAGGTGGTACTGCTGTGCGTGGAGTCATTTGGGGCACTGTGGGGTTCCACAGTCTTCCTTTCCAGACTCAGGATTTCAGGTAGGTGACCCAGAAGAAACTACATCTTGACAGTAGGGACCGACAGGGAGCGTAGTGGTTAAGACGCTGGACTCCCACATGGTTGAGTGTGGTTCAAGTCATAGACCCGGCAGATTGAAACTCGTGCTGGGCACGTGTACATGCATGTCCAAAAATTCTGAGAGGAGAATGGAGAAGAGATTGTGGTGTGGCCATGCCCCTGGGAGTGTGCCCTATAGCAAAGATAACTCTCCAAAGAAAGAAAGTTGAATATAATGGGACATCAAAAAAGTTTATAGGAAAATGGAATCGAAGTCTGTATGAGTTGATTATTGGTGCAAAACAGTTTCGAAATCCACACATGGCTTTTTCATGATAAGCATTTTCCATGAACGTGTTGAAGATCCTGCCCTCGTAGGAGTTGGGCCACAGAAAGAAGCTGGCATTCAGAGCTTTTCTTCAGCAGAGATTTTCCTTGCAGTCCAGGGACCCCAGTTCTCTGGCACATCTTTCTATAGGGGTTTTCATCCCACCTCCAGCCCTACAAGATCTGCTTCCTTCTGTAGCCTCTTGGCTTCCTAATGCCAGTGACAGGTTTTCCCTCTTGGGTTTTTTTTCCCCCCCAAGAATTATTTATTTAGTTTTATTTACCATTATTTATTATTTATTTGTTTATTTTAATTTGCTGCAGGGCACATGCACTCATCAGAGAGAGACAAAGACAGAAAGAAAGCAAGGTCCAGGACTCGAACCATTGTAAGCCATGTGGTTGTTTTTCTACGCAAAAATGTGCCGTGACTTTGCCAACAAACCATTATTTCTGGAGGGTGCATGCACTCGCCAGAGAGGAACAGAGAGAGGGAGAAAGCACCTCTCAGGGGGGCAGGGTCATGCCATAATCCCTACTGCTCCATTTCTGGATCCCACCAGGATTTGGGGCACACCTGCACATGTGCTGGTGTGTTTTTCAAGGAGCAGCGCTAGGATTCAGACCACAGTTGGCCATGTGAAAGCCAGCTCCCTTAACCACAAGGGTAGGGGCCAGCCAAGTGTATCCTTTCTTGTTCACAGTGCAGACTGAACAAGCCAGGGAAACACATACAGCTTCGTTAGTGTATGAGGACTTCAGAAGTTCATGGAAAAGTAGTCTTTATTTTGACGCAACTATTTCAGAACTGCAACCATTATTTTTTTATAATAGCCATTTTTCATGATCTTTCCGAAGACCGCTGTAGAGTTTATCCCATGGAGGGAAGTGGGGGAGATGGAAAACTGAAGGAAGAGTCCCTGATTCCTCCCTGAGGACTTAAAAGACACTTTCTTCTAGAAGCAGTGCCACTCACAGCTAGCCTTCGCTTAATTCTTTTTTGTTGTTTGTTTTTAGAGAGGTTTTTGCTATAGGCACATGCGCTTGCCAGAAAGACAGAGACAAACAGAGAGACAGAAAGTGAAAAATCACCCCCCAGGGGGTATGGCCACACTGCAGATCCCTTCTCCATTCTCTTCTTGGGATCTTGGGCACGCACGCACACATACCCGGCATGAGTTTAAGCCACCGGGTCCGGGACTCGAACCGTGGTCGAGTACATGAGAGTCCAGCGACATTACGCCAACTGCTGGTCCCGCCTTCACTTAATTCTGATAGAATAATGCTCACTGTCTCAAGACACTTTCTCATCACCCAGACTTCCTGGATATCTGACTATATCGTCTACCAGTCATTTTCAGGTAAAGATGTAATGCGTTTGTCATCCTTGAGACTGAGTAGGTAGCAAAGAGGAAGATGAAGGCAATGCCAAAGAGGCTGAGGCTTTGAATGATGGGCTTTGAAAAATGCAGTCGATCTGGACATGCTCACACCCAGAGGGTACAATTCTTGAAAGGAAAAAAAAAAAAGAACAAGAAAAAAGCCTCTGAGGCAAGTACGCAGGACTGAGGCCATGAGCAGACAGTGATGAAGACACGGGATTTGACCACAGGTCACTGTGGGAGCCACAGCCGCCGGGCAGGGTCTGCCAGAATCCGTTCCCCATCCCGAGGATCCACCCACAGGTCAGGGCTCACTGAGACCAGATGAACTCGCATGCTCCTGTTAGACCCAGCCTCTGACTCGCTCTTCCTGAGAGTGTAGCAACAACACCTCTTTCCACTGGGAAACCAGCCTGCCGCCTGTGGTTGGGAAGTCTGCGTCCTGTTTGGCTCGGTGCGTGTGTAGATTGTGGCAGGAATCCAGAAAAGAGGAGGAAAATCGGTGAACAGATGGAAAGACATGAAAACTTGCAGTTTTAGGTTAAGTGTTTTTTAAATTTTTTTAATTATTAATTTTTTTGGGAGAGAGATTTTTGCTATAGGGTGCATGTGCTCACCAGAGAGACTGGAAGTGAGAAATCACCCTCCCCCCACCCAGGGAGGATGGCTACTCCACATTCCCTTCTCCTCCCATCTCCTCTCAGGATTTTGGGCACACACACGTGCTTGGTGCGAGTTTTAGGTCTCCAGGTCTGGGACTTGAACCACAATTGGCCACCTCTGGGAGTCCAGCGACAACCTTTATGCCATCTGCTGATCCCTTATTATTTCATTTTTTACAGATTTGCAGTAGGGCACGTACACTCATCAGAGAGAGGGAAAGTGAGAAAGCAAGCCCCCACATCCGGGACTCGGATCACGGTTGGCCATGTGGGAGTCCAGCGCCTTAATCACCATGCCACCTAAAAGGGCGTCTGCTGCTGTCACTGCATCAAAAGGCTAGGGGCAGGGAGGCGGGGATGGCAGGGTAGGAGGTGGGGACAGTGGAGGGTGTGGAGGGTGTGCTAGCTGCCAGCGGACGGCGCCCTTTAACAGCCTGTGTTTGCTATTGTTGTCATGTTGTGTTTTCTCTTTCAGTGTCAAAGAAGCTGGCACCAATTCCACCCAAGGTCCCCTTTGGCCAGCCGGGGTCTGTGACTGACCAGTCCACCGGCCAGCCATCCCCAGTCAGCTTGTCTCCCACCCCACCAAGCACCCCTTCACCCTATGGACTGAGCTACCCTCCGGGCTACTCCTTGGCCTCCGGCCAGCTCTCCCCAGCGGCCGCTCCGCCCTTGGCCTCTCCTTCCGTCTTTACAAGCACTTTAACCAAATCGCGGCCCACCCCCAAGCCCCGACAGAGACCCACTCTGCCGCCCCCGCAGCCTCCTACGGTAAACCTCTCCGCCTCTAGTCCGCAGTCCTCGGAGCACCCCGTGCTAGATGGCATGTCCCCTGGGGAAAGCATGTCTACAGGTAACCAAGCCCCAGCTCCCTCTGCGGTTTCTCTGCACCATAGCGTGGGCAGAAGGGAGGGACTGTCAGGGCATGCCATTGACTGGGCACCTGTCTGCCCTGAGGTGGCTGGGCCACTGCCCTGGGGAGCTTAGCAGCCAGTCTCAGCCCCTGTGGGAAGCAGCCCAGAGTCAAGCTGCCCTGCAGAGGCACTTCCTGTGGGATTTCTCGCGATCAGCGTGTACAGCCCAGGCTTCTGTTTTCTGCTCTGATTTTCATTGTTGAGCACCCCAAGTCCTTGGGAGTGGCCTCAGGGGAGGCTGCAAGCTGGTTCCGACCAGAACAACTGGCATCCAGACAGGTGAGGTACTGGAGGTGTTCCCTAGGCAGGTAGACGGTACACATGCTCACCTGGAGAAGAGGGGCTGAGAACTTTCTTCCCTTATCAGGAAAATAAGCCTCGTTGGAAGGTGCATTTCTTGATAAATACCCTTGGGGGCCAGTTCCAGAAGTGCTGTGTGCCTTCGGCCGGCCACCACCATGGGTTCCTCAAGGAGCCCGCGGACAAACCCATGATTTGGTTTAGTTTTGCTTTAAATTTAAAAACAAAGATGGAGCTGTCTTCCCTCAGGAAAACTTATAAGCATGAAATCACACACAGATGCCACGCTCAGCAGAAACCATTCATTGTTTGGAAGAAACGAAGCACTTGGAAATGTCTCCCTGGACACTGACTGCGTGAGACGGAGGTCAGGGGCCTGTTGCCAGCCTCCTGTCTCCTCACCGGGGAGGCAAGCGTGGTGGCTGTCACAGAGCAGGGTGGCCTTTTAGCCCCTGGAGCCTGGGGGTGTCTGTTTAATGCCAAATGGCAGAAGGTGAGGTAGCTTGGGGTAGAATAAATGCACATGTGCACACGCTCATACACACCACACACACACATGCCCACGTACACCCACACCACATATATAGACACAGACACACACACCCCTGCATACACCGTACGTGCATACATACGCCCACATGTGCACATGCTCATACACACCATACACACACATATGCCCACATACACCCACACCACATACAGAGACACAGACACACACACCCTGCACACACCATACATGCATACATATGCCCACATGTGCACACGCTCATACACACCACACACACATGCCTGCATACACCCACACCACATACAGAGACACAGACACACACCCCTGCACACACTGTACTTGCATACATATGCCCACATATACACACGCTCATACACACCACACACACATGCCTGCATACACCCACACCACATACAGAGACACAGACACACACCCCTGCACACACTGTACTTGCATACATATGCCCACATGTGCACATGCTCATACACACCATACACACACACATATGCCCGCATACACCCACACCACATACATAGACACAGACACACACCCCTGCACACACTGTACTTGCATACATATGCCCACATGTGCACATGCTCATACACACCATACACACACACATATGCCCGCATACACCCACACCACATACATAGACACAGACACACACACCCCTGCACACACGTACATACACACATCATGCCACCCACATACAAACCACACAACACCACACATATGCACACTACACATGCATATACCATAGACACATATCACACCACCCCACACACAAACACCACACATGTGCACACTAAACACGCATATACTATATATATACACACCATGCCACACCACACACAAACCATACAAATACCATACATATGCATACTACACACACGTATACCATTCAGACACACATCATGCCACCCCACATACAAACACCACACAGGCACACTACACACACGTATACTATACGGACACACATCACACCACCCCACACACAAATACCACACATCATAGATACACACCAGTCGTGTATCACATATGCACATGCACACATACACACACCAGACACCATCTCCTCTCCTACCTCCCACAGGCACCACACACACACACACACACACACACCCCTTCCATCTCCACAGCACACCGCAGCCACTCACAAAGCCCTGGCCGCGCACACACCCCACACGTACAGCTATCACACACATATCGCCCGGCATCCCGAGCCCCTCACACACACACACACACACCCCTTCCATCTCCACAGCACACCGCAGCCACTCACAAAGCCCTGGCCGCGCACACACCCCACACGTACAGCTATCACACACATATCGCCCGGCATCCCGAGCCCCTCACACACACACACACACCCCTTCCATCTCCACAGCACACCGCAGCCACTCACAAAGCCCTGGCCGCGCACACACCCCACACGTACAGCTATCACACACATATCGCCCGGCATCCCGAGCCCCTCACACACACACACACACCCCTTCCATCTCCACAGCACACCGCAGCCACTCACAAAGCCCTGGCCGCGCACACACCCCACACGTACAGCTATCACACACATATCGCCCGGCATCCCGAGCCCCTCACACACACACACACACCCCTTCCATCTCCACAGCACACCGCAGCCACTCACAAAGCCCTGGCCGCGCACACACCCCACACGTACAGCTATCACACACATATCGCCCGGCATCCCGAGCCCCTCACACACACACACACACCCCTTCCATCTCCACAGCACACCGCAGCCACTCACAAAGCCCTGGCCGCGCACACACCCCACACGTACAGCTATCACACACATATCGCCCGGCATCCCGAGCCCCTCACACACACACACACACCCCTTCCATCTCCACAGCACACCGCAGCCACTCACAAAGCCCTGGCCGCGCACACACCCCACACGTACAGCTATCACACACATATCGCCCGGCATCCCGAGCCCCTCACACACACACACACACCCCTTCCATCTCCACAGCACACCGCAGCCACTCACAAAGCCCTGGCCGCGCACACACCCCACACGTACAGCTATCACACACATATCGCCCGGCATCCCGAGCCCCTCACACACACACACACACCCCTTCCATCTCCACAGCACACCGCAGCCACTCACAAAGCCCTGGCCGCGCACACACCCCACACGTACAGCTATCACACACATATCGCCCGGCATCCCGAGCCCCTCACACACACACACACACCCCTTCCATCTCCACAGCACACCGCAGCCACTCACAAAGCCCTGGCCGCGCACACACCCCACACGTACAGCTATCACACACATATCGCCCGGCATCCCGAGCCCCTCACACACACACACACACCCCTTCCATCTCCACAGCACACCGCAGCCACTCACAAAGCCCTGGCCGCGCACACACCCCACACGTACAGCTATCACACACATATCGCCCGGCATCCCGAGCCCCTCACACACACACACACACCCCTTCCATCTCCACAGCACACCGCAGCCACTCACAAAGCCCTGGCCGCGCACACACCCCACACGTACAGCTATCACACACATATCGCCCGGCATCCCGAGCCCCTCACACACACACACACACCCCTTCCATCTCCACAGCACACCGCAGCCACTCACAAAGCCCTGGCCGCGCACACACCCCACACGTACAGCTATCACACACATATCGCCCGGCATCCCGAGCCCCTCACACACACACACACACCCCTTCCATCTCCACAGCACACCGCAGCCACTCACAAAGCCCTGGCCGCGCACACACCCCACACGTACAGCTATCACACACATATCGCCCGGCATCCCGAGCCCCTCACACACACACACACACACACACACTCTCCCGAGAACAGTGCTGTCCCAGGCCCAAGGCTCTGGTGGGTGTCTCATGAGTTTCACACTCCCCACATCCTCCTCCAGAGGGGCCGTGTTCCCTCGCCTGGGTTCGGCTCCTCGCTGCTGTGGAGAGGCTGGTCACGTTTGCGAGTGTTTGTGCTGGGTCAGGAAATCCAAAGATGGGGAAGAGCCAACCTGCGATCTGGTTTCCTTATTTATTCTGGGATGTGATGATTAACGGTGAATATGCAGCTGCTGCCTTCTACCCCGAGGCTTGTCAGAAATTCCTCATTGGAAGACGCTCTTTCCCGAAAGCTGACAGGAGCACCACCTCCCCGAAAGCTGACAGTAGCACCACTTCCCTGGTGGTGGTTCTTAGTGGTGGGGCAAGTTTCCTGATGGGGCAGGCGGCGGGTGCTGCCTGCAGGTGCTCTGGGTCACTCAGAGCTCCTTCCACCACATCACATCTGCCCAGCACATCCAGGAGGGGACACAAGGTGGTGTCCAGTCAGCGGTGGGAAGAGCAGAGGGAGCAGAAGAGAGGTCTCAGGAGGCGTGGAGGGATAGCACCCTGGGCCTCCCCCATCAGTGGGGGAGCAGTTCAGGTTACAAAACCCCAGGCTGCAGTGAGCCGCACCCCCTGCACTCCATCCTCTGCAAGTCCTGTGTCGTGTGACGTTCTCCGGCAGCAGACTGTCCTGTCCCGTACGTACACACAGGTCTCTGAGTCAGTGGAGCATCCGTCATGGTGTGGCCCTCCTGGGACTGTGATACTTGGCATAGTTTTTTTGTTACATTGTTTCATCATGTTTTATTCCTCTCTCCGAATCCTATCATTGTGTTCTTGCAGCTGTGTGACTTGAGGGACGCAGTTTTGGATACGTGTGAGGGGGATGTTCAGGGTAAGCTGGCCCCAGCCTTGTCCCCTCTCCACCCCCCCACCCAGTGAGCCAGGCCAGTCACCCACAGCCACCCGCCTGCCCGCGGCCAGCAGCCCCCTCCTCCTCTCTCTGCATGTGGCTCAGCCCCAGCGCATGGCTGCTTCTCTGACCAGCCTTGTCCGACCTCAGCAGAAACCATCTGGTCTGTGAGCCCTCTGGGCTTTTGGGATCACTGGCTTTTGTCCTTTCATTCATTAGAAGATGAGGAAGAACACGTCAAGCAACTTAGCTCACTTCCCCCAACCCCTCTTTGCCTAGAGTCCTCACCCTCCCACAGCTCCTCTGCCCCTCCAGCTTAGAATCTGGAGGGGAACAGCCCTGCCCTCCACGTGCAGTGCACCATCTGGAGGCTGTGCCCAGGGCCCCAGCGACCGCTGTCCTGCACACCTTCATCTAGGAAGGCGGTGACCTGGCGGGGCCAGCCCAGGGCTTGCCACCATCGCCTGCCACCTGTCCTCTGCAGCCATGAGTTGGAGCAGATCCATCTGTCAGACTGAACTTTAGACTCTCTTCCTGTGGGCTGAGACAGCTGGCAAGTCCCGAGGTCCAGTTAGAGCTTCCCCGCACTCCCCTGGCCCATCCCTGACGTGTGTGGCAGCCTCATCCATGCTCCACTCCGTAAACTATTCAGGGGGCATCCGCTCAGCTCCTCCTCCCAGAGAGGAGATGCTCCAAACTGAAGCCAAGGCCAGAACATTGAGCCTGAAGGAATGAGGTGCATCTGCCTCAGCAAGAGAGCGCAGCCGGAGTAAACCAGAGGTTCCGCCCCCATCCCTGTTAGCCCGTGGTCCTGCAGAGGCAAGAGGGCTTTGGTGCCTGTAGACAGGCCTGGCGATGCCTCCAGAGCTGCCTTGAGATGACATCCAGGGTCCCTTTATGCAGCAGTACCGGAGTGGGGGGCTGCTTCTGTTGTGTTGCTGAGTGGCTGCCTCCTTCAGGGGTCTTTGTAAGGGGACAGCATGGAGAGCCTGCACTGGGCTGGGCAGTCTGGGTGCTGCCTGCACCGAGGGTCGAAACTCACCTGAGTGGAGGTGTAGGGGAGGTAGGAAGCTCGTCCCAGGTCACCCCCACTGCCCAGCAGGTGCGGAGTTTGCACCAGCAGTGCTCGGCTCGTGCCCTGACCTGACAGCGCACCCCGAGGCACGGTGGGGTGGGCCCCAGATGGCGCAGCCTGGCTCCTACGCTGGGGGAGAGGGCCCAGCAGAGGGGAGGGCAGGG
Organism: Tupaia belangeri chinensis; assembly: GCF_000334495.1. NCBI lineage: Eukaryota > Metazoa > Chordata > Mammalia > Scandentia > Tupaiidae > Tupaia > Tupaia belangeri. The sequence goes on along the minus strand of NW_006160007.1, from coordinate 884,247 downwards.
GCTGACATCACCTGGGGTCCCACAGCCACCTGCCTCTAGGGGAGCGAGTGGCCGGGGCCAGCCGAGTCTCCAGTCCCCTACGCTCTGCCTCCCATCAGGCAGCAAAACCACAACAAGCTGTAGTGACGTTTGACGGGTGTGGGGAGAGGGGCAGGGAGGAGGATCGTTGTCCCGGAGTGTCCATGTTTGTATGATTGTCTTTCAGGAGTGTCCAAATGTATGTCTGTATGCTCAGTCTGGACATTTGTTTTACTAAAAATCAAGACCAAAAACAAGGCCGGCCGCCCCAGGGAAGGCCACTGAGCAGGCAGCAGGGAGGTCGCATGGCCTAGGGGAAAGGCCCCAGCGAGTCTGGGACTCTCGCACCAGCCTGCCCCAGGGACCTCCTGCAGCGCCCAGAACCACAAGCTCAGCCTCAGGGTCCACCCGTGCAGTGGCTGCAGCACCAGAGCGATTCCCGACTCCTGGGCTCACGTGCGCTCCACTGACTCACCAGGTCCACGGACGGTGGGCTTGTGCTTCTGCACGTTCTGTCCTCTCCCCGGGAAGAACGACAGTACTCCTCTAAGGGTGTCACCAGAGGTGGGGTTCCCTGCAGCAGGAAACAAGCCCGCTCCGGCTGCTATCAGGGGCCTGGAGAGACCCGCCACGGCCTCCATCCGCTGCCCCACAGGCAGCTGCTGCTCAGGGCTCCCCTTCACTCAGACGGGAGAAGAGGGCATTTTCCTGTCTCAGCCCTGTCCCTGGAGACTCGGCAACTCCATGCTGAGACCCCCAGAGGCGTGCGAGCGCCTGCCCAGACAGCATCCCCGTGGTCAGGAGTCAGGTGCAGCGTGGCATAGCTGCATGGCCTCCCTGTCTGAACTTCCACGGCAGAACCTGGGTCCTCCGCGGTCTTCCGGGGCAGACGGCAGGCAGGCCCGAGCTGACCCTGCAGCAAGATGCTCCCGCCAGGCCCGGAGCATCTACCCCTAGAACCTCCCACCCCCTGCTTCCTGAGCCGGCTCTGTCCTGCGACGAGCTTCTCTTTTGAGCCTCAAGCCTCTTTTCTCTCTGCCCCTTCCAGATCTTGTCCACTTCGATATCCCCTCGATCCACATAGAGCTCGGATCCACGCTCCGCCTGAGTCCCCTGGAGCACATGCGGCGACACTCAGTAACTGACAAGAGGGACTCGGAGGAAGAGTCTGAGAGCACCGCCCTCTGACACGGCACCCGTCCCCCCGACACGTGTACATAGCTGCGTGGGCCCTCGAAACGCCGCGGGAGCAGTGCCCCGTGCTGGCCCCGCGTGCTCCCCGCTGGCCCTCTCCTGTCACTGTCACTGTCACTGCCGGCGTCAGGCTGGAGTTTGGCGGGGAATCGTGCTCTCCAGTTCGTGTGGCAAGTGTTGGTGGTGCGGATTTTGTTCATTCCTTTCCGGTGGTGACTTCGGCCTTTTGTTTGCCCTTTGCCTTTTGACTTTGTGCCTATTTCGATCCACTTTCAGCCTCCATGCCAAGCGACACCTCCGGGCCCAAGGCCTTGCTTGTCAGGAAATGTCCTTGGTGGGGTGTGGGGTACAGGAGAGGGATGCCTATGGGTTCTAACGTCGGCCCCGTGGTGTCAGCTTAGTGGCCACGGAACAGGAACGGGACGTGGGGGACCCTCTCATTTGCAGCTGGACTAGGTCTGGAATTCCCTGTGTCCTGGGGCCCGACCTTTGCCTGCTGCTCGGTGGGAGAACCAGCCGGTGTGAAACCATCTGTCCTGAGAAAGCTCCAAACTGAATGGCTTTGGGTGAGGTGTGCTTCACTTCCTAGCAGTTTTACTTCATCCCCCATAGTTTTACACTTCTGCATTCGAAAACTGACTTGATGGTGCCTGGAGGGCCCAGCCAGTAGCTCCCCAGGCCCCCTGTGGGGGATCTGAGAGCAGCCCTGCCTCTCTAGGCACCCAGAGGCAGCCAGCTTGTAGGTATGTCCTTTCTCGGCACCTGTCTCTTCTTTCTGGAGGTTACAAATGAAGAGCAATAATCCTTTTACCCAAAGCATGTGGAGGAACGAGAGTAGCCCACAGAGACCCCGGCCCGTTCCGTGGCCTGCCTCGCTCACCAGCATCCGCCGCTCACCCCTTCCCACAAAGTCCCATCCGGTCACAGGGCGGGGGATCGGGAAGGCAAGGGGGTCCTGTTCTCACTTTGGGATGAAGAGAAGCAGAGTGGGGCCATGCATGCCAAGTCAAAGTTTAAAATTTTATCCTTTTAAAATAGATATAATATACCTATACATGATATAATATTTGTATATATGAAATCTCTATATTTGTTTAATTTGAGCCATCCAACCTAAACCAGTGTACAGGTGTACAATGAAAAATTTAAATGCTTAGTTATTTTTCCCAGCGCGGTGGAAAGTCACCCTTCTGAGAGTGGGACTGGCAGACTGGATGTTAACGGCTTTGCTCACTTCCTGGCAAGGGCGGTTCAATCCCCAATTTGTAACAGAGCCCCAGGGGTTGAAAGTTCTCTTTAAATACATGTACAAATTGTTGTCAAAAGTAACGTTATTAAAATAGATTTATTATCCCTGAGCTTGGAATATGTTCTTATGGTCCTAATAAACCTGCGGGGACACAGCCATCGATGTCATGTGCTACAGTAGGAGGAAGCATGAAGGTCACCACTAGGTCAGGCAGGTCCTTGGTCTGTGTGTCTCATCACCTGACTTTTTAAAGCTCTTTCTGTATTCTCCTGGGTAGAGAAAATACACAGATAAATACAAGATTCAGTTCTGAAATTCTCTTGATTTTTGAGCATTAACCTGTTCTTAACTCCTGCAAGGACAAAGGAGTCAGCTCAGTGTGACACTCCTTGCTTTTTTTTTTTCTTTAGGGGAGGAATTTTTGGTATAGGGCTTGTGCATTTGCCAGAGACAGAGACAGAAAGCGAGGAATCACCCCCAGGGAGGATGGCCATGCCACAATCCCTTCTCCATTTTCTCTCGGGACTTTGGGCATGCATGCACACGTGCCTGGCCTGAGTTTCAAGCCACTGGGTCCGAGACTCAAACCGCAGTTGACCTTGGGAATCCAGCGATGTAACCATTATGCCACCTGCTGGTCCCATTCCTCGGCACTTGCAACAGCAAAGAGCAACTCCTATTTTCCTTGTGAGGCAAGGAGACACTGGCCTCCCCCTTGACCCAGAACTGAAGGGGGGAAGATGCCACACCGCCCACTTGGGCTCTCAGTAGGATCCTGGGAAACCGCCCATGGGACACGCCAGCTCAGCTTGACTTCTCTCTAAAGACACGGCCAATGAGTGGTGCTGGCTCGCTGGACACAGGCTCAAAGGTCCTCCCTTACGATGGGAGCTGGCTCCAGGGCACCTGGCAGCCATGAGGCTGGGGCGGGGTGAAGCGAGAGAACTCAGGATTCCGCACCTTTTACCCAAAGCATGTGGAGGAACGAGAGTAGCCCACAGAGACCCCGGCCCGTTCCGTGGCCTGCCTCGCTCACCAGCATCCGCCGCTCACCCCTTCCCACAAAGTCCCATCCGGTCACAGGGCGGGGGATCGGGAAGGCAAGGGGGTCCTGTTCTCACTTTGGGATGAAGAGAAGCAGAGTGGGGCCATGCATGCCAAGTCAAAGTTTAAAATTTTATCCTTTTAAAATAGATATAATATACCTATACATGATATAATATTTGTATATATGAAATCTCTATATTTGTTTAATTTGAGCCATCCAACCTAAACCAGTGTACAGGTGTACAATGAAAAATTTAAATGCTTAGTTATTTTTCCCAGCGCGGTGGAAAGTCACCCTTCTGAGAGTGGGACTGGCAGACTGGATGTTAACGGCTTTGCTCACTTCCTGGCAAGGGCGGTTCAATCCCCAATTTGTAACAGAGCCCCAGGGGTTGAAAGTTCTCTTTAAATACATGTACAAATTGTTGTCAAAAGTAACGTTATTAAAATAGATTTATTATCCCTGAGCTTGGAATATGTTCTTATGGTCCTAATAAACCTGCGGGGACACAGCCATCGATGTCATGTGCTACAGTAGGAGGAAGCATGAAGGTCACCACTAGGTCAGGCAGGTCCTTGGTCTGTGTGTCTCATCACCTGACTTTTTAAAGCTCTTTCTGTATTCTCCTGGGTAGAGAAAATACACAGATAAATACAAGATTCAGTTCTGAAATTCTCTTGATTTTTGAGCATTAACCTGTTCTTAACTCCTGCAAGGACAAAGGAGTCAGCTCAGTGTGACACTCCTTGCTTTTTTTTTTTCTTTAGGGGAGGAATTTTTGGTATAGGGCTTGTGCATTTGCCAGAGACAGAGACAGAAAGCGAGGAATCACCCCCAGGGAGGATGGCCATGCCACAATCCCTTCTCCATTTTCTCTCGGGACTTTGGGCATGCATGCACACGTGCCTGGCCTGAGTTTCAAGCCACTGGGTCCGAGACTCAAACCGCAGTTGACCTTGGGAATCCAGCGATGTAACCATTATGCCACCTGCTGGTCCCATTCCTCGGCACTTGCAACAGCAAAGAGCAACTCCTATTTTCCTTGTGAGGCAAGGAGACACTGGCCTCCCCCTTGACCCAGAACTGAAGGGGGGAAGATGCCACACCGCCCACTTGGGCTCTCAGTAGGATCCTGGGAAACCGCCCATGGGACACGCCAGCTCAGCTTGACTTCTCTCTAAAGACACGGCCAATGAGTGGTGCTGGCTCGCTGGACACAGGCTCAAAGGTCCTCCCTTACGATGGGAGCTGGCTCCAGGGCACCTGGCAGCCATGAGGCTGGGGCGGGATGAAGCGAGAGAACTCAGGATTCCGAACTCGATCTTTATTGTGTCGGTGTCTCTGCAAACACTGTTCCTTGAACCTCAGAGCTCAGACCCAGCGTTCCTGTTACTTGCTTGTCTCTGGCCAGCACAGGAAAGCCCTCTGCTGGTGGAGTGAGGGTGCAGCCCTATCTCTCCATGTGACTTTTTAAAAACCGACTTGGGCTGGGATGGCAGCTATGGAGCCCGCCTGCCTCCTGCTTGGCAGCCTGTCCCGCAAGCCTCCTGCAGACAGAGCTTCCCTGCAAGGCCGCACCACGCCCAGCTGTGCACCTCCCTCCTCCGGTGCCTGGTTGGATTGTGTGCTCCAGGTGCCTCCAGGTGCCGTGCGCGGGATGGCGATGCACCATCCCCACAGTCCGGGTCACTCCCCAGCCTCACTTGGCTCGGGCCTTCTTGCTCTGGGGGCTCTGTGGCTGCTCAGTGTGGGCCCGTTTCTGCTGGGGCTCTCTGTCCTCTGGGCCGTCCACCTGCTCCTTGGAGAGGAGAGATGCCCGCACCAGCCGCAGCTCCCGCTTC
>NW_006160007.1:876654-878870 GCF_000334495.1 Tupaia belangeri chinensis | reverse complement strand
GTCCTTCTTGCTCTGGGGGCTCTGTGGCTGCTCAGTGTGGGCCCGTTTCTGCTGGGGCTCTCTGTCCTCTGGGCCGTCCACCTGCTCCTTGGAGAGGAGTGCTGCCCGCACCAGCCGCAGCTCCCGCTTCTCCCTGCGTTCCTCCATCTCCTCGATGTCGCCGGCGAACAGGGCCTTCAGCGGGGAGATCAGCTTGGGCACTGTCGGAAGGTCTCCAAAGCAGACCTGGGAGGCCAAGATGGAAGATGGAGATCCTCAGCAGGGCAGGGGTGGGGACAGGCCTGGAGCAACACGACCGTGGTGCCAACTCCCCTTCCTGACGAAACCCCAAGCACACCAGCCACAGCTTGGCAAAAAAAGAATGCCATGGTAGGAGGCAGGGAGCCCTCTAGTGAACGAGGCAGGCTCCCACTCCTGGCAAGGGTGGTGAAAGGCATCAGGAGACCCAAGGTGAGGCAGTGCAGGCTACGGAACTAAGCCTGGCTCGTGCCCTGCCCATTCTGAGGGAAGGCACCTGCCTCAGGTTTGTGCTGAGGCTCAGATGGCAGGACTACGTGCCCATCCAGGCCCAAGAGAGACCTTCCAATGGACCCGGCTGTCTAGCGCCCCCTGCAGGAGGCAGGTCTCACTGTCTAACTACATGCTGGTGATAATGGGGTCAATGATGGGGAGACACCTCCCGAGTGTCTCTTAGTGGCCCCACACATGCCCCGAGTGTGCAGTCCCACCGCCATGTCCCTCCCCACCCTGCATGGCCACCGGCCCACACACCTTCATGTGGTCAAAGGCAATTCCAACTTTCTCGTTAAAGTCGGGGCTGAAGAGGGGAATCTTGGCGTAGCGCTGACTGAAGTGGTTCAGCATGATGAACCCCGCGTTCATGCGCATACCCACCCCGATAGCTTGGGAGGTCGTGCTGCGAACGGAGGATGGAGACGAGGCTGAGCCGAGGATAGAGCCACAGACCGGCCCTTGCACTCCAGGCACCCAGGGAAGGCCGCGGACTCCTATAACCGGCACCTCATTGCCGGGGGCCAACTCTCCGGGGGCCAGACCCTGCCCACAACAAAACACAGCTCCCAGAACAAAACACACTCGCCACTGTCAGACCTCTGCTCGGGGACACACCTGAGACGGGCCCGGCATCCCGGGAGGACACACTTACTGGAATAACAGCTGCGCTTCAGCCCCGGGCCCCGCCGCCTCCTGCCAGGTCCCTGACCCAGCGTAGATTATTCTAGCCTGTTTCTAGTTCTTTCAAAAACCACCTCACCTCACAACCTTGCCTAGAGAACTCTGAGATTAAAGGCAGTGAGAACAGCTGTAGGCTCAGGAAGGTCCCACAGCCTTGGGAAGAAGCAGGCAGCCCTGGTCAGGTCGAGGGAGGTGACTGAGAGCTGAGTCTCCAGAGAGGCCACAGGTGAGGCTGAGCAGGTCACTGCGGCCTGTCAGGCCTTGTTACCTGTGAGTCTTCTCCACTGCTTCCTCTTCCAAGCCGTCTTCTAGGGTGGCCTCGTGGATCAGGAGGGTGGCGTCTTTCCCTGCAGGCGAAGCACAGGCATCAAGGTGGCCTCCTCAGCAGAGGCAGCCCATGGCCCTGAGGCCCAGTTGCATGGCAGGAGACCCGGGACTACCAGGGTGGGCCAGGGTCTGCTGAGGTGTCCCTACAACCTCGTTCACATTCCCTCCAGCCTAAACCCTGTGGCTCCCTGGGTGTGACTTCTTGCCCTACTCACCCATCTGGACCAGAGCCTCACAGGGCATGGTGTCCCCCGAGTAGACCACCTTCCAGCCGGACGTGTGCACCAGCGCACAGCCGAATGCGTGCTTGCAGTGCCGGACCAGGCAGGTCTGAAACTGAAGGGCAGGGCTGGGTTCAGGCTCTGCCTCTCCCTGCCCCCGACCCTCTTCCTCTGTACCCCAAGCTGTGCTCCTCACCTGTGCCAGGTCACATGCTTCCAACAGCGAGCTGATCAGGCTTTCAATGGCAGGGTTGGAGACCTCGGCCCCTTTCAGAAGGCATTTGGCAGGAATCATTCTGTGAGAAGATAAACATTTTCAAATTATAATATTAAACTTTTTTTTTTTAGGGGTTTTTGCTATAGGGGCACGTGTGCTTGCCAGACAGACAGAGAGACAGAAAGCGAGAAATCACCCCCCAGGGGGGATGGCCACGCCGCAATCCCTTCTCCTCCATTCTCCTCTTGGGATCTTGG
>NW_006160007.1:846310-872533 GCF_000334495.1 Tupaia belangeri chinensis | reverse complement strand
GACAGAGAGACAGAAAGCGAGAAATCACCCCCCAGGGGGGATGGCCACGCCGCAATCCCTTCTCCTCCATTCTCCTCTTGGGATCTTGGGCATGCACGCACACGCACCTGGCGTGAGTTTTAAGCCACTGGATCCGGGATGCGAACCGTGATTGACTACGTGGGAGTCCAGCGACATAGCCATTACGCTAACTGCTGGTCCCCATATTAAACTTTTTTTTTAGGCTTTTGCCATAGGGCACACATGCTTGCTGGAGAGACAGAGGGAAAGTAAGAAATCACCCCCTGCAGGGGATGGCCATACAATCCCTTCTCCATTCTCCTCTTGGGATTTTGGGCATGCACACACCAGCATGATTTTCAAGCCACCAGGTCTAGGACTCAACAGTTGGCCATATGGGAGTCCAGCGCCTTAACCACCATGCCGCCTGCTGGCCCCAATAAACATTTCAAAAACACCAAAAATAAAAATGTAAAAGCTGGAATCAAATTTCAAGTCTCTGGTTGAGGAATCCCAGAATTACTTTTAAGAAACATGATTTAGGGACCATCAGATGGCATAATGGCTATGTCGCTGGACTCCCACCTAGTAGACTGCAGTCGAGTCCTGGACCCAGAGGCTAAAACTCATGCCAGGCACATGTGCGTGCGTGCCCAAGATCCCGAGAGGAGAGTGGAGAAGGATTGCTGTGTGGCCTTCCCCCCGGGGGGTGATTTCTCACTTTCTGTCTCTGTCTCTCCAGCAAGTGCCTGCACTCTATAGCAAAAATTTCTCTTCTTTAAACCACAGTTGCTAAGATGCAGAAATGGTTGTCAATGAGAAACCAAGTCCAGCCCTGTAGCCTAGTGGTTAGGAGAGCCAAATCCCACTGCAACCCCAGTGGTTCAAAGCACATGCCAAGAACGTGTGTGTGCGCCCAAAATCCACATAGGAGAAATGGAGATGGGATTGTAGCATGACCACACACACTGGGGGGGCTTTCTCTCTCTGGCAATCACATGTGCTCTCTGCCAACCACAAAAAAAAGAGTCGAGCCAACCCCTCTTACAACACCCAGGCCATGTGAGAGAAACCCCAAGGGTGAACGCTACCCAGGAATTAGGTGGTGTAGGCCCAGATGATGCCAGGCAGGTGGGAAGACAGTGCCCACCCCCAGCTAGGACGTGGCTGGTTCAGGCTACCTAGTTGGGCTGCCTGGCCCTGGCCCGTCTGGAGGAGAAATGCCAGCTCGACCGAGAAGGCGGTGCGGCCCTGAGATACGGCTGAGGTGAGCTGCTCCACAGGAAACAAGCATTCGGCCAGCAGCTACTTTCTGCCCCGAGCCACAGCTTGGCCCTAGCTTCTGCACCTGGAGCACAGTCCCAGGCAAGGCTCAGGGGGCCTGCACCGGGGTGGGGGACCACCTGGGATGCTCACCTGACATGGTGCAGGATCTCCTGGCACTGGTTGTGGTACTGCTGGAGCCAGGGCTTGAGCTGGGTGGGGGCGACCACCAGCAAAGGGCGAAACGGCTCTCCTAGAGATGCCTGAAATGACCACAAGACATCTCAATCAAAACGGGCTGCAGTGGCAGGGGGCGAAGCCAGCGGTGCGTAAACCAGGAAACCTGAGGAGCCTCGTGGGCAGCACTCACCAGGGCATGCTCTCTCTGCAGCAGGATGTTTAACAGGCCCTGGGAAGGACGAAGCAGACACGGGTTAGCGGGGGCCAAGCTCAATCTTCGTCCCCGTTAGGGTCTTGGAGTCCTCATCCTGCAGGATATCCAACCCTCTCACACGGCAGGAGGACGGGTGTGGTGCAGAGGGACCCATGCTGGAAAGAGGCATGGCTGGGAACCTAGCCCTCGCTGGGAGACCAAAGCAAGGGTCTTGCGGCCAGGTCTCCCACTCTAGCCCAGCTTTACTCAGAGGAGGGCAAAGTATGGCGAGGCAAGATGCAGGAAAAGGCAGGGAGGCCCAAACCATGACAGAAAGCAAAGCAAACATGATACTGAGCAGGAGGACTGCCTGAGGGTTGACAAGAGACCACTTCCCAGCAAGAGAGGAACGGCAAAAGCTCTGGGCTGCCTGGGCAGGACAGGAGGCAAGGAGAGCAGCCCACGGTGTAGACTACCGCAGTGTAGACTGCCTCCCAGCGAGTGCTCGCGGGGCTGGCCCAACACTCACAGTGTGGTGATCGGCGTGCAGGTGGGACACGAACACAGCCGCGAGGGTGGTCAGGACCCTGTCCACGTCATCTCCGTAATGGCGGCACAGCTGCCCAAACGTGCCTTCGCCACAGTCCAGCAGCAGAGACCTGTCGGAGCTGCAGAAGGGGGACAGTCACGGCAAGGGCGACGGCTGCAGATGGGCCAGAGGGCGTCTGCGGCAGAGGGCACGGGAAGCCGCTGTGGAAATGCCTGCCTCCACTGCCTCTGGGCTTGTCCTCTGAAACGCTGACATAAAAGCCCATTAGTTCAGCCATGAAGGCAATCTGAGATATGTCCATCTTCTTTATATGACAGAATTATCCACGGAACCCTGAAGCCTTTTAAATTACCTACACAAATGCTAGCATCCAAAAGAAATAAGAAGTGTGCTTAGACTAGGATGGCAAAAATACTGAGTCCTAGCGGCAAACCTCTGATTATTTGGCACTGGCACAGAGGAGACGGTTTCCAGTTGTGGTCACCGTGGGATCTGTTCCCCCCAGCGGTGCTGGCTCCCCAGTCCCTGCCCTCGAGGCCATCTGGTGCAGGAGCTGTGTGTGCTCCATCGGGAGCCGGTTAATGCAGCCTCCGGAGGTCCTCGAAACCGCTGATGTACTGGGTATATCAGGGCATGCGGAGATTCTGCCCTGACAGGCTCCACGGCCTATTCTTTTCTTTTTGTAGAGGTTTTTGCCTTAGGGCACATGCACTCACCAGAGAGAGAGAGAGAGAGACAGGGAAAGTGAGAAATCACCCCCCAGGGAGGATGGTCATAATGCAATCCCTTCTCCTCCATTCTCCTGGGATCTAGGGCACACACGGACATGTACCCGGTGTGAATTTCAAGTCACTAGGAGCCACTAGGCCATCTGCTGGCCCCTTCAGTCTACTCTGACACATGGTCTGTCTGGAAACTGCTCTAGGGTGGAGAGTGCTGTCCCCTCCTGGTCTTCCTGTTCAGGAGTAGCCTGGGAGGGCTGAACCCATCTGGCAGAGAGGAGCCTCAGTACTGCAGTGGGGCGGGCGAGCTGCCATTAAGAGCACCTGGAGGGCCATCGTCGGGGCTCTGGGATCAGCACCCAGGGAAGTGTTCTTCACCAGGCATCTCGGCCCCAGAAGAGGCCAGCCCACGCTGAACGCTTCACTGCACATCGTCAGAAAAACTCGACCCGAATTTGTGTATTTCTGGTATCGGGGTGCACCTTATTATCACTGTGCGTGTTCACTACATTATGTGTCACCCGCCACTACCCTCTAAGGTGAAGAAAAATCGGAAAACGAATGATGCTTTCTAAGCTGGTCCCCTTCACACAGATCCCAGAGGTACTGTGAGCACGTCACTGTACCTTGGCCTGACTCATCTCTGCAGTTACACGGCCCCAGGCAAACCCGACACAATCAGCTAAAAACACATCAAAGGGAACCCAATAAAGACACCGAACGCAAAGCAAGTGTACATACCCCAACGCGCTTTTGTTTTGTTTCTTTGAGAGAGATTTTTGCTATTGGGCGCATGTACTCGCTAGAGAGACGGAAAGCAAGAAATCACCCTTCAGGGATGATGGTCATGCCACAATCCTTTCTCTCCATTCTCCTCTCAGGATTATGGGCACAAATGCACACGTACTCAGGGTGAGTTTCAAGCCACAGGGTCCAGGACTTGAACCATGGTTGACTACATGGGAGTCCAGTGACTTAACCATTACACTACCTGCTGGTCCCACCCAAAAGCTTTTTAACAGGGAGAATACAATGTTGCCATTAAAACACCTGTCCAGATTTCAGACCTGCTCCTTACCAGCTGTGGAACTACAGCAGGAACCCGAGTATCAATAAAACGTGTTTGTTCATAAGTCAATACGACAGAGGAGTAATATGAAAATTAAGTGAGACCATTTCTTAGTGAGGTGCACTGTGACCCCCAGTAGCATGGTAGTTGGGATGCTGGACTCCCACGTGGTTGACTGTAATTCAGGTCCCGGACCTGGCGGATTGCTTTCTCACTTTCCTTCTCTGTCTCTCTCTGGTTAAATTAAGATAATAGTAATAAAAATAAATCTTAAAAAAAAAAAAAAAAAATGGGGCACCAGCAGGTGGCATGGTGGTTAAGGCGCTGGACTCCCACATGGCCGACCACTGTTTGAGTCCTGAACCTGGCGGCTTGCTTTCTCTCGCTCTCTCTTGCACATGCCCTATAGCAAATTAAAATAATAATAATAATAAATAAAATTAAATGTATAGTTATTTTTAAAAAACCTGAAAACAAACAAACAAACATAAGGTGGCCAGCCTTTGGCCTGCTGGTGAAGACAGCTGGATCCCACATGGCTGGGTGGTGTAAGGACCAGACCTGGCAGCTTGAAAAATACTCTGAGCGCATGTACCCAGAATCCTGAAAGGAGGAAAACGAGAAGGAACTGTACTCGTCATTCTCCATGAGGGGTGCTTTCTTACTTTCCTTCTCTTTCTTTGTCTCTACTGAGAGCACACATGCCCTCTGGCAAATTAAAAAGAGAAAAGAATAAATGAAGGAATTTTGGGGATTTTTGGAAAGACAAATTAGCTATCGCGGCTACAAAATGCAGTCACAGCCAACGTGACAAACTTACACAGGGATTCTGTGCTGCTGCATTTCCGACTACCTTGTTGAACCAGCAGGCTGCTCTGGGACAGAGGAAAAGCGGCCATACCTTATGTTGACCAGGGTGGCGCTGACGTTTCGAATCTTCATCGGGATGGCAGACCCTGTTCCAAGGAAGATGATTTCTGGGTACTGGCTTCTTGTCTCTGCGGAAAGATAACATGTAAAACAGGCTATTTTGGAGGGGGGTCAAAAGTGAGCCATGAAATGGGTAAGCAATGCATGAAGCCCAGCTTCCCAGCCGGGGCCCCCACCTCTTCATCAGTGAGACCCAAAGATGTTACAAGGAAAGGGCTGCCAGAGGCAGGGTGACAGCCCCGCGACTCACACTGTGAGACTGACCCCGCAGGCAGGCTGCTGGCTTATCTGGGCACATCCCCGGTGCAGCACATGTCTGCTTTTGATCCAGGGCTGGCTGGAGCTGGGGGTGGATCGTGGTGTTGAGCCCCTGTTGAGTGCTCTGTCTCTCTCGCTCATGGAAGAAATACATTTTTTTTAAATTGCCTTTTTTAATGTCAAGGACTTAGAACCATTCTTTTCCTTTTAAAGGACTATATAATTTATTTGCTCGCCCTCTCAGACAGCTTTAAATTTTCTTTAAAAAAAAAAAAGTTATTTCTTTGTGCCATGAGAAAAAGACAGAGACATAACACCCCCCAAGAGGTCTTTGCCCCGCAGCTAGGCCCAGATGATGGGCACATGTGTGCCCGGGATGCTCAGGGTACCTTCTCTTGTGGGAGAGCCTTGAGGGACAGTGCAGGTTACCACTGTGCCACCATCTTGGGCTCCTCCCAAAAAGGGCTTCTTCATGCTATGAATCATCACTTACTTCAAGGGGGACTTCTCCTTGCATTCAGCTCTTACTGCAAGACCATACACTTTGCATGTACCCTTCCCATTCTACCAGGCAGGAAACGTCCCACTTTACAGAGAGGAAACAGGCTCAAAGGACCAGCTTTCCACAGAAATAACAAGAGGCACAGCCAGGGTTCAAACCCAAGGGGACCTGGTGAACCCGAAGCGTCTCTTGCTCAGACTCACCTACCCTGACAGGCCCAGATGCATGTCTGCAAGCACCCCCACACATCAGAAAACCAGTCTTCAACAGAAAGGGAAGCAACCCCTGGGAAGTCAGTCTTCCCAGAACACACACGGGACGACTGTTGGAGAAGGAGGTAAAGATGTGGCCACCTCTGCCCGTGCCTGGTTTCAGCTCCCAGAGAGACACGAATTTGGCAAAAGATCTTTTGGCTAGATTAAAACCCCCAGCCCACCCTCTATCCCGGCGTTCTATCACTAGTCAGAAATAACAGTATGAAAACCAAAGGCCTCAGCAGGCCACGTGGGTCCCCAACTACGATGGACTGATGAAACCCAACGAGGTGAGTGACTTGGCCAAAATGGTCCACAGATAACTTACCACCCAGGACTAGATCCCATGTCAGCCGAGCCCCATTCAGAGTTCTTCCCAGAGCCTCATGGATGTTCCCAGAATGGTTTCACTCAGTGTGTGCTTTTAAAGAGTGAGGGCCTTCACAAAACACTCAGACTTAATTGGTCGGGGATGGGGCACAGGCATCAGGAATCCTGACCCTCTCAATGGCTGTAACGCTAATGGAGAGCCAGAGTAGAGCAGCCCTGGATTAAGTAAGTGACTCACGTCAGAACACGCATGGTTGACACTCTAGTAGTGCTAGAGAACACCTGCAGGAGGGCAGAGCCCAAGGCTGCTCCGTGGTCTGCGAGCCGGATCTCACCTGCAGGGGCTGGGCTGTCCTGTGCACTCTTCCTGTACTCCTGCACGCTCTCCTGGAAATTGGGAAGCTCCAGGGCCTCAGCTATGAACTCCTCAGGATTGCAAGTAATGATGGCATCCCTGGAAGAAGAGAAACAGCACAGGTGACCAATGGTGTGGCAGGTCCATGGCCTCAGTACACACCAGTCTGGATACCCAGTGCGAGTTCAGGGGATAATCACTAAGTTCTTCCATGGCCAAGCTGGGGACAGTTCTGTTCCTCAGGATGACTCCCAGCCTCCAAACTGGGCAGTCCTGGTGCTTGAGGCCGAATTCTTTCTTCGTGGTGAGGGCTGTCCCTGTAGCATCCCCACCCTCTACCCATCAGCACCACTGCTCACCACCCTAGGCTGTGACAGCTGAAAATGTCTACAGACACTGGCCAGTGTCCCCTGAGTGGAGGGGAAAATGGCCCTAGCCGAGAAGCAACTCTCACACTAATGTGCTCATAGCTAAGCCCTGGGGAATCCTGTCCAAGTGCTGACCCTACCGCTCTGGGGTGGAGCCTTGCTAGCAAGCCCCAGGGGACGCTGGTATTGCTAGTTCTGACCACAGTGAGTAGGGGTGCTGGGGACTCTTCAACCTGGCTCAGCACTGAAATCACTTGGGAGCTTACAGAGTGAGTTCGAAGCCTAACTCTTGAAAATTCTAATTCACCAGATCTGGGGCAGACTCCAAGAACTGTATTCTTCTGGGTCAGCAGAATACTACGGAACATGATCTATTCTCATATGCCATTACAGAGCAGACAGGACGCTGAAAAACGATTCAAGATCCAGGTCTTAAAAACTGAAAGGCTTCGGGTTTAACATGGTGGTTAAGGCGCTGGACTCCCATATGGCTAACTGTGGTTTGAGTCCTAGACCTGGTGGCTTCCTCTCTCACTCACCCCCTGAGCCCTGTGAGTAAATATATCCTATGGCAAACTTAAAAAAATAATAATTATGAATAAATTTTTAAAAAAATTTAATGTGGAAATAAATGCAAAGGACCATTTAAAAAAAATCAAAAGGCTTTGTAATATATTTGAGGTTGGGCAGTGAGATGCCTCCAACTTGATCCTCTTTTCTAAGTATTGCCTCGGTGAAGGTTAGCGCACCTGACTTGTTCTTTGTCTCCTCCATCTCCATTTTTAATTTTGCTTTTAAAATTTTTAAACTTCTTAGGTCTCTGCTGCTCTTCTGTCTTGTTAATTCCTACCTTCCCCCTTTTCCCACAGGACAAGCCAATCAGCAGCCATGTGTGTTTGAGTTCTGAGCAGCCATTTGCATGTTTTATGACAAAACTTTTTTTCTTTTTTTCCTTGTTTTTGTCTTTTTTTATTTTTATTTATTTTTTTCTTTTTTGTGTGGAGAGGTTTTTGCTATAGGGAGCATGTGCTTGCCAGACAGAGGGACAGAGAGACAGAAAGCGGGAAGTCACCCTCCAAGGGGGATGGCCACACCGCAATCCCTTCTCCTCCATTCTCCTCTCGGGATCTTGGGCATGCACACACACGTGCCCAGCGTGAGTTTAAGCCACTGGGTCCAGGACTCGAACCAAAGTAGACTACATGGGATTCTAGCGACATAGCCATTATGCCAACTGCTGGTCCTGATATGTTTCTTTTTAATGCATCCTCTACACACTAATTAAAAAACACAAAATGTTAAGCTGGCCTGACATGCCTAGTAGTTAAAGGAGACAGTTCCACATGGCTGACCACACGGTTCAAATCCTAGCCCCGGCTCCTTAGAAAACATATGCAGCATGTGTATGTACATGCCCTAAACCCCCAGGATGGAGAAATGGAGAAGTAACTGCAGCAGCATCACACCCCACTGGGTGGTGCTTTCTCCCTCTCCTCCCTCTCTGTCTCTCTCCGGTGAGTACACATAACTCTCTGGCAAATTAAACACACACACACACACACACACACACACACACAAAAAAAAAAACACAAATGAAATGTCAGCAATCTATATGTCTGTGTGACAGTAATACAGGTGGCTTTCTTCATCTTAGTTTTCTTTTTTTTATTTTTTTGTAGAGGTTTTTGCTATAGGGTGCGTGCACTCGCCAGACAGACAGAGAGAGACATAGAGACAGAAAGCGAGAAATCAACCCCCAGGGGGGATGGTCACGCTGCAATCCCTTCTCTTCCATTCGAACCATGGTCGACTACGTGGGAGTCCAGCGACACAGCCATTACGCTAACTGCTGGTTCCCGATCTTGGGTTTCTTATTTCTTTGGATTTTTCTCTGCAAAAATATGTCATCACTTTCCCAATGACCTAACATGTCATAAATAAATTACTATTACCATGAAATACAACTTCAGAAAAGGATAATTACTGACCCTGATCCAACCACCTCAATCTGGACTAAGACTGGGCACTAGCAACAGAGACCAGGGCCCGAAAAGCCTCTTGGAACATCTATCTGGCCACGTTCAGCAAGTTCCCGGCCCTGGTCTACTGACTCCACGGGTTCAAACCTCACAGACCTCTGCCACTCACGCCGGGGCCGGAGCTGATACTTGAGGAGGCATTCGCCCCGGACCGTGGGCACACTGAATGTGGGGCCTTCTTCCTGAAAGAGACGGGGACACACTCCATGAGACACAGGAGAAGACAGGAGTGGAGGGGCAGGGGACGGCGCTGGGTGACACTACCTTGCACTGGAAGCTGGTGAGCGGGGGGAAGATGTCTGGGTGGATGAGGTTGAGCTGTGTCTGAATCTTGTGGCTGCGAAGGTTGTGAACCGATGCACAGTTCTCGTTCAGGATCAAGTGCTGGGTGTCAGGCCCGAACCTGAGGCAGGACAGACCAGCACGCACTGACAGCTCCACTCGGGGTGGTGCGAGAGGTGGGGAGCAATAATGCAGACGGCCATGCTTGAAGACTTACGTGATGTGCCCCCAAATAGGTACTGAATGGCCCAAACAAAACCCTGCTTCTGTCTGAAAGCCCCTTTCTCTCCCTTCCTCAGCTACCTTTGGGGTGTGTTGGAAAACGTGCTAGAAAAATCAAGAAAATCTATAATGTTCGGGGCCTACAGGCAGGAATTTGAAAGCAGGATTGAGTATGGGAGAGAAGAAGGAAAGATGAAAAAGGAAAACAGATCATGTACACTAAGGCTCAGATAAAAGGAGCGAAAGACAGAGAGCTTGAAGATGAGAGAAGAGACCAAGGGAGCTAGGGCGGTGGGAACAGGAGCCAAGGCAGCAGGGCAAGCCAAGGCCACCACACGCGTGGGTTCAACTCTTCCACTGGGGACAGCCTAGGCCAGTGAAGCCAGAGGTAAGCAGAAAGAGCCCTCTCTCCTAGTCACTGAGCTGGGGAGAATGGCTGCCTCCGGGGTTGCTGGGAAGAATAAACTAGAGATCAGTGCAGAACAGCTAACATTCTGCCCACATGGAATGGCATCGCCACTGTTGTTCTGTTCTTCCAAGGCTCCCCTTTAAGATACACGTGTGAAACCACCAACCAACGTGTGTTCAGACATGGAGCGTGGAGGCTGTAAAGCGGGTGAGCGTAAGCCCTAGAATGTGGGACGTGTGCGCACTGCGCCACCTGGTGGTGGTTCTCTTCAAGTGTGAGAGAGATCTGTGCTCCCAGAATTCAGGGGGCAGGAATCCCAGAGAAGGCTGAGGCAGGGGCAGGCCTGAACGGAAGGGAGACAGGAATGCATCACAGCCCGGAGCTGCCCAAGGGCTGCTGGGCTCCTCACCTCTCCATCCACTGCTGGTACCTGCCGTCCACAAGCACAGATTCTGGGGCCATGTGAACCACCAGGGCCACAGGAGTTTCGGTCTGTCCTTGGTACCTGGTGAAGGAAGAGCGACGTGGCTTTACAAAGTGACATAAACTCAGGACATGCACAAACGAGGCCTGCACGGCCAGGGGCGCAGCTCAGCGCTCTGCAGGACTGCAATGACTGACAGCCTCCGTGCCCAGGCCATGCTGGGCTCCTCAGAGCCATGCTGGAGTACGGTGGGCCCAGTGCTTGGCTGCTCGACACGGGGTCGACCCTTAGGGGAGCTCTGCTCTGCGCCTGCCTGCTATGCAGACCAGGGGTCTTCTGTCCTCTCCATCCACAGGGGCCAGGCAGGACAATGGCACCCCCTGCGCCTGCTCCCTCTTTCCTGGGCATTCCCTCCACTCGGTCTCCCGCACTTCCAACTGCACCTTGGTGTCTGCCTTCCAGAGCACCTGCCACCAGGGTATGGAGAATGAGGATCAGGGCTAGCCCTGCAGTGCTGCAGTTAAGAGCTGCACAGAGGGAACCAGATCCCATGTGGCAGACCAGGGTTCAAGTCCTGGCTCCAGGGGTTTGACAAACACACTGGGTGTGCATTCCCAGATCCTGACAGGACAGAGGAGTGGAGGAAAGAGGACTGCAGCCTGACTAGGTTCCACCAGGGGGATGCTTTCTCCCTTTCTCTCCCTCTCCCCACCCTGCCCCTTCTCATGCACACACATGCCCTCTGGCATTAAAGAAAGAAAATCACCTCACCCTCTACCATCTAGAGAGATCATTTACTGACACACTGACGTGTTTCCTTCCAGTTCGCTTTTAAAAAGAATTTGCTTCTCCCCTACCACTACATCAATGGATGAACCAGCTCTCAGATGGTACCTCGGTCAGTGATAAAGTATAATAGTGCTGTCACCTGAAAGCCAGATCCCCACAGAGAGTACCATGGGCCCAGGGAGCACTCGTAACACTGACTTGGAACAGCCACAGCAGCCCAAGGGGACTTGTGTCATTGGAACGGAACAGTCAGTGACAAAGTACAGATCTACAAAAATCAGGGACAGAAAACAATATAAACCATTAAGGGTGGGGGAAAATGAAAACATAGACACGTGGGTCGAAGATTCTACCCAGGATTAAAGCTGACCTGCCTCTTTATTGGAGGAAAAAAAATGATGCTATTTGGGTCTAAAGATGTCCCCAGATCTTTGACCAAGACCGTCTCAAACGCTCTGACCTACCTCTTTTGTTTTAGTGCAAGCAGGTGAAGGAAAGTCATTTAGTTTATCAAAATAATCCCAACGGTGACTTAGAGCAGTAATTACAATTTAAGAAAGTTCTAGAACCTGTTCTAACTTAGACCTCTGAGAGTTTCACTTCGAGGCTGTGTACACCACCAAGCTCTTCGAACACCAACAGTGACTGAGGTACACTCTGCCAGGACTGACCCGCGGTTTTTCAAACCAGGCCACAGGTTGCCCAGAGATGCAGCCCTACCCATCCACGTGATGGCTCGGTGGGCTTCCGGGGCAGTGCACCAGCTCAGTCTCCCCGCCAGGACCCCACGTTACCTCTTAAAGGTGGCGTTCTCACAGATGGGTTGGATGAATCGCTCGTCTGGACATTCTACCACAACAAAAGCAAGGCCAGGATCCGGGGGAGTACAGATCTCTTCAGGTAAAATCTGCAAAATCAAGTAAGCCAGCTCAGTGCTATGAGCACAGCAGTGGTGAGGCACCTTCGGCTCCGGCACTGCCACCACAAGCCCTTAGGCGGCCAGCCCACAGAGCTACGCAAAGCGCAAAGCCCGCTCATCACTCCCACCCTCCTGCCCTCTCCGGGAATACTCAGACAACTGGCCCACAGAGCTACTTTAAACCTACAGTGGCCAATGAGGCGTGGGAGTCAAGGCTCCCTGTAGCTTGGGGCCATGCATCCTAATGTTCTTTTCTTTATTATTTTATTTATTTACTTATGTTTTAAATTTCACCAGAGAGAGACACAGAGAGAAAAAGAGAGAGAGGCAAAGTGGGAGAGCAAGCTGCCAGGTCTGGGACTTGAACCAGTTGGCCATGTGGGAGTCCAGCACCCTTAACCACCACACTACCTGCTGGTCCCCACCCTAATGTTCTTAGACATCACAGAAAACATCCCATTGGTGAAGGCAGTGGAGGACAGGTCCCTTAGCACAGGAGTGAGGCACTGCAGGAGGAGGTTGAATCCCACATGGCTGACCAGGATTTGAGTCCCTGCCCTGTCAGGCCACACCTGTGTTTGGGGTGCACAGGTGTGCCCAGAACACCTCTGGAATGCAAAATTAGAGGCAAAAGATTGAAGTGTGAGACATCCTATTGGGGGGTGCCTCTGCTTCCTCCCCACTCCCTGCACATGAGCCGTGTGGAATTTAAAAGAAAAAAAAAATGGATTTCCCCAGGCCACACATGAAAGCCATCCATATGGGGTCGACTGCTGGGCCCTGCTCTGAGCTCCAGTGCAAAGATAAGCATCCATCCTATTAATAGGCCCACCAGATCCTAAATGGACAATCTACAGAATGCCCAAGCCCTGTGGTGTTGATCTGCAGAACGTGTCTGGAGCAGAGATCCCATTCTACTGCTTAGCCGAGTAATGGAGCTCTGTCCTGCTTCCTTTAAAAGTGGTGTCCGTAGGGCCCGAACCAGTGACGGTGCGATGTTCTAGGCCCTCCCTGTAACAGCTGAGTTATCATGAAGAGATAAGGAGCCCAGCCCCTTACCTCTCTTCCTTCGTAAGTGACACTTTTCCCGTCCTTGACAGCAGCAATGATGGGAGCAATGGCCGCCGTCCCGCTGAAAGAGAGGCCGGTTCTCTGTGAGATGCGTTCCTGTAACACAGGCTCACAGCCCAGCCCCAGCGCCTTGCCCACTTACACTGGAAGGCCCAGTTCCTTTGCTTTGAGCACCAAGAAGTTTCCTTTCTTCAAGTGCAGCTGTAACAAAAAGAATATCAATGAACTCTGTGGCCATTGAAAGTGCTGTTTTTGGGGGTTTTCTTTAATTTGCTAGAGGGCGTATACACTTCCCGTGAGACAGACAGAGGGGGGACAGTGAGAGAGAGAGGAAGCACTTCCCCTCAGCAGGGGAAGGTCATGCTACAATCCCTTCTCCTGTAATCTCCTCCTGGGGTTTTGGGTGCACAGGCACATGTGCCCGGTTTGAATTTTAAGCCAGCACTTGAACCGTGGTTAGCCATTTGCAGTCCAGCACCTTAACTGCTATGCCACCTGCTGGACCCTAACTATTTTCTTAACACCCACTGAAATGCAGCTTACTGCTTTAAAAGGTATATTCTGTTCTGAGGAGACTACTTCGAAATGCTTTAGTACTAAATCCTGAAGGATTTAAAACACATTGCTTTATTTCCCAACATGAACTCACAATAAAAGGTAACTCATTTCGATATGGAAGTTGCTAAGTATCCCTGAAGTATCCTTGAGCAGAAGCACTAGTCTATCATTCAACACCCCTCAGGCAATAACCAAGGCGGGCCAGATGACGGTGTGGCTGCCACACGACGACACTCACGGGAAAGGTCCACACACATGTGCCTGACGTGTTTCTCAAGCTGCTGGGTCTGGGACTAGAACCACACTGTAGGCCGTGCCGGAGTACAGATCTCTTCAGGTAAAATCTGCAAAATCAAGTAAGCCAGCTCAGTGCTATGAGCACAGCAGTGGTGAGGCACCTTCGGCTCCGGCACTGCCACCACAAGCCCTTAGGCGGCCAGCCCACAGAGCTAGGCAAAGCGCAAAGCCCGCTCATCACTCCCACCCTCCTGCCCTCTCCGGGAATACTCAGACAACTGGCCAACAGAGCTACTTTAAACCTACGGTGGCCAATGAGGCGTGGGAGTCAAGGCTCCCTGTAGCTTGGGGCCATGCATCCTAATGTTCTTTTCTTTATTATTTTATTTATTTACTTATGTTTTAAATTTCACCAGAGAGAGACAGAGAGAGAAAAAGAGAGAGAGGCAAAGTGGGAGAGCAAGCTGCCAGGTCTGGGACTTGAACCAGTTGGCCATGTGGGAGTCCAGCACCCTTAACCACCACACTACCTGCTGGTCCCCACCCTAATGTTCTTAGACATCACAGAAAACATCCCATTGGTGAAGGCAGTGGAGGACAGGTCCCTTAGCACAGGAGTGAGGCACTGCAGGAGGAGGTTGAATCCCACATGGCTGACCAGGATTTGAGTCCCTGCCCTGTCAGGCCACACCTGTGTTTGGGGTGCACAGGTGTGCCCAGAACACCTCTGGAATGCAAAATTAGAGGCAAAAGATTGAAGTGTGAGACATCCTATTGGGGGGTGCCTCTGCTTCCTCCCCACTCCCTGCACATGAGCCGTGTGGAATTTAAAAGAAAAAAAAAATGGATTTCCCCAGGCCACACATGAAAGCCATCCATATGGGGTCGACTGCTGGGCCCTGCTCTGAGCTCCAGTGCAAAGATAAGCATCCATCCTATTAATAGGCCCACCAGATCCTAAATGGACAATCTACAGAATGCCCAAGCCCTGTGGTGTTGATCTGCAGAACGTGTCTGGAGCAGAGATCCCATTCTACTGCTTAGCCGAGTAATGGAGCTCTGTCCTGCTTCCTTTAAAAGTGGTGTCCGTAGAGCCCGAACCAGTGACGGTGCGATGTTCTAGGCCCTCCCTGTAACGGCTGAGTTATCATGAAGAGATAAGGAGCCCAGCCCCTTACCTCTCTTCCTTCGTAAGTGACACTTTTCCCGTCCTTGACAGCAGCAATGATGGGAGCAATGGCCGCCGTCCCGCTGAAAGAGAGGCCGGTTCTCTGTGAGATGCGTTCCTGTAACACAGGCTCACAGCCCAGCCCCAGCGCCTTGCCCACTTACACTGGAAGGCCCAGTTCCTTTGCTTTGAGCACCAAGAAGTTTCCTTTCTTCAAGTGCAGCTGTAACAAAAAGAATATCAATGAACTCTGTGGCCATTGAAAGTGCTGTTTTTGGGGGTTTTCTTTAATTTGCTAGAGGGCGTATACACTTCCCGTGAGACAGACAGAGGGGGGACAGTGAGAGAGAGAGGAAGCACTTCCCCTCAGCAGGGGAAGGTCATGCTACAATCCCTTCTCCTGTAATCTCCTCCTGGGGTTTTGGGTGCACAGGCACATGTGCCCGGTTTGAATTTTAAGCCAGCACTTGAACCGTGGTTAGCCATTTGCAGTCCAGCACCTTAACTGCTATGCCACCTGCTGGACCCTAACTATTTTCTTAACACCCACTGAAATGCAGCTTACTGCTTTAAAAGGTATATTCTGTTCTGAGGAGACTACTTCGAAATGCTTTAGTACTAAATCCTGAAGGATTTAAAACACATTGCTTTATTTCCCAACATGAACTCACAATAAAAGGTAACTCATTTCGATATGGAAGTTGCTAAGTATCCCTGAAGTATCCTTGAGCAGAAGCACTAGTCTATCATTCAACACCCCTCAGGCAATAACCAAGGCGGGCCAGATGACGGTGTGGCTGCCACACTACTACACTCACGGGAAAGGTCCACACACATGTGCCTGACGTGTTTCTCAAGCTGCTGGGTCTGGGACTAGAACCACACTGTAGGCCGTGCTGGATCCAGCTCCTTAGCCACCACGCCACCAGCTGGCCCTGTTTACAGTGTTTAAATGGTACTTGCAAACCTAAGGCAGAGGAAACTGTCTCTCCAAGGGCTAAACTCAACCCGTGGAGATTTGTTCGCCTGAGGAATGCAGAGCATTTAGATGAGAACCAGATGCAAGCCAGGAAGGCCCTGACCAGCACAGCAGCTGCCCGAGACCCGCACTCTCCCATTGGATGAGATTCCAGGCTCCCATGTCAAGAGCCTAGTTTCTCTGACCTCCCAGAATTTGAACAAGCTCAGCCTATAGCTCTCCAAAACCATAGCTGAGAAGCAGGAAATTAACCGGAAGAAAAGAAGGGGGGCTACAGGCTGACCCAGTGAGAGCAGCCCTCAGCAGCAGCATAGGGAGGAGCCAGAGAAGTCAGGCAGCAGCCTGCAGCCACAGCGTCAGGGCCAGCAGGCCCCAGGAACAGCTGCCTGGCAGCGCTCAACTGCCGGGGCACGAGAGCGCGAGGCCTCGCTTCATTCTGTTCAAGTCATCTATTCAGGAAGCAGGAGACCACAGAAAACAGAGAGGGCCAGCAGGTGTCATGGTGCTTAAGGCAGAGGAGTCCCACATGGACAACCACAGTTCTAGTCCCAAATTTGGAAGCCTGAAAATAACATTGGGAACAGGTGTGTGCGTGCCCAAAGTCCTAGAGGACAATGGAGGAGAAAGGACTGCGGCATGGCCATCCGCCCTTGAGGGTGATTTCTCACTTTTCCTCTCTCTCTCCAGTAACCTAAAAAAAAAATCATTTTGTTGTCTAAAAATGCAGAAACACAAATAAGAAGTCTATTTATAATAGTACTTAACCTTCATAAAACTCACAATTATTATTTGGATAAACTGATAGAAATGATTTGGCAATAGTATTGACCTTTCATAACTGTTTTTGTCATTTGTAGGCATTAGAATTTGAATAAAAATTCCAAATATATTTTTAAACCAATGTTAAATCTTTAAAGAAAAAAACCCAAGCCTGCCAAAGGATAATAGAGTGTTACCCAAGATCAAAAAAAGTATTTGTTGCAAATTACATAAAAATAAAATTTTACTGCCAATTAAAAATAAGCCATTAGATGGGATTGGCAGGTGGCGCAGTGATTAAGGGCCCTAGAATCCCACATGGCTGACCACGGTCTGAATCCTGAACCTGGCAGCCTGCTTTCTCACTTTCCCTCTCTCTCTCATTCTGTCCCTCTCTGGTCAAATTAAAATAAATAAATAAATAAATAAATAAACATTAAAAATTAAATAAAATAATTGTTAGGAAAAGAATTATTAAAAATAAGCCATTAGAAGTTTTAGTAGAATTTGACCAATCTAGAATTGCAGAATCTAAAGCCTTTGTGAATGTTAATATTGAAATCAATTTGATGTTTAACTACTGTATGATAGAGGCATGCAATACAATAAGAACTGAAAGAATGTGGGGTCAGCAGGTGGCACAGCAGTTAAGACGCTGGACGCCCATGTGGCTGACTGAGGTTTGAGTCCCAGACCCAGTTGCTTGAAACTCCCGCCAGGCATGTGCCCAAAGTCCTGAGAAGAGAATGGAGGGGAAGGGATTGTGGCATAGCCATGCCCCTAGAAAGATGATTTCTCACTTTCTTTTTTTATCATTCTAGTGAGTACATGCGTCCTATAGCAAAGATCTCTCAATAAAAAAAAGAGAAAAGAATGAAAAGAATGTGAATAAAGGCCCAACAGATGCAAACAGAAATGAACACAGTTGCCTTTAACTGTGAATTCCAACAGAGCCAATGATAAGCAAATATAAAAAACCATATACCTAGACTGACAAAGCACTGAAAGAGAATTTAAAAGTATATAAATGGGAGCTGGCAGGTGGCGTGGTGGTTAAAGCACTGGACTCCCACATGGCCAACCACGGTTCAAGTCCTGGACCTGGTAGCTTGCTTTCTCACTTTCCCTCTCTCTGTTTCTCTTTGGTCAAATTAAAAAAAAAAAAAAATGCTAATAACAAATAAAGTAATTCTTTCTTTAAAAAAACTATAGGGACCAGCAGTTGGCATGATGGCTATGTCGCTGGACTCCCATGTGGTCAGTCGTGGTTTGAGTCCTGGACCCGGTGGGTTAAACTCACACTGGTCGCGTGTGTGTGCGTGCCCAAAATCCTGAGAAGAGAATGGAGGAGAACGGAATGTGGTGTGGCCATCCCTCCCCCCGGGGGGTGATTTCTCACTTTCTGTCTCTCTGTCTCCTAGCAAAAACCTCTCCAAAAAACACAAAACACAAAACAAAATCTATATAAACGTACATTTGGTATTTTGACAAATAATAGTATCAATGGCTCAGTCACAGGCAACCTGGAAGCTACACAGGAAGCCAGGATTCAGTTTCCAGGCCAAGGGCTGCTGGGCTCCTCACGATCTGGGAGGCAGGGCAGGAGATTGGCGATACTGGCAAGACCCTGTGAAAAATACCAATCTGGGGGACAGCCCTGCAGCCTAGTGGGTGAGGGAACCAGATTCCACGTGGCTGACTGCAGTTCAGCCTTGGTAGCTTGAGAAACAAGCCGGGCACATGGGCCTTTGTGCCGGAAATCCTGACAGGACGGAGGAAAGGGGACCGCAGTGTGACCATGCCCATCCAGAGTACTTTCTCCTTCTCTGTGTCTCTGTGCCCTCTGGCAATGAAAAAATAAATCCGTCTCTCTTCTTTTCACTGTCATTTTCTCATGACTTTTCTTCTTTTTAATTAAAGAGGGTATCTGTTGTTTCTAAACACAGGTAACAGGAACTGCTACAAAGAGGTCTTCAAAAAGGTTATGGAAAATGTGCATTATTAAAATAGATTTAATAAGATTGACTTTTTTGGCACCAAAACAAACTCAAACTTTAATTCCACTTTTCCATGAACTTTTCTAAGTCCCCTCACACCTTCGAATCACTGGGAGTGCTAAGCTAAGGCAGCCGCTGCCCCGCACTCCAGCCCCCCCGCATGCCCGCTCGCTCGCAGTGCCCCAGCAAGGCGCTTACCTTACAGATGAAGGCCACGACCAAGGAAGGGTCCCTGCCAGTTGACTTCCGGCCAAGATCTGAGGGAATACACATTTGATTACAGCAAAGTCAACATGCGGGCTGCAGAGGTTTCCTAGACTAGTATCGCCTAAAACCTGACTTCATGTCTCATAAAAATTGAATGGACAGAATCACGCCCCCGGGGCTCCTTGGGCCGCGCAGGGAAGGCCATGATGGGGTGAGCCTGGGTCCTTGCCCGGTTTCCCTAGCAATGGTCTCAGGAACAGACTGTCACCTAGAGATCTGTCTGATTCTGTGGGGTCTGGACCGCTATTTCCTAACTCATAAGGCCTTGAAGCCTGGTTGACCCGCATGTTTCATGGACCAATCACGTAAGAGTTAACTAGTCATGAAGAACTGTCACTATAATGACAAAAATCAAAAAGATTATGTTTTGGGACCAGTGGGTGGCATGGTGGTTAAGAAGCTGGACACTCTCACATGGCCAACCACGGTTCAAGTCCTGGACCTAGTGGCTTGCTTTCTCACTTTCTCTCTCTCTCTCTCTCTCTGTCGTCAAATTAAAATGAATGAATGAATAAATAAAGTTAAATAAATAACTCTTTAAAAAAATATATATTGTTTTTGTGAAGTCCAATGGCCTTCACTTAAAATCTATGGAAAATTTGCCATCTTGTATATCTTTTAAAGTATGTATCTTATCAAACAATTTTATTACAGATATCCATCCACTTCAAAGCTGTATAAAATGAATCAAACTTGATCTCCCTGAAAATCGGATAAAGAACCTACCACATATCAAATTTTGGAGTGGAATGAAGACCTTAAAACGTCTCTATCTTCATGACAATGGGTTTGCAAAGCTAAAGAACATATGTGTATTGATCTGCCTGTCCAAATCTCATTGCCCTCACTCTGTTTGATTGTCCAGGAAGCCTTAACAAAGGACACAGACATGTTCTTGTTACCAGCCTATGGCCTCTCAGAACACTAGATCATCTGTGATTTCTTTTTTTTTTTTCTTTTTTTGGAGAGGCTTTTGCTATAGGGCGCATGCACTCGCCAGATAGACAGAGACAGAGAGACAGAAAGTGAGAAATCACCCCCCAGGGGGGGTGGCCACACTGCAATCCCTTCTCCTCCATTCTCCTCTCGGGATTTTGGGCACACACACACACATGCCCGGCGTGAGTTTAAGCCACTGGGTCCAGGACGCGAACCGCGGTCGACTACGTGGGAGTCCAGCGACATAGCCATTACGCTAACTGCTGGTCCCGATCATCATGTGATTTCTGATGAAGAAATAATTCAAAGCTGGCATCTTCCAGAAAGATTCAAAACATGTAACCGCAGACTTTTCTTTCATTTCTGCCCTGCTTTGAGAAAGGTACCTAGGCTCACTGGGATTTAGGTTTAAATAAATTTATAGAAGTAAAAATTTGCTTTTAAATTCTTTAACTATATAAACACTTTGCTATTCTGCAGTTACATGAAATACAAATCAGTGAATGTATAGCTGTGGCTTTATATCTGAAAATTTAGAAAAGCTACATAAAAAATGTTGAGCCTAAAATGATCAAATATGAAGGCAACAAATTTTTTCAAAATTGGAAGTAAATCTCTAATTTATTCAGGTTTTGGTGTATATGTGAATGATTCCACTGGGAAATATCCTTTTGAATGTCTTATAGGAAGTTTAAATGATTATTGGGAAAGAATAAAATATTCAATTCTTTAGCAATTCATTTGGTAATACTGGCATGATAAAACATCGATATATGTTTGGAAATATAAAATGAAATATTGGAAGAAGGGGACAGCTCCAGGGCATGGCGGTTAAGGCAGCCAGATCCCACATGGAGGACTACGTGGTTCAAGCCCTGGACCCTGTGGCTTAGGAAGCCTTGTATGTGTGTGTACATACCCACAGTACTGAGAGGGGGAAGAGAGAGAGGTGAAGGAACTGCAGCATTAACATTCCCCATGGGGGTCTGTCTGTGTGTGTATCTGAGGAAGTGAATGGGGAAACTTGCTACCTAGTTAAAGGTTACAGGGTAAATGGGTAAATAAAATTCTAAGGAAGCAACCCTCATGACTTACAAATGTTAGAGCAAATAAGTCACATCAGAGTTCAAAAGGGGGTTATCTGTGCAAATATTAGAAAAAATCAGGTACAAGATACATACAATAAGTTAAAAAATTTAAAGTATACTGTAGGGTCCAGGCGATGGCATAATGGCTACATCACTGAACTCCCATGTAGTCAACCGTGGTTCAAGTCCTGGACTCGGTGACTTAAACTCACACCGGGCACATGTGTGTGCGTGCCCAAGATCCTGAGAGGAGAATGGAGGAGGAGGGATTGCGGCGTGGCCATCCCCCCCGGGGGTGATTTCTCACTTTCTGTCTCTCTGTCTCTTGTCTTTCTGGCGAGCGCATGCGCCCTATAGCAAAAACCTCTCAATAAACAAAAAAAAGTACATTGTAGAAGGTAATACGTTCTAAATATACATATATAAATTCACAAGATACATGCACAGAAAGTGACAGGAAGGATAATCATTTTAAACAGAGATCATATCTGAAAGGGTGTGTAAACATTGAATAATGATTGTGTGTAGGAATACTTTCTGTTACTGTACATGATTCTTTTAAAAATTATATAATTATAATTATTTTGTAACAATTGTTAAGAAAACCTAATTTTTATTAGTAATTTTGAAATAGTAGTTTAAAAAATGAAAAGAGGAAATATTTAAGTCTGATGTCTTAACCTGGGCCCTAAAGGAAAAATTTCATCTATGTATGCTAGTTGTGTGATACAGTATAATTAAAGACAGTAACGAACATGACTTCTGTTAGGGTGATCAAAATGACTGATGTTCATTTAGAAAAGTAAATGGAAAGTGAAGGAATGGGGGTATTGAGGAAGAACTTGAACTTTAGACTTACTGAATATAGTGGAGGTCAAATGAAGATACTTCAGTAAGAGTGTTGACTCATAGTAGGTGCTTTATGAATAAATGGTATTGACAAAAAATTTTTTTCGGGGAGAGGTTTTTGCTGTAGGGTGCGTGTGCTCGCCAGAGAGACAGAGAGAGACGGAGAGAAAAGAAAGATAGAAATCACCCCCCAGGGGGGATGGCCACACCACAATCCTTCCTCCTCCATTCTCCTCTCGGGATCTTGGGCACGCACGCACATGCACCCAGTGTGAGTTTAAGCCACCGGGTCCAGGACTCAAACCATGGTTGACTACATGGGAGTCCAGCGACATCGTCATTATGCCAATTGCTGGTCCCCAGTATTGACACAATTTTTAAGTGACGATCAACCCATGTTTTGTTAGCAGTTTAATGGTGGGTAGAAAACAAATGAAGACAGACATCATTAACCGTAGGACAGAAGTAGCGTGATTAGGGTTGACACATGCAGATAATGATGGCAAAGGAGGAAGACGGTGTCGAGGACAATCAGTGAGATCACTGGGGCAGGCCCTTTATATGTTTTAGTTCTTCATTCTCTCACCAAATACACATGGAGTATGTAATACATGGGAGAGTTTACTCTGGGCCTTGGAGAGTCAGTGATAAATATTGTCATATTGACATGGTTTCTGTCCTCCCGAAGTATAGTGAAAAGGCATAGAAAATAAACACATAAACTGAAGACAAACGACCAGAGACTATTAGATGGTGTTAACTGCTGGAGAAAATCAGGTACTGACACAGGATGAAAGGAACGGAGATGTGGCTACATTACCTAGGGTAAGTGGGGGAGGCCCTTATAAAAAATACTTCAGTTACTCTTATCGTTTCTTTTTATATAGAAAGAAAGTACTCTTATTTCACAGAATAAAATGAAGCCAAGTGACACTCTGAAACGTATCCAGTGTCAGGCGGTTAGTGGGTTGTGAAGCTGGGATTTGAAGTCTCTAATGAGTTTCACAGTCCTACAGTCAACACTGCATCACAGGTGATGGACCGCACAACCACAACGATTTGACTGTTTTTACTGACTGCATGTGGGAGAAGAATAAATGAGGAAAGTCTCTCATATTTTGAACCTGGTAAATTGAAACAAAGATAACTATTTAATGGGAACGGCAACATTTAAAAAGGTTTTGGTAGAAAAGTGAACTTGGTCATGTTTGAGGTAAGATTGATGGAGAAGTATCGCTTAGGCAATGGAAAGTAAGAACTAAAATTCAGAAATAGTATTCTGGGCTAGAGGTGTAAATCCAGCAGTCATTTGCTTGAGGTCAAATGACTGAAGCTAAGCTCTCTGCAGAAAATTCAGGGATCAGATCAGTAGAGGCACAGTTTCATTTTGTGGGTAGAAAAGCAGTGGAACTGCCGAGGATAACAAAGGCTTGATCCTAAGAGGAAGGAGCAGACATTATTATTAGGTTAAGGGAAAAAAAAATATTGAAAAATGGAGAATTTTTGTCAAGGATCTAGAAAAATAGGCACTGAAACAAAAGTACAGTATATTAAAAGGCTTTGGATGGTAATGAAGTTGCATCTTGGAATTTAAATAGCTTGCCCGTGCTGGATGTGAAATTGTAAGGGGTTGATATGTGATTGACAACTATGTAACCTTTTCTAAGAAAATCTTGTACAAAGGAAAGAAACAGTCTTAACTGTAGGACATAGGATGAATGGAAGAACCATTTATTTAAGAGAGATGGTACTAACTTCAAAATTTCTTAACCTGAGGAAGATAAGTTTTGATTAAAAAGAAAAAGGGATTGAACATGTCAAAAATGAGGAAGTAACTGAAGAAAACATTGTGAGGGAAGTATGAATGGAAGATAGAGTAAAATGATAGAAGTACACCAAAATACTGACAGAAATTTTGTAGCTGTAGAAATTTAAATAAATCTGTTTGAATGACAAAAAAAAAAAAAATTAAACGGACATTACTGAACCAGCATAAAGCTGAAGACACCAATGTGAGGGGACTTCAGAAAGTTCGTGGGAAATGGGACTAAAGCAAAAGTTTATCTTGGTGAAAAAAAAAAATTTTGATGTTCACACACGGTTTTTTCATAATTCGTATTGTTCCACGAACTTTTTTGAAGATCCTGCATATTCTCAAGGAGACCTTTCCCCTTTTCTTAGACTTTTGAGTAAAGGGAAAACAAAAATTGATCAGAAAAACTTTGAAATTGCAAATGAGAGAACCAGCAGTTAGCCTAATGGCTATGTTGCTGGACTCCCACGTAGTCGACCGTGGTTTGCGTCCTGGACCCGGTGGCTTAAAACTCAGGCCGGGCGTGTGTGCGTGCGTGCCCAAGATCCAAGAGGAGAATGGGGGAGAAGGGATTGCGGTGTGGCCATCCCCCCAGGGGGTGATTTCTCGCTCTCTATCTCTCTGTCTCTCTCTGTCGGGCGAGTGCACACGCCCTATAGTGAAAAACCTCTCCAAAAAAAATAATAAAGAAATGGCAAATGAAGTTTTTAAAAATGATACATTTTACTTAGGAGTGGAGGACAGAAAAAAATAGTCACAATATGCTTTCTAAACATGTACTGTCATGTGTCCAGTGACATGTAACAGAGACGCGTCCTGAGAAGGCAGTGAGGCCCGGACATCGCTGTGTGAACATCGCAGCGCGTTAACTCACACACCCCTGGATGGTGCAGCCTCCTGTCTGTCTAGGCTGCTGATGTGGCCTGTTTTAGCGTTACGGAACCATGAGGGTATACACAGTCCGTCACTGACCAAAATGTCATTATGCTATGTGGTGTGTGACTGTGTGTGTGTGAGTCTGGGGTGCTCAGTGAGTGTGAGAGTGTGTGGGTGTGTGCGTACAACCAAAAAGGAGGCCAGACCTGTGGCCAAGTGGTGAAGGGAGCTGAATCCCATAGGGCTGATCGTAGTTCAAATCCTGCCCCAGCAATCTCAAAAACATGCCAGGCGTGGGTGCATGTGTGCGTAAGACCCCAACAGGAAGGAGAAATGGAGGACGCAGACTGCAGAGTGACCATGCCTTACTGGAGTACTTTCTTCCTCTCCTCCCCTCTCACTCGCTTCTTTTTTTTTTTCTCTGTCTGGCAAGTACAAGCACCTTCTGGTAATGGAAAAAAAATAAAAGAAAACAGCTAAAAGCCTGCAGAGAAAATATGAGTCTCAGCCTTCACCCCGTGCCATCCAAAAGATGGCACGCATGGATGACTCAAGGGTCTGCCTTTCTCCGTCCCCAGACAGAGGCTACCTACGGACAGAGAGGACTTACTGAGCTTTCTTCACTGTCCTACTGGGGACAATCGAATCCTTAGGCAGCCCCTTCCCTTGATACCTCTAATCTCGGCCTTTTACCTCAGTTTCCCGGCAGGTTGCCATTTTGGAAGGGAAGGTGTAGATGTAGTCACTGGGTTGACTCTGTTGTCAACCTAGCAGTTCATTTCTGCATGAATGAACATTCAGGTTGTCAGTAAATCATGATGTATTTGTCTATGCTTTTCTATGCAAAAATGCGTCATGACTTCCCCAACGACCTGATAATTTGCATTCATGAAAAACACCAAAGCCCTCTGCGTGAATTAGCTTGCCAAGTCTGTGTGGTTCATACCGTTACCATCTGGAAGGTGCTGCTCGCTTTCAGTTGAACCAGAGTCTGAAGACTGCTCTGGACTGAGCTCGCGGAAAGGCCTTTCCGGACTGTGTAGCAGCTGGTTCTCTCCACTCCTCTGCTCGCCTGGTCAGTACAAGAAACCACCACATTACACACTACGGAGGGTGAGCTCACCACCGAACCTCAGATGTTCCCTCATGAGAATTCCAGAATGACAATTAAACCAGCACATCTTTTAGCACAGTAGCAGATAACTACTGATCATCACCTTTCCACCTGGTCTCTGGGCCACACCTATATCTGACTCGTCTCTCTCTTTCCACTTAGCTCAGAGTCTTGCCCATGGTATGAACTCAATGGTGTTTGGGCCTGAGAAATCACAGAGGAGGGACCAGCAGATGGTACAATGGTTATGTTGCTGGTCTCCCATATAGTTGACCATGGTTCGAGTCCCTGACCTGGTGGCTTAAACCTCACACTAGGTGTATGTGCATGCGTGCCCAAGATCCCAAAAGGAGACTGGAGGTAAAGGGATTGCAGCATGGTCACCCCTTCAGAGGGTTATTTCTTGCTTTCTGTCTCTCTGGCAAGCACACACACCCTATAGCAAAAAAT
>NW_006160007.1:843610-846098 GCF_000334495.1 Tupaia belangeri chinensis | reverse complement strand
GCATACAAAAAAAGTGATAAAAAAAAAAAAAAAAAAAAAAGATGGGACCAGCAGTTAGCATAGTGGCTTTGTCACTGGACTCCCATGTAGTCCACTGCGGTTTGAGTCCCGGACCCAGTGACTTAAACTCACAATGGGCGCATGTACATGCATGCCCAAGATCTTGAGAAGAGAATGGAGGAGAAGGATTGCAGTGTGGCCATCCCCCCTGGAGGGTGATTTCTTGCTTTCTGTCTCTGTCTTTCTGGCGAGCGTATGCGCCCTAACAGCAAAAACCTCTCAAAAAATAAATAAATAAAAAAGAAAGAAAGAAAGAAAGAAAGAAAGAAAGAAAGAAAGAAAGAAAGAAAGAAATCACACAGGAAGAATGGGCTGGCTTATTCATCACTAACAGAGGTAGGGGGACAGGCAGATGGTGTGGTGGTTAAGGGTGCTGGACTCCCACAAGACTGACCACGGTTCGAGTCCTGGACCTGGCGTTTGCTTTTTCACTTTCTCTCTCTCTCTTACTTGTCTACTCTGTCCCTCTCTGGTCAAATTAACAAAATAAATAAATAAGGTTAAGAGGCCAGTAGATGGCGTGGTGGTTAAAGACGCTGGACTCCCACATGGCTGACCATGGTTCAAGTCCTGAGCCTGGCAGTTTGCTTTCTCACTTTCCCTCTTTCTCTTGCTCTCTCTCGTTCTGTCCCTCTCTGGTCAAATTAAATAACAAATAAGTAAATAAAGTTAAATCAAATAATTCTTTATAATAAATAAGTTAAATAAAAAATAATTCTAAAAGAAAAAACTAACAAAGGTAGGTCCAAAGAGGAGCTATCTCCAAGAGAAGGAACCTAACGATGTAGTTAGTTAAGTCTCAAGGTCAAGAAAAACATTCAGGCAAGCCCTGTGGCCTAGTGGTTAGAAGCAGCCAGATCCTACATGGCTGAGTGTGGTTCAAATCCTGGCCCAGCAGACTGAAAACACATCAGATGCATGTGCACATGTGTCCACGCATAGCCATCGTTCCAACAGGATGGAGAAATGGAGGAGAGAGGACTGCAGTGACCACGCCCCACAGAGGTGTCTCTCCCTCTCGTCTCTGGTCAGTGCACATCTCCTCTGGTAATTAAGCAGAAATGAAAAAAACCCACTGCTCTAAGGAGCTAAAGCACTGCTGCTGGAGTCACCGAACCCCTGCTTGTTCCTCCCTGCACCCGATTCCTTGGGGCCATGGGAAAATAATCACCAACAGAAATGAGCAAGGAGGCATCGACCCCACAAATATAAACCGTGACACGCTACGAAGGAAGGACAAGTCCTAGAGAGGAAGGACGGAGGGACACACGTCAGGACGTGGGGCCAGACAAAAGACGCCAGACCAAGAGTGCGTCGGGCAGCAAGTGCTCCATCAGCCCAGTTGTCTTCCTGGCATAAAGGCACCTGTGCCCTCACTGGACCCACACCCTGGCCCCTGGCCCTCCGCCCGTGAGTCAGCATAACAAGCCTCATCGCTCCGTCAGGCTCTGGACTTCTCTGGCCTTGGCCAGCTCACTCTCTGCAGGCCTTCGGTACCTGGCGAGCATCGTACTGGCTGGCACCACCAAGGAGACCTCCCTACTGCTCAGAGTTCTCTGCACGTATAGCTGAAACTGACATGGGCAGCACTGAGCCAAACTCAAGGATGACAAGGACAGCAGTCTGCTCTATCTGTTTCATGTCAGCTGGCCCTGGTACCTGATGGGGTGTGCAGAAGCTTCTGCCCACCTGATGGGACTTCTTATAGGGCGCTTGTTATTAGTGTTTTATTTAAGGAAATGTATCTGGGCAAACCTCTCCAGAATCTTCTTGTCAAAATCTGTGGCACATAAACCTGAAGGAACGAATGTGCAAATCTGAGTAGTCTATCTTCTGACAGCTCTTAAGTAGGAAGTATTCTAAAGTATAATCGCCTTCATCAGACATGAGTTAAGCATCTGCCTATAAGACTATAAGCTCCTTAGGGGCAGAAACCACATCTTAATTCCTCAGTTAAACTTCCTAATTGTGCTCAGAACAAGGCAGGCTACCTGAAGCAAGATCCAACCTGCTTCTGCTTTCACCCCATTTCTTTCTTTCTTGCGCCTTCTGCTAGGAAATCTGGCGTTTGCACTCACCGTATATGGGGACCTGGTAAACGGTCATGGTCTCGTCCTTGTATTCCGGTGCAGAGTGGGGTCGCACAGCTACAGGAAAACCACAGACAGGCAGGTGACGGCGTTAGTAAAGACACAGGTGAAAATAACTGTCAAGATCAACAACCATGGGGGACCAGCAGTTAGTGTAATAGCTATGTCGCTGGACTCTCATGTAGTCGACCGTGGTTCACGTCCCGGACCTGGTGGCTTAAAACTCATGCCGGGTATGTGTGTGTGTGTGCATGCCCAAGACCCGAGAGGAGAATGGAGGAGAAGGGATTGCGGCATGGCCATCCCCCCTGGGGGGGGATTTCTCGCTTTCTATCTCT
>NW_006160007.1:838216-843598 GCF_000334495.1 Tupaia belangeri chinensis | reverse complement strand
GAGTGGTGTTACCTAAAAAAAAAAAAAAAAAAAAAAAGAAAGATCAACAACCACAAGCAACTGAAATCCCTTGGAATGCTGATGGAAATTTATATCCCAGAATTTCTGAGTAAATTAGAGGTTTTAGGAAAGAAACAAAAAGTGTATTTTTACCAGCCATTTATTCTACTACAGCCACATGAAAAGGCATGCTACGATTTTTGTTGACTAAGTTACAGCTAGCACATGGCATGGAGGTTAGGGTGACTGGATTCCCACATGGCTGCTTGCATGGTTTGAGTCCCAGACCTGGTGGCTTGAAAAATATGCCAGGCGCATGTGCATGTGTGCCCCAAATCCTGAGAGGAGAATGGAGAAGAGAGGATTGCAGCATGGCCATAACCCCGGGGGTGGGGTGGGGTGGGGAGGTGCTTCCTCACTTTCCCTCTCTCCGTCTCTGCCTGTCTCCAACAAGCACATACAATAAAAATGAGAATTTGGAAAGACAAAAAAAAAAAATTTTTAAAAGAAACCAGTACTCAAATTTCAGAGGTCCAAGTCAAAACAGGACTGTGGAGCCAGAGAATCTATGATTTCAACTATTAAGAGGCAAACATACATTTTTGGAACCAGCAGATGTTAAAATGGTTACATCACTGGGCTCCCATGCAGTTGACTGTAGTTCGAGTCCCAGATCTGGTGGCTTAAACTCATGCTATCATGTGTGCATGCATGCCTGCCCAAAATCTCTAGAAGAAAATGGAAAAGGGATCACAGCATGGCCATCCCTCCTGGGGGGGAGAGGAGGTAATTTCTTGCTTTCTGTCTCTCTGTCTGGTGAATGCATGTGTGCGAATGCATGTGCCCTATAGCAAAAATCTCAAAAAAAAAAAAGAAAGCCTAGGACCAGCAAGTGGCATGCTGGTTAAGGCACTGGGCCCTCCCATGTAGCCAAGCATGGTTCGAATCCTGGACCTGGTGGCTTGTTTTCTCACTTTCCCTCTTTTTCACTCTCTGCGTCTTTCTCCGGTTAAGTTAAAATGAAATGAATGAATAAATAAAATTAAATAAATAATACTTTTAAAAAAAGCCAATATACATTTTGAAATAAAATACTGCTGCTCAAGCCAGCCCTATGCATACTGGTTAAGGGAGCTGGATTCCACATGGTCAACTGTGATTTGAATCTCACTCCCAGTGGCCTATAAAACATAGAGCTCATATGCGTCCCAAATCCCAACAGAATGGAGAGAGGAAATGGGACTGCAATATAATGTGTGTTCTCGTTCTCTCTCTTTCTCTCCATCTCTCTGGAGAGGTACACATGGCTGCCTCTATAAAAGAGTAACACAAGCCGAAGACACATACTAGCTCAGAACAAGGCCCCTGCTGGTAGCCTTGGCCTCTTCCCACTAAGGGGCGTTAAGCTTTCCAGAAAGCTGGAGCTGAGGTTCAGGGCACAAAGATGGCTTTTACATGCCCACGCTCATAACTTTCTTTCTTTCCTGAAGAATTCAAGGCACCAAGACCACCTCTGAGACGAGCGAAGGAGCCTTGGTGCACAATGTGGAACCTCATTGGAGATGGTTACACGGCAGGTGTCGGTGTTTGAAATCTCTCTGGCCTACCTGGCCGTATCTGCACAGCAGGAGGCAGAAGCACAGAGGGTGAACAGGCAATATTTCAACAATCTATCTCATGTCAAAA
This sequence comes from Tupaia belangeri chinensis, assembly GCF_000334495.1. Lineage (NCBI taxonomy): Eukaryota > Metazoa > Chordata > Mammalia > Scandentia > Tupaiidae > Tupaia > Tupaia belangeri. The sequence goes on along the minus strand of NW_006160007.1, from coordinate 841,912 downwards.
AGCATTTTTCTTCCTTAGGTTTTTGCCATAAGGCGTGTGCACTCGCCAAAGAGAGAGAGAGAGACACAAACGGGGGGAAAGTGAGGAATCACCCCACCGCGGGGATGGCCATGCTGAAATTCTTTTTCCCCCACTCTCCTCTGGGGATTTTGGACATGCATGTACACACACCTGGCATGATTTTCAAGCTGCCAGTCAAGGATACCAACCATGGTAGGCCATGCTGGAGTCCAGCACCCTAACCACTACACCCTCTGTTGGCCCCAAGAAGCACTTAATCTTACGATATGACTTGGGTCAGTTTTTAGTGGATTCTGATTTGAGAGGACAGGGCATATCTGAGAAAGAAAAAGCAGAGAATGAGTCACAGTCAAAACTTACCCAGGTCTATTCCTTTCAAGGGGCCAGAAAAAATTTTGATTGCTTCTAGATATTTCTCCTAAAAAATGAAAAAATAAAGAAGGGAGCAGTTACAGTCGAACAAATATAAACCGCAGCAGTGTATTTGAATGTGTAAGAGGTTTTCGTACGTATCAACATAAAACAAACTTACAAGGTAAGCGCTCTGCAAGAAAAAGAAAAACGGCGAGGGGCTGGGATCCACCTTGTCAAGGAGAGCTCTAGATTAAATGCTTTTTAGCTGAGCCAGGAAGATTCACTAAGGATACAGGCAGGGATGAGAAGAGACAGAGGAAACCTGTGTCTTAGTAAAAGCCCTGAGTTGGGCAGGGGCTTCAGGGGGAAGGGGGTCCGAGTCAGCTCCTGCATATACAGGGTTGGTGACAGATACGATGGGAGGGCAGGGGCCAGGACTGCCCAACCACATCAAGGTATTTGGACTGCACTGCAATGGAGAACCCTTGAAGGGCTTTAGGTTAACAAATGACACACTATATATGTCTTAAAGAAGTCTCTGGTTTCTGATTGGCAGGTGGCATACAGGCAGACAAGGACAGTGATGGAGACTACTGCAGTAGACAGGAACGGCAGGTGGGGATAACGAAGGCCTCAATGAGATGGAGAAAAGTGGATGGACTGTGAACCTTATTTCAGAGACAGAATTTAAGAGGACTTCGTTACTGGTTGCCCTTCTTCTTGAGAACGGAGAAATGAACTGTCTCAGCAATTGCCCACAACTTCTCAACAATGTAATAAGCTGGTTTAGAAGGTAAAAAGAGGACCAGCCAATGGTGTGGTGGTTAGGCGGCTGGATTCTACATGGCCAACGTCATGGTTCAAAGGTCCAGACCAGGTGGCTTGAAAAACACATGGGGGGAACCAGCAGTTAGCGTAATGGCTATGTCGCTGGACTCCCACGTAGTCAACCGCGGTTCGCGTCCCGGACCCGGTGGCTTAAAACTCTCGCTGGGCGCATATGCGTGCGTGCCCAAGATCCCGAGAGGAGAATGGAGGAGCAGGGATTGCGGCGTGACCATCCCCCCTGGGGGGTGATTTCTCGCTTTCTGTCTCTCTGTCTCTCTCTGTCTGTCTGGCGAGCGCACACGCCCTATAGCGAAAATCTCTTAAAAAAAAAAAAAAACCATGGGGGTGGGGGGGGGTGGGGCTGTGCATGTGTGCCCCAAATCTCTAAAGACTGAAGAAGGGACTGTATGGTCATTGTCCCCAAGGGGTCCTTTTCTTCCTTCCTCTCTCTTTCTGGTGAGTGTATCTACCACGTTACAAAAAAAAAAAAAGGCATAAAGACATCTGAAATTTAATAAATTACTAAGAACAAAAGCTACCATTTATTCAGGACCCACTTGGTAGGAAACATCTAATGGTGATATACTGTTTCCTATATATTAATTCACTTTTTCCTTAGCAGTTCTACTGACAGACAAAGAAACTGTGGCTCAGCGATGGGACACCACCAGTTCAAGACCACATGGTTGATAACATCAGAACTTGGGTCTATTTAAGGTGAAAGATGATATGCTTATTCTATCACCAGATATCTCCAGAGAGCAGAAGACTGACTTACACAAATGAACTAAAATTCTTGTTAGTGATATTTTAAAAAGAGAGTTCGGTTTTGAAAGGTGAGTCAGGAGAGACTCACCAGCTGTGGAGGTCCAGAAAGCACACACTTGGGAAGCCCAGTTTCCTTCAAAGTAAGAATCATTCCTAAAAAGGGAGAGTAAAATCAGATCTCTCATCCTCTTGACCAAGTCACCAACAGAAGCAGTTCTCACTTCTCCAGCAGCTACTCATCGATGTGTCCTCAGTTCCAGCTTCTGAGGGGCCATTAGAGAATGGGTGCACACCAGAAGTAGTATGAGCTAGAGGTGTGGAAATACCAAATAGTCCCCGAATGCCTGCAGGATGGGCTGAGCTGATGGACAGCGAGGCGGTGAGGATCCAGCATGCAGAACTGAAGAAGAGTCATGCAAGTGAGGGAACAGCCACGCATTCCGCGACCTGGGTGCATCACCCCAGTCTCGTCTCAGAGAACGGGGGCTGGTCCCATGCTCTCCACCCCTTCCTATCCACCTCACCGACATTCAGGCTGCAACACAATCGTGACTTTCCCAGTTGTTGGAAGTGAACAACAGGGTAACCTGGATAGTAGGTGTCTGGGGAGAGCTGCTGCCAGTGTCCGTGGTAAATGTATTTATGGTTATTACCAACACTGCACTCTTCGGTTAAATCTCTGACCCATCAACCCATGAAACCAAACGGATGCGAACGCTGAGAGGCAGATCCATGTTAGAATCTGCTCTCCAGAGTCACAGCTTTTGAGGTTCCACATCGCAGCGGACGAAGCTGGAGTAAGTGGGCCAAAAAGGGGCAAGGCGGTTGAAATCCCAGAGAGTTCCCACCAGCTTCTGACTCTGCGAAGACTACACTCACCGCACAATCCCCCTACATTACACCAGTGCATTCGCGTCAGGAATATGTTGTCCAAGCGCGCGACCTTCAGCCTAAAAGAGAAAAAAAGAAAACACTTGGGCAGGATAAAGTGGATTGACCAGAGTGTACTTCTGGTGTAAAAACAGGCCTGCCTCTCACCTCAGCTCTCACACCCCATAATCATCTTCACCCCAAAGCAAACGGGCTGACTCACTTGTGCTCCTGCATGAGTCTCTGGACGCCTTCTCCGCAGTTGAAGAGATACCTACAGGAGGAATATTACAAAGCAGCTTCAGAAGAGTCTATTCTGTAAAATCTGACACCCATACGAACTTGGGAAAAACTGAAAAGCAATGTCCTCCTGCCTGGCCTGTTTCTGCTCTTGGGATGCTAGGTTCTGAACTCTCCTTGGCAAAGGCAGGGAAGGGTGAGGGCCTGTGGAACTCATGGGGGAGGGGGGGGGTAAATGTGTCCTCTCCCCACCAGCCCCTCACCAGATCTGCCTACCCGACACGCCAACTATGAGGCCTGGGCTTCAGAGGGCAGGAAATGGGTGAGGCTCGTAGTGTGCTAAGTGCCATCCCAGGGTCCCAAGGGTTGAGAAGAGGGTACTTAGCTCTAAATCTGAAATTCTTCACCGAGTTCCAGAAACCATATGACGGAACGAACGTCAAGAACCTAGGATCTCCCACCCACTGAAAGATCAGAATTGCTCCCAATAGCGAGACCAAGTGGGTGCCGCGAAGCTCCGGGGCTGCAGAGCCCGGAGAAGCAGGGATCGGGTAGGGGATGGTTGGTCTCCGGGCGCGGCACACTCACCGGTTGTACTCGGAGAAGACATAGAGC
>NW_006160007.1:829458-837733 GCF_000334495.1 Tupaia belangeri chinensis | reverse complement strand
GCCCAGTGTGCGCAGCGGGTCTTGGGGCGGCCGCTGGCGGCGGGCGGGTCCCTGGGACATGGCGCGCCCGGCCGCGGACCTCAGCAGCGAACGGAGCGCCCACATGCACCGGTCTCCACCTGGGCTGAGAATGCAGCCCGTCACCTCCGTCCGCGTGCCCCAAGCACCACCCCTCGGCTCCGCATGGTGGGATCAGCCAATCAGCGAACGGAGAACCGTACTGCCCGCCTACGCGAGGCTGCGCATCCAATAGAAAGGAGCTTTGCTGCTCGGGATTGTCAATTGGCGGTGGCCATAGAGTGGAAAAATGCTAGAGCGTCACGAGAGGCACCGCCCCTCGTCCCTTTCCGTTTTCCCCTGTGCGAACTTTTCCCGGAAATTGTCGTTCGTCTGAGGCGGGACTTCCGGGAGCGATGGGCCGGAAGAGCAATACTCATTGAGAGACAGCTGGTCCCTGGGTTTGGTGTTGCGTTCAGCGGTTCGGGTCGTGCCTCCGCCAGTTACGAGCTGCCCCTAGTTAAGTCAATACCGCAGAGCTCTGATATTTTTTAGGTTTGTGGTAGTTGTAAGGATTAAATGTGTGGAGATGAGCTGCATCGGGTTTTAGCATAGGAGCTTTAGTTAATTTTATTTTGATTGAAATGCAAATGAATAATTGTTTCAAATATTTGTTCTTAGTGGCTTTGGGAAAGAAAAGCAAGAAGACTTAGAGTTTAAGAGACTCAAGCTTTGGGGGCCAGCAGTTAGCATAATGGCTATGTCGCTAGACTCTCATGTAGTGGTCCGCGGTCCGAGTCCCGGACTCGGTGGCTTAAATTCATGCCGGGCGCATGTGCGTGTGTGCTCAAGATCCCGAGAGGAGAATGGAGGAGAAGGGATTGCAGCGTGGCCATCCCCCCCCGGGGGGTGATTTCTCACTTTCTGTCTCTCTGTCTGTCTCTCTGGGGAGCGCATGCACCCTATAGCAAAAACCTCTCTTAAAAAAAAAAAAAGAGAGAGAGAGAGAGAGACTCAAGCTTTGGACGGTCATTTATTAACTGAGTGATCTTGATCTCCCTGAGCCTCAGTGTCCTTATCTATAAAATGTAGGTAATGACAGTGCCTACTTCATAGGGTTTTTAGAATTAAATCACTAATATATTGACAACACTTATGATGGCGCCTGCACAGAATATGCACTCAGCAAATGGTTGCAAAATTGAAGAGGAGGTAAAATGTTTCCATCTACAATAAAATATATTTAAACAAATGGTCATGGCCAAATAAGTCCTGACCATGGACATACAAGCCATTCGAAAAGAAGGAAAGACCTCCACGTCCTTGCATAGCTAGTGAGGATTTCTTCCTGAGAGAGCACTCAGTTAAAGCCACCAGAAATAACAGGGAGCTCTCTTAAATGAGGAAGATGGTTGACCTGGAAGCTCTACAAGGACGAAATTGGTTCCATGGACGATTACCACATACTGTATGAAGGTGCTTTGGGCACCCCTGGCCTGGTGGGTAAGGGAGCCAGATTCCACCTGGCTGACTACAGGCTTGAATCCTAAGCCTAGCAGCTTGGAAAACATGCCCAGTTGTTGTGTGTGCTTGCCCAAAATTCCAGCAGAAGGGAGAGATGGAGGAGGGATTGTGGCGTGACCATTCTTCTCTGAGGGATGCTTTATCAGTCTCTGTGTCCCTTGGCAAGTGCATATGCCCCTATGGCAAGTTAAAAAAAGAGAACAAGTCATGTTTTGTACTGACGTAACCATCCCAACAAGGATCAGGAAAACTCTGCAGATCTATTGTATACCTTTAAGGGGTTTACACACTAAAAAGTTTATGATACTACCATCTAATAAGTTTAAAGTGTGAAAGAAAAACAGTCCAGAACGGTCTAAGATCCATTTAATTTTTAAAAAATGTTGCCAGAGAGTATGTACACTTGCTGGGAGGAGGTAGACAAGTTTAGGGAAAGTGGAAAACACCCCCACACACACACTGGTGATGGTCACACCACAATCCCTTCTCCATTTCTCCTAACTTTTGGGAATGGAGGGGTGGGGGGCATGGATGCACATTCACTAGTGTGTTTTGCAAGCTAGGGTCTGGGACTCAAACCTGCAGTGGACCATGCGGAATCCAGCCGCCTCATCCACCACGCCACCAACTGTCCCAGCAATTTCAGTTTCTTTGTTTTTTTTCCTTTATTTTCCAAAAGATGTGTGTGCTTAACCGAAAAAGACAGAGACAGGGAAAGTGAGAAAACAACCTCTATGGGAAATGGTCTTGCCCAAATCCCTTTTCTTCTGTTTTTCCCTCCTTTTCTGGATCTTGGGCGTGCACACACATGCACCTGGCATGTTTTTCAAGCTGCTGGACCCAGGCCTCAAATAGCACAGCCCACCACATGGGCTCCAGCTGCCTTAAATGTCGTCACTGGCTAGGCCCATTTAAACCGAACAGGCCTCCATAAAGCATAAGCCTGAGATTTTGGGTCTGCCCAACACCATCGGGATTAGTGCCCAGAAAAGTATATTTACTTTATAGACAACAAACTGTGTACTGCAGAAGGATTACAGGATTATTATGTGTCAATGGAAATAACCAAACTCTATAAAAATCTTTTCAGAGGTTTATTTATAGCAAAATAACTAGTGCCCATGGCCCATAGGCACAATCTCTGGAAGTCCTAAGAAAATGTTCCTGGGGGCTTAGAAAGAGCAACTCTTTTTTTTTTCTTTTGTTTAAGTTTTTGCTGTAGGGTGCATGTACTCACCAGAAAGACAGAGAGAGACAGAGAGACAGAAAGCGAGAAATCACCCCCCAGGGGGGATGGCCACGCCGCAATCCCTTCTCCTCCATTCTCCTCTTGTGATCTTGGGCACGCACGCACATGCACCCAGTGTGAGTTTAAGCCTCCGGGTCCGGGGCTCGAACTGCAGTCAACTACATGTGAGTCCAGCGACATAGCCATTACGCTAACTGCTGGTCCCAGCAACTCTTTTATTTAGCTCTGAGAACAGAAGACACGAGCAGAAGTGTAGACCAACACGTGCAGTGTTCCTGTTGGCCTGGCCCCAAAAGGCAGGAGATCTAGAAGCAGGAGTTTACAGGGTTTAGGTGGGTTTAGAAAGTCTTCCTTTAGTAATTAGTAGAAAGCACAAGTCCTTGTCTCAAAAAGAATCACACTCAGCAGATGAGAATGTTGGCGTTTACCTTGAACAGAGAGAAGAAGGCTTCGCGACCCGTTCAGGTGATGATGTGCCAGCGTCAGGACGTGGGAGCCTCTCACCATCACTGGACCCACGCGGGCTGCTTCAGCAAGATTAGCTGCCTGGTAACGGGCAGCACCCTTCCCAGGCCTCTAGGAAAAATTGAGAACAAGAGAACAAAGAGTGGTCAGTTTCAGTCCTCAGCTGTCCTCAAACTTCCTTCTTCCCAGCATTTTTTTTTTCTTTTTCTGGAGAGGTTTTTGCTATAGGGCGCGTGCGCTTGCCAGAGAGACAGAGAGACAGAAAGCGAGAAATCGCCCCCCCAGGGGGGATGGCCACACCTCAATCCCTTCTCCTGCATTCTCCTCTCGGGATCTTGGGCACGCACGCACACGCGCCTGGCGTGAGTTTAAGCCAACGGGTCCAGGACTTGAATTGCGGTTGACTACGTGGGAGTCCAACCACATAGCCATTACGCTAACTGCTGGTCTCTTCCCAGCATTCTTGAGTTCCTGACATAAACAATAAGGTATAGCCCATCAGTTGCCAACATTTCTTTCTTTCCTTCCTTCCTCCCTTTCTTCTTTTCTTTCTTCCCTTTTTTCTTCCTTTCTTCCTTCGTTACTGCGTTTTTGGGCACATGTACTTGCCAGAGAGAGACGGGGGTGGGGGCAGGATGAAAAAGCACTCCCTAGGGGAACAGTGAAGCCACAATCTTCTCTCCCATCTCACACCATTCTTTCCTCCTCATCCCCCCCCCACCCTGGACACCTGGACACCCTCAGCTTTTACTGCCCGTGTCTACTAACCCGAGATACTTGAAGTGAGAATTGTAGGGTCCTTCCTGGTACAATCCCAGCTTGCAGCTCTGAACCGGAGAATCTGAAGCCATGGTTTCCTTCTCTCAGACTCTAACCTAGAGGGAAGACTGAGGATCTCTGTCCACATGACTGTTATTTTCAGCTCAGTTTTCACCTATAGTAGGTGCACTCACTTGGCAGTAGGCGGAGCAGTTAAGTCTTCAAGATTCTCAGTGCTGGAAGTCCAACCCACATCCTTGATGGGGCCAGAGCTGGGAGCTTTTACAGCCAGTCCTGAGGGGTGCAATGCACACCCCTCGCCACTAGAGGGCTCCATAACACCCCAACACACACACACACACACACACACACACACACACACACACACACTGTGGGAAATGCTGAGCCACTGAGGTGGTGTTTCCTTCATTGTCCAGCCATATAGAGCTTATTTTTAGCACTACCAAAAGACAGGCTTTGTGATGCCAATTTTTTAAAAAGGCCTTATTTTTTATTTGGAGGGATTTTTGCTATAGGGCACGTGCGCTCGCCAGACAGAGAGAGAGACAGAAAGCGAGAAATCACCCCCCAGGGGTGATGGCCACGCCACAATCCCTTCTCCTCCATTCTCCTCTCGGGATCTTGGGCACGCATGCACACGCACCTGGCGTGAGTTTAAGCCACCAGGTCCGGGACGCGAACTGCTGTCAACTACATGAGTCCAACAACATAGTTGTTATGCTATCTACTGGTCCCCAAAAAGGCATAATCTTTAATCTTCAAAGAGCCTACTGATGTTCAGGGAGGCTGTAAAATAGGACCGTCATGTTTACCCCACCACACCAATTTATGGTGAACATTTTCATACGTACAAGGTACACCCGCCCACCTCCTACTTAGAGCTCACCAGTAGCACTTCCTGTATATGCGTTATCACATAGCTAGTACCTAACCATGCTTCTGTCCCTCCAACAATCTGTTTTTTAAAATGCGTTTCAAAGAAAGTAAGGGGGCCAGAGAGTGGTGCACTGGTAAAACAAGACACTCTGTGAGTCGGCCTCATACTGGAAGGTTCCTTGCTCAGTTCTGAAGAGCTCCCTGTGCATGCTGGTTACATGCTTGTTGGTAATTCGGGGTGCTCAAGGCTGGTGTGAATCCCAGTGTCAAGACCCTGTGGAGGTACTGTCTTTTTTTTGGAGAGGTTTTTACCATAGTGCACGTGTGCTTGCCAGAAAGACAGAGACAGAGAGACAGAAAGCGAGAAATCACCCCCCAGGGGGGATGACCATGCTGCAATCTCTTCTCCATTCTCCTCTCGGGATCTTGGGCACACACGCACATGCGCCCAGCGTGAGTTTTAAGCCACCGGGTCCAGGACACGAACTGCGGTCGACTACATGAGAGTCCAGTGACAGTCATTACGCCAACTGCTGGTCTGGGAGGTGCTGTCTTTCTCTCTCGCTCGCTCATGGAGAAAATAACCAAGCATTAAAACAACCACAACAACAAAAAGCTAGGCATATGATTTTGAGATAATTTGGGTCCTCCCTGCCCCACTTCAAGCAGCGAGTGATGTCTGGAGAGGGATGTGGCCCTGGAATCTTCCTCGCTTTTGTTCTAAAAGCCTCATCTTGAGGGAAGAAAGGATTCACAGGAGAGGCAACATATCTCTAGCAGAAAATGGAGGGAGAAAGGAGCTGCTGCAAAACTTGGGACACATTTTCTTAGGCTGAGGGAAAGGGGTAAGAACAAAGGCAGGTGAGGACCGAGAAGCAGGGGCTCGTTTCCTGGGCAGACCCCCCGGGAGGCATGAAGACCTGGGGAGGAACGTCTACCTGGGGCACCCGCAGATGACAATGGAGGGTATTTTGGACCAAGGTCGAGGGCATCTTAGAGCTCTGTGGCCCAGTCTAGACGGGTCCCCCATTTGCCTTGATAATGTGTGGGCCTCCTCTGGACTGCGTTGTGTGTTCCCCAAAATTCCTATGACGAAGTCCTAGGTTCCACTATCTTAGAATTGAACATAGAGCCTTCAAGGGGTGCAGGGGGATTAAGAGGGACCTTAATCCGAGCTGACTGATGTCCTTTTAAGAGGTGAAGATTATGGGACCAGCAGTTAGCATAATGGCTATGTCGCTGGACTCCCATGTAGTCGACTGCAGTTCAAGTCCCAGACCTAGGGGTTTAAACTCACGCCAGGCGCATGTGTGTGTGTGTGTGTGTGTGTGTGTGTGTGTGCCCAAGATCCCGAGGGAGAATGGAGGAGCAGGGATTGCAGCGTGGCCATCCTCCCTGGGGAGTGATTTCTCGCTTTCTGTCTCTCTGTCTTTAGTCTTTCCGGCAAGTGCATGAGCCTTATAGCAAAAAATTAAAAAAAAAAAAAAAAAAAAAAAGGTGGAGATTAGGACCCCGTGGAAGAAAGACTATGGAGGACACAGGAGAAGGCCACTGTCCACAAGCCAAGGAGAGCACGCTCAGAAGAAACACGCCAACACTGTGATCTGGGACTTCCAGCCTCAAAAGCTGCGAGACCTTGAATTTGTTGGTTAAGCCCCCAGTCTGCGGTATTTGGTCCAGGCAGCCAGAGCTGACTAAATGACCCCACCCCAGGAACCTGACCCCGCCCCTGAGAAGCCCAGAACCTCTGACACTCTAACGTGGGGATTTCCTGCCCTGGTCGGCCACGTCGGAGCACCTGAACTATCACTACTTAATTCTTAACTGAAATTGGAGCTCATGAACACATTCTTGCGGGCCTCATCAAACACACGCAGACATACATGTAGTTATGGATGTTGCATTTAGTCAGGTTTCTTAAATTACCCAAATCAGAGAGCTGCCGGTATACACTGCTGCCACGCCTGGAAATGAGCCCAGCTGTGTGTGCGTGGGGGCGGGTGCCAGGAGCTGCCCAGGCAGGTGGCATCTGTGGAAAGTGGTGAGCATGCTCAGGGGTTCACACACTGGGGACTATGGAGCCTGACCCAGATCAGCCAGGCAACAGAGGTCAAATTTCTTAGCTATTCTGAGCTTAGCTCCCTGGGATAGATGGGCTAGGCAGTGGCGCAGCAGCTACCAATTGGACTCGTGCGGGGGAGGTCCTGGGTTCAAGTCTCTGAGTGCATGGGTGTGTGTGTGCCTGTGATCTGGCCAGGCTGAGCCTGGGGGAAGCTTGCAGTGTGAGGACCCTGCTGGGGTGTCGCTCACTCTCTCTCGCACACACACACGCCCAATATATTAAATTATTAAGTCATTTTAATAATTATTAAAATTTTAATAATTATTTTATTTAACTTTATTTAAAGCGAGAAAAAGAAACTTATTTAAACAGGAAGCAGTAAGGTGACAAATGGTGGGCTGTCCCTCCCTCTCTCTTCCGTTCTCTTTCTCTCCCCTTCCCTTTCTCACGCACTCCCGCCTTTTCCCTCCTCCCTTCTCCTTTTCTCTCCCCCCTTTCTCAAGCACTGTCTCTCTCCCTCATTCTCTGAAGGTTCGAGTGTCTTCTTTCTCTTCTGACAGTCGCCATGCTGAGTTGTCACTTACTTGCTGGACTGTCCCTCTGGACGGGATATTTGTCAGGGGCAAAGAGCAGGGAGTTTGCACCTCATCCTAAGGTGACAGGAAGCCAGCGGAGGGTAGTCAGCCGGGCAGGGAGCCATCAGATTTTAATTTTTAAATGTGTAATTAACAGAGGATGTGTAAAGAGAGAGAAAGTCCCAGCGTGTGGCCGCTCTGCCCCATTGCTGCATCCTGTTGGATCTGGGCACACACACGTACCAGGTGTGTTTACAACCCTGGTCGCCTGTGTCGGGTCCAGCTTACTTAACCACTAGGCTGTGTAGTGCTCCCAGATTTTCATTTTCTCCTTTTTTTAAGTTTTTGTTATAGGGCATGTGGCTCACGGGAGGGAGAGAGACAAAGAGACACAGAAGGAAAGTGAGAAATTACCCCCTGGGTGGGGGGGATGACCATGCCACAATCCCTTCCTCTCCATTCTCCTCTCAGGATTCTGCCACTCTGGCACACACACCTGGCATAATTTTCAAGCTGCCGAGTCTGGGACTTGAACCATGGTTAGCCTTGTGGATGTCCAGCCAGCACCTTAACCACTACACCACCTGTTGGCCCCCAATATTTTCTTTTCTTTTCTTTTCTTTTTTTTGGAGAGATTTTCACTGTAGGGCGCGTGCGCTCGCCAGACAAACAGAGAGAGACAGAGAGACAGAAAGCGAGAAATCACCCCCCAGGGGGGATGGTCACGCCGCAATCCCTTCTCCTCCA
>NW_006160007.1:822347-829218 GCF_000334495.1 Tupaia belangeri chinensis | reverse complement strand
GGATGGCCACGCCGCAATCCCTTCTCCTCCATTTTCCTCTCAGGATCTTAGGTGTGCATGCACACATGCCTGGTGTGAGTTTATGTCACTGGGTCTAGGACTTGAACCGCGGTCGAGTACATTGGAGTCCAGCGACATAGCCATTATGCTAACTGCTGATCCCTAATATTTTCATTTTTAATGAAGGAATTTTTAAATAATTATTTTATTTAGGTTTATTTATTTATTTTAATTCAACCAGAGAGGGACAGAGAGAGAGTGAAAGTGAGAAAGCAAGCCGCCAGGTTCGGGAATTGAACCACCGTTGACCATGTGGGAGTCCAGCGCCCTTAACCACCACACCAACTGCCAGGCCCTGAAAGACTAGTTTGAGTTGCCTTTAGTTGACTGCTGTGGAGGGGAGACTGGAATGGCAGGCGGGGCTCACAGAGGTGGATGGATAGACCATAGCCTGGGTAGGGTGGGAACGGCAGCCTAGAGAGAGGTGGACAGGCCAGGACTCAGCCTCATCGAGGCCTCAGAACCTGCTGATGGCTAAGGGGTGGACTGAGGAGTAAAGGAAGCTCAGGACTCAGGTAACTTTTGGCCTAGGCAAGTGCGCAGGTGGATTCGGGGACAGTGAAGGCAGAAGGGAGCAGATGTAGGGCGTCCATCCGGTCATACACGGATTGCCAGATGGCGTGGGTCTAGTGAGCTGTCCACTGCTGGCGTGACTGGAGTTCTAGGAAAGTTCAGAGGTGGGGATTATAAAATTGGAGTTCATCAGTGTTTCGATGTTATTTAAAGCCAGTGACTAATGAGATCCCCTGGGGAGGGTAATGTACAGTGAAGAAAATGTGGCAGGTAGTGTGATGATCAAGGTGCTGGATTCTCATATGGCCAACCACAGTTCAAATCCCCGACTTGGCAGCTTGAAACTCACTCTGGGTGCATATATGTGCATACCCAAAATCCCAGTAGGAGGATGGAGGAGAAGGGACTGAAGTGCAGCCATTCTCCCTAGGGGATGAGTTCTCACTTTCTCTGTCTCTGTCTCCTGCAAAGGCATGCATCTTATAGCAAAAGAAAAAAAAGAAAGAAGAAAGAAAGAAAAAGAAAAGGAAATATGTAGCCCAGGACCAACGTGAGACTCTGCAACATTGCAGCACTTAAACTTGAGCAGAGGAGGGGCAGACAGTGGTGCAATGGTAAAAACAAACAAACAAACAAAATATGCAACACCCTGCAAGGCTGACCATCATGGAAAGACTCCAGGTTCACATCTGGAGGCCTCCCTGAGTCCACAAGACATGTGTATGCCTATGGTCTGGGGCTGGCAGAAGCTGGCAGAGATTCACAATGTCAAGACCCTGTTGGGGGTGCAGTCTCTGAATCTCTCTGTCTCTGTCTCTGTCATTTGTGGAATAAGTAAACTTATTTTGAGTTTACTTAAAAGACCATGAACTTGAGCAGAGTAGCCGGAGCTAGTAAAGGAAGCTGAGAAAGCCGGCAGTGAGTCAGAGGAAAATCGGCAGACTAGAATCTTGGGTCAGTCAGCTGGCATGGTGGTTAAGGTGTTAAATCCCACATGGCCGACTGTGCAATTCAAGTCCTGGAGATCACTGAGCATGTGTGCATGGGCACCCCAAATCCTGAGAGGAGAATGGACAAGGGGGGATGGCAGCATGGCCATCCCTCCTGCAGGGTGCTTTCTCACTTCTCTCTCTTTGCCTCTTCCTGTCTCTGTGTCTCCCCCTTTCTCTTTCCAATGAGCACACATGCTCTATAACAAACTAAAAATTATAAAGTGGCCAGCAGGTGCCCTGGTGAAGGCACTGAATGGACTCCCACATGGGTGACCACAATGCCAAGTCCTGGACTGTGAGGACGTGCTCTGAGCAAACACCACCTGTCCCTTTGGGCTTTGGCAGAACCCTGTAACTTGTCCTTTCCTTGACCTTCGCTGCAGACAGAGCAAGGGGGGAAATTGCTAGGGGCGTGCCAACAGACACATCTGATGGACTTCAGGAAACATCTTGACCCCAATTAGCAGAGTCCAATCCCGGCTCTGCCTCTGAGAGGTTCTTTAGCCTTCTCTGGGTGTGGTGGTGCACTCCTTATGGAGAGATTCTTTGGCCTTAAACTGGGTGTCTCTCCATTAGGAAAGAAGATAATGGGATTTTCTCTAAATGGGATTATCTCTGAGGGATACACCTGGCCCAGTATGACTAAGCCCTTATAGATTTGTTACCTGCTTTTTATTGTCTGTAACCTGGCAACTAATCCATGAAGTGTCATAAAACATACATGTGTAGTGTCTCCCTGTACTGTAAATAAAGAGGCCCAGTTTGTCCGGGTGGCACAAGTTGCTTGGGTTACCTAGGCTCAGGCCACCTGTGTCCATTTCTACTCTATGTCTTTGTCTCATTCTTTCCAGTTCCCTGGTCCTTACAAGATGGAGGGCTTTCTCTTTCTCGTCCTCTTTCTCTTTTTCACCAGCAGCCCTCTGATCATGGTTCAGCTAGACCCAAGCCCCGGGGCGGATGCCTACAATGGACCTGGGGACTTGGGACTCACACCAGGCGCGTGTGCATGCATGTCCGGGATCCTGAGAGGAGGAAGGAAGAGGGGCAATTTCTCACTTTCTGTCTGTCTCATGTTTCTCTGGTGAGAACACGCAGCCTATAGCAAAAATCTCTCAAAAATAAATAAATAACTAAAAGTAAAAAAAGAATGTAGACTCTGAAAATGAAGAAAGCTTCTAATCAAAGAAGACAAATTCATTCTGATAAACTCTGCTGAGAAGTTGGGTTGGATGACAACAGAGAAAAGGGTCACAAACGATCAGCCCGCCCCCTCTCTGCAGCTCAGCCGACCAATCTAGAAGCCCTTCCCCACCCTCTTTAGCCCTGTCCCACACACCACCTCAGCATCCTTCTCAACACAGTGTTCCTGGAGGTCGTGACTCACAGACTGAAGATGGCAGGAAACATAAGTTCAATCATTGTTCCTCACCCAGTCCAACCTCCTCGCTTTGTAACTGAGGACGCTGAATCTCAGGCGACTGCTACTCTCTCCGGACTTCACAGTAGATATCCAGGGTTCTGTGTCCTCGTCCAGCGAGGTGGTGGGTGGGACATGAGGAAGGGCATGGGTTCCATCTTGTTTTTGTGGGTCATTGTGTTCTCAGGATTCTCTTGAAAAACAGAACCAAGGTTGTGAGGATGGCTGGAGAGAGTTTAGAGGACTGGCTCCCATGGTGGGGGCTGGCAGATCTAAACTCTGCAGGGAAAGCCAGCAGGCTGGGAACTCAGGGGAGGGCTGCATCTCAAGGCCAGAGACCCTCTGTTGGCAGAACGCCTTCCTCCCCTGGAAAGGTCAGTCTTGTCTTCACCGATAGGATGAGGCCCATCCACATTGTGGAGGGTCTTCTGCTTTGGTCAGAGTCTACTGATCGGTTATTTTGTGAAAAAAAAAAAAAAAAAAAACTCTCACAGAAACATCTAGAAAAATGTTTGATCAAATAACTGGATACTGTGGCCCAGCTGCATTAACACATACAATCAATCATCTCACATTGGTTGACTTTGCTTCTTTTCTTGGTTTGCTTTTTTAATTTGCTATCGGTCATATGCACTCATCAGAGAGACCCAGAGAGGCAAAGTAAGAAAACACCCCCCAGAGGGACGGCCATGCCACAATCCCTTCTCTTCCGTTCTTCTCTTGGGGTTTTAGGCATGCATGTATACACACCAGGCGTGTTTCTCCAGCTGACAGATCTGGGACTCAAACTGCACAGTTGACCACAAGGAATCCAGTACCTTAAACACTACACCACCTGCTGGCCAGCTTTTTCTTTTAAGGCTGTCGACAGAATTAACGGACTCTGTAGACATAAGTAATGCAGCTGATTTCTAAGCACAGATTTCAGTGAGTGACCAACCTGGAGAAAGGCAAGCGTGTTTCTCTGGGTGCGGAGATGCAGTTGTTCCTTCTATGAAGTTTGGAGGACAGGAGCATTGTCAATCAGTATGAGGAGTCTTTTACATTGGTCTGGCCCAAAAAGATGGGACATCTGGAAGCAGAGGGTGTAGGTTATAGATGAGTTTGAAATTCTTAGATTAGTCATTGGCTAAAGAGAATCACAAGTCTCTGTTCCTGAAAGAAATAAGCCAAAGATGGAACCAGCAGTTAGCGTAATGGCTATATCGCTGGACTCCCACGTAGTTGACTGGGGTTCGCGTCCCGGACCCGGTGGCTTAAAATGCACACCGGGTGCATGTGCGTGCGTGCCCAAGATCCCAGGAGGAGAATGGAGGAGAAGGGATTGCAGCGTGACCATCCCCCCTGGGGAGTGATTTCTCGCTTTCTGTCTCTCTGTCTCTCTCTGTCTGTCTGGTGAGCGCACGCACCCTATAGCAAAAACCTCTAAAAAAAGAAAAAAAAAAAAAGAAATAAGCCAAAGAATGAGAAGGCTTACCATGCATCATGAAAACACTGCCTTCGACAGGGTGTAGTGTCCCACTATCAATGGCCTGTCAATGTTGGTAGGTGTGACACTCCCAGGCGGCCCCCTGGAAAACAATTCTGGAATAGGAAAAGGTCAGAATTTGGCCCTCAAGGCCTTCAGCTGATCAGATGAGGCCCACCCACATTATGCAGCGTCCACTGCTTTGTTGGGAGTCTCCGTATTTAACTGCTCATTTTTTCTAAAAAGTCCCTCACAGAAACATCTAGAATAACATATTTTTTTCCAACTCTCTCAATACTATGGCCAAGCCACATTGACTCATAACATTAACCATCACGTGTCAGTTTGACGAGGGTTAATTTTTAAAAACTGACTTCATTTTATTCATCATCATTATTATTATCTTAAAATTTTGACCAGTGAGGAACCAGCAGTTAGCGTAATGGTTATGTCGCTGGACTCCAGTTCGAGTCCCGGACCCGGTGGCTTAAACTCACGCTGGGCGCGTGTGCGTGCGTGCCCAAGATCCCGAGAGGAGAATGGAGGAGAAGGGATCAGGGCATGGTCACCCCCCCCAGGGGGTGATTTCTCACTTTCTATCTCTTTGTCTCTCTCTGTCTGTCCAGTGAGCACATGCACCCTAAAAAAACCTCTCCAAAAAAAAAAAAAATTTTTTTTTTTGACCAGTGAGAGAGGGAAAGTGAGAAAATCAAGCCACCAGGTTCAGGACGTGAACTGTGATTGGCCTAGCAGGAATCCACAAGCTTAACCACCATGCTACCTGCCAGCCTCAACACAGGTTAATTTTAAGAAACAGAGTGAGAGGTGGCTCCCCGTGGAGGTAGAGAGGAGAGGAAGACAAGGTGGTCTCCTTGCTCCTCCCCAGCGGAAGCCGTCTGTGCTGATTATAGACACCCGGAAGGGGAGCCTACACACAGCGTAGGGCAGTGGCGCAGTCTATCGAGCCCTCCGTGTGCTGCATCCTGCTAAGTGCTCTTTAGGCTTCTCTCTTTTAGAACTGGGGTGGCCCCACTGGCCACACACAGCATGGAACCATTGCAGTCCATCTGAGATCTGGGAGCCCCCCAGGACTAACCCAGGGAGGCCTGCAGGGCGCCCCCTCTAGAGTGGGGGATGTTTCACAAGAGGGATGTTGGGGAATGGGAAGCAGTCTGTCTTTCTTGAGAGTTAGCCAAAGGTCCCCCCCCACCCCAAGTTCTTACCCAGAAGCCCAGAGACTTCTTGGGTCTGGGCTCTCTATTCTGCCTAATCCCTCTCCCTCCAGGGTCAGCCTGGCTCTTCAGAAGGGGGAAGGGCAAAGGAGAGCATCTTGGGGAGGAAAAATCAGCTAATATTTTTAAGGCAAATCTCCCACCTCGTTGGTGGCAGTCAATCCATCCTGTCAGCTCACTGCCTTCTCTGAGCCGTATTTTAATTCTTCTCCCATCTTCCCCCACCTTCATGTCCTAAAGGAGAAGAAGAATTCAGAGCATGGAAAATACCCGGCATTTACTGATTTAACACAATGCTACAGGCTTCTGTTTTATAAGAGAAGGAAGAAGAGAAAGAAAAAAAAATCATAAAAGGTTTTCTTGAATGTAGCTTTAAGCTCTCTCTCTCTCTCTCTCTCTCTCTCTCTCGATAACTGGAGGAGCTGGTAGCTGCTCCTCTGCTCTGCAGCTCGGCTGGAGGACGCTGTTGAGCTGCCAGCGGCCTGGGTTCAATCTCCTGATAAGTCATCAATTTCTTTCTCACCCGAAACATCTGGTTTAGGATCCTGAGTTATGAGCTAATATTAAATATAAAAGTTTATAGCATCACATATATAATGCTGTTGATTAGAAACATCAAGAAAAGTAATTGACTGGAGGGGACTCGGTGTGACCAGCTGGTTGAACATCTGGGTGGGATCCAAGGGGCCTGGATTGAATTCCCAGTGCATCCATTCTTCCCCAGCCAAGTACTGCAGTACTTGGTTTGGGATCTTTCGAGATTGGACTGTCCTCTGAAGATTCTACTTCTCCCCAGTGTTTTATATCTAATAATATGAGTGTGTGTTTTATCTGAGCAAAAAAAGGTAAAATAATGTCATTATAGTTTTTATCTTCTTATCTACTCAAATATTTCAAGTTTTCCCGATTTCCCTAGCCTCGCTGTGTTACCAGTCGTGACCGCTAGGTGGCAGTGTACACCCATGGTTTCCAGCTGGGGCGCAGGTTTGCGGAAGAAGACCGCTGCTACTGGTCAACCCATCTGGCATGCAGCTGAGCCTCCCCAGGACGGGGAGGGTTCTTCTAGTTTGGGGCTTTGTTCTCAGGGAGCTTCCCGAGTTGTGTTACTTAGATATCTCCACCAAATTCCTTAGTCAGCTGCATCCCTGTGACCAATAACCTGAAGTTCACCGAGCCTCCTGCTGACACT
>NW_006160007.1:791601-822330 GCF_000334495.1 Tupaia belangeri chinensis | reverse complement strand
GAAACTCTTGTTCTGTTTGCCGCCTCTCCTTTTCTGCCAGGTTTGGTCCTGGCCAGAAAAACTTAGGTTTTTTCCACCTTCCCTGACACAATAGGGCCTAGGATTTGTGAAGAGCACTAAGTTCCTTTACTGGACTCTCTTCTCAAGCAGCTCCTGGGAAAGGAGAGGTTTTTGCTATAGGGCCCGTGCGCGCACGGGATGGAGAGAGAGAGACAGAAAGCCAGAAATCACCCCCCAGGGGGGATGGCCACACCGCAATCCCTTCTCCTCCATTCTCCTCTCGGGATCTTGGGCACGCACACATACACAACTGGCGTGAGTTTAAGCCACCGGGTCCGGTTACTATTTGACTTTTTTCTTTTATTTTCTGCTGGAGTGTGCATGCTGTCGCCAGAGAGAACCAGAGAAAGAGGGAGAAGGAGAATGCATCCCCTAATGGGGCATGGTCATACCACAATTCCTTTTCCATTTCTTCATTTCATTGGGGTTTGGGGCATGCATTCAAGTGTGTGCATCCTACATGATTTTCAAGCCTCCAGGCCTCCGGTCTGGAACTTCAACAGCACAATCCATCACGATCCAGTACTCTTAACCGCCAGGCTATGGGTCTAGCCCTAAGCATTTTTTTTAAGGACCATGAACTTTTTGAATTGACCACTACGTAGTCAATTCTCACCCTTCATCTTGCTGCTTTGAATCAATAATCCACCTCCCCCGGCAACATCTGAAGTATTTGGACCATCAGAGCAGAGAACTCTGCAGCTGACTGGGTCTGGGCAGGTGAAGAGAGTGAGTGAAAGGACCAGGGCAAACTGAGGCGCGGAGCCCTATCAAGAGGTGGGGTCGCCCTGTGAAACTCTTAGCCCAGTACCTGGCTCTGCAGATAATGTCAGATCTTGTTTTACAAGAAAGGCTGGGAATCTAGATTTTTAAAAATTTTTATTTATTATTATTTTGCTTTAAATTTTGCTGTAGGGCATGTGTGCCCTCCAGAGATAGACAAAGAGAGGGGAAAACGAGAAAACAAAACCCTAGGTCCAGGACTTGAACCACGGTTAGCTACATAAGAGTTCAGCGCCTTAGCCACCTGCTGGCCTCAGGAACCTAGATTTTGACATGCAATTTCCTGATAGCATTGGCAAACATTTTGCGTGCTAGAAAAGATAGGCATGGATGCCCAGTTCAAGCCTTCGCTTCTATTGTCGCCATCTAGAGGTAGAAATGGGTCACTGCACTTTCTGTTTCTGTAACAATCAACTTACTTTCTACCCCTAAAACTGGCTTTTGATTTCCAAAATAAATATTGTTATGAAAAGTTGGGAGTGTACCTTGCTGGAAGTTTCTCACCTCTCCCTTCTGGAAATCAGGTTGAAGGGTGGGGCAGCATTAAGAGTTGTTCAGGAAGTGATAACCTCAGAATGTGAAAGTTTATTTGCAAACTCTCCCTTGGATAAAGGACTAATAACCAAAATATACAGGGAACTCAAGCAGCTTACCCACTAAAAATAAATAAATAAATAAATCCAAATCCAATAATGAGCAAATGAGCTGAACAGACAACTCTCAGGAAGACATACGAACAGCTAAAAAGCATGTGAAAAAATGTCCAACATCCCTTCTTTTTTTTTTTTTTTGTGAGAGGTTTTTGCTATAGGGCGCGTGCGCTCACCAGACAGACAGAGAGAGACAGAGAGATAGAAAGCAGGAAATCACCCCCCAGGGGGGATGGCCACGCCGCAATCCCTTCTCCTCCATTCTCCTCTCGGGATCTTGGGCACGCACGCACACGCGCCCGGCGTGAGTTTAAGCCACCGGGTCCGGGACTCAAACCGCGGTCGACTACGTGGGAGTCCAGCGACATAGCCATTACGCTAACTGCTGGTCCCAACATCCCTTCTTATAAAGGAGATGCAAGTCAAAACCACAATCAAAGACCACCTAACTAACCCCAGTCAGAATGGCTAAGATTAAAAATAAAGAATGATAAGTGCTGGCAAGCCTGCCTTGAAAAGGGAACCCTCCTACACTGCTGGTGGGGATGTAAGTTAGTACAGCCACTGTGGAGAACAATATGGAGATTCCGGATAGACCTGCAAATAGAACTACCATGAGATCCAGCAATTACAGTCCTGAATATCTATCCAAAGTGTAGGAGCACATTCAGTTGGAAAAACACTTTCACATCCATGTTTATTACAGTATTATTCACAATTGTTAAGACATGGAATCAACCCAAATGTCCAAGAACAGATGAATGAGTGGAAAAAGTGTGGCACATATACATTATGGAATACTACGCAGCTGCAAAAATGAGACTGGCATTTGATAGAAAGTGGACAAGTATGTAGGACTTAATGTTAACCAAAGCAAGCCAGATCATGAAGGAGGGGCATTGTATGTCTCTACTCAATATATTCCAAATGTCTTTGCTCTACAGCAGAAATGGAATGACTGGAAGATATAAAAGCATGGGAAACAATGATGGATACCAGAGACAGTGTGGGAGGGGGAGAGAAAATGGGGATGGGAGAGAGGGAATCAAGGAGAAAAAAGAAGAAGCAAAACATTCAATGGACACTAAAATAAAAAAATACCTGTTGATGACAATGTGTATGGTAATATCCTTGACTTTATATTTGGGAACCATCTTTTTGGAAATAAAAATCTACCTACAGAATGGGGAAAAATTAATGCTGTTCGGGTCCAGAGGGGTGTAAACAGCAGATCCTGGAGAACCTGCATTGCTACTCTGAACTCTGTGGGTGAATCCAACCGACTAAATGAGATAGATGAGCATCCTGGCCTGTCTGGTGTGCAGATCCAAATATCTGGAATGTTTTTACACTTTTAAGGACATTTGATTCAATAAAGCAGACCTTCTTCACCAGCTTCCCCAGGTGCTTAGAGCTTTTTTAGAACGGGCTTCATGGTGTTCTCTGCACTCCCTAAAATTGTAAATAGATTTTTTTGTTTGTTTGTGTGTGTGTGTTTTTTAGGAGAGCTGCTAGCCCAAGTCAGATTCTCATGGGACCTATGACTCAGGCATGTGGAAGACAAGACTGAAGAATGGAGAATTGGAGCCTGAGTGGCCCCTGCATCCCCTACAGGACTTGTCGAAGTGCGGATTGCTGGCCCCGCCCTAGAGTTTCTGATCAGTAGGATCAGGGTAGGGCTGAGAATCTGCCTTTCTGTTAAGTTCCCAGGTGGATGCTGAAAGTGCCAAGGGAAGGCCACATGGTGAGGACCCCTGCTATACAGCAGCAGCCCATGGAGAGCAGCCCTCAGGCTTGCTGAAGTTCCCAGCACTGTACCACACGGTAGTTTTTCTTGCTTTCAAGTACAAAGTCAAAAAGAAAGAAAAAGCACTGTCTCATGATGCCTTCCAACATCATCTTTGCTATGTCAAACATAGTTTAAAGGCCCAGAGTGATGGTGCATGCTAGTAAGATGCTGCTGCTCCAGAAGCTGAGTCTGCCTGGGAGGCCCAGGCTTAATTCTCAGCCCAACCTGAAGGCTCAGTACAGTGGCACCTGCCTGTAGTCCCAACGACATGGGAGGCCGAGGCAGAAGGATCACAACGAAGCAAGACCGTATTTCTTTTTTTTTTTTTTTCTTTATGCTAAAGGGCATGTACACTCATACATTGGAAGCTTGGCTGGGGGCTTTGTGCTCACAGAGCTCTGCAGTGGGGAGAGGAGAAGGCTGGTTTGATCCTTGCTGTCCTTGGAAATAGAAGAGTGAAATATCTCAGCACTTTGGGACCAAGAAGGTTCTGGGTCCACAGACTAGCAGGCAGCACATCTCTGCAGGGACGTTGCCAATCCACCTCCCTGCCTTTTCCTGGTGGTTCCCTATGTAGAGCACTGCTCAAAATTGGCCCTGCTTGTGGTAGGCATCCAACACCTCAGTCTTCAAAACAACATACTTTGACAAACAGGTTTACCTGACTGCTTCTGTAGATGTTGGTAAACAACTTGACCTTGACTACTTTTGCAGATCTGTAAACAGCCTGCCTGAACCACTCAGATAAATTGCTATGCCACAAGTCACAACGAGCTGATAACAACACTGGTAGCATAAATAAGAATGTATGGGGGGTCAGGACCAGCAGATTGCATAATGGTTACATCACTGGCCTCCCATGTAGTCGACCGCAGTTTGAGTCCTGGACCTGGCAGCTTGAAACTCATATTGAACAAGTGTGTGTTAGGTCCAAAATCCTTAGGGGAGACTGGAGGAGAAGGGATTGCAGAATGGCCATCTCCCTGTGGATGATTTCTCATTTTCTGTCTTTCTGTCTCTCTCTGTCTCTCCAGTGAACACACGGATCCTATAGCAAAAACCTGTTTTTTTTTTTTTTTTTTTTAAAAAAAAGAATGTATGAGACCAGCAGGTAGCATGATGGTTGAGGTGCTGGATTCTCACATGGCTGACCCTGGTTTGAGTCCCAGCCCTGGTGACTTGTTTTCTCGCATTTTCCTTCTCTATCTGTCTCTCTCTGGTGAGTGCACATGCCCTGTGGCAAATTAAAATAACAATAATGATGATGAATAGAATGAAATAAATAGTTATTTAAGAAAAAGAGCATATGGCCCAGGGCAAGGCCTTGATAAAGGGGCATATAAACGAGGCACTCAGGCAGCTCCATGCCAGTTGCTCTTTGGCCATTTCTCTGTGTGAAGTGGAGCAGCTGCTGTGTCCAAGCACTCACTGTGCAGCAACCCTTGCTATGATCTGGAGGTACTGGGATGCCTACAAGGGTTAATTGGACTAGCCTTCTCTCCTGCAGCAGTAGGAGGGATGCCTGCCCCAGAACCTGTAGTGATGCCTCATTGCTGAGGTGACTAACTGAGGCTGTACAGCTAAGGTGACTGATGAAGGATTTGTGCTGATGACTCCATCCCAATGATGACCTTGGATGGATCTCAGAGTAGAGATCCCTTGTGGAGTTGGTGCAAGTCCCAGCCTTGAGCTGTCTCACATCTTCCTGTCCTTTACCTTGCTGTGCTTGCTTGTGTGTTAGGATGCTCAGTGTGCATAAAGTCTTGACATTGTGGAAAGACACAACTCGAGTTGTGGACTAATTCCCCACATTCTTGTCATCCACATTAGATGAAGTTGAGAGGTGGCATTGTGTGGGGACAGAGTGCTCGGCTCTTGCCCCTGCTAGGGCAGCACCTGATTATGACTTGAGAAGAGTCTCATCCCTCTCTGAGCTCTGTTGGCACAGCCAGAAAGGGAAGGTGTCGGATCTGATCCCTTTACAAAGATAGGAACACAGGGCTCTTGCCTTTCTGCTTAAGAATTAGAGCTTTTGAGAAATTCAAGACATATATTTTTCCAAACACTTTCTTCCAAGTTTATTGAGCTATCATTTCCATGCAGAAATGTACCCAAACTTAGTATAGTTTATGAATTTTGACAGAGGTATGTGCCCAAGTAAGATATCAGGGCCTGGGAATTTCTGCCCCTGAATGGCTCTCTCTGCCCCTTCTCATCAGTGCTCTCTGCCCTCCCGTGGCCCCAGGCTGAACCTGGCACTTCTCTCTGAAGCCTCACTTCTCCATTTGCTCATGTGCTAGTTTTCTGTTGCTGCTGGGATGAAGGGCCACAAGCTGGGCCAGCCAGGTAGCACAGTGGTTAATGCAGTTGGATCTCATGGCTGACTATATGTGGTTCAAGTCCTAGACCTAGTGGCTTCAAAAGCCAGCCCATGTGCCCATGCTCAAAATCCTGAGAGGAGAATGGAGGAAAAGGGATTGTGGTGTGATCATCTCTCCTGAGGGGCACTTACTCACTTTCCTTCTTTGTCTCTGTCTCTCTCTGTCTTTCTCCAAATGTCCTATAGCACATTAAAAAAAAAATAAAAAAGAATCACAAACTTAATGGCTTAAAACCCCCCACAAAGTTTGGGGCCAGCATGTGGTATAGTGGTTCAGGTGCTAGACTCCCAGTACTACCTCGGTGTTGTCTCTCTCTTTCTTTGTCTCTCTTGGCCAACCATGGTTCAGGTCCTGGACCTGGCGATTTGCTTTCCCACTCACTCTCTCTGTCTCTCTCTGATGAGTATGTGTGCCCGATAGCAAGTTAAAATAATAACAATAAATAAAATGAAAATGAATAAAAACCCCACAGATTTACGATTCTGGAAGACAGAATCCGAGTGAGTCTCCAGGGCTGCATGCTTCTGGAAGCTCTGTGGGAGAATCTGTTTCTCTGACTTTCTGCTTCTGGATGCCTCGTGCATTCCTGGCTCACAGCCCTGGCCCTGTGTCACTTCAGTTTCTGCGTCCGTCCTCACAGTCTTCTGAGTCTGAGCTCTCCTGTCTCCACCTTATACAACCCCTACAATTATAGCAGGCCAACTCAGATAATCCAAGATAATCCCCTCATTCAGAGGCCCTCACCAGCCACATCTGTAGAATTCCTTTTGTTACATGTAAAAGGTCTTCGGAAAGTTCATAAAGGGTCCAGATGGCAGCGCAGTGGTAACACAACCAGACTCACAGGGGAAGGGCCTCAGTTCACAGCCCAAGTCTTCCTTGAGTACACTGGGAACACCTGCCCTTGATCCAAGCTGGCTGAGGCTGGGGTACTGCAGTGTGAACAACCTCTTCACAGTGCATCTCTCTGTCTATCTCTGTCTCCTTCATGGAAAAAAATAAATATATACACTTTAAAACAAAGTTCATGGGAAATACATATTATGAGAAAACTATGCATGGATTTCAAAAATTGCACCAAAACAGACTCATAGTTTAAGCCCAATTTTTTCCCCCACAAACTTTTGAAGGCCCCTGGTATTCACAGATGCTGGGGATTTGAACATAGACCTCTTTTGGGGTGATGGTGGAGAAATTATAATTATTAATTTCTTTCCCTTTCTTTTTGGAGAGAGGTTTTTGCACTTGCTGGAGACACAGAGGGAGAGTGAGAAATCACCCCACATGGGGGAAAGCCATGCCACAATCCCTTCTCTTCCATTCTTCTCCTGGGATTTTGGGCACACACATGCACTCGGTGTGAGTTTCAAGCCCCTGGGTCCTGGATTTAAACTGCTTTTGGCCATGTGGGAGTTCAGCACCACAACCACAACCATCTGCTGGCCCCATCATTATTAATCTTCTTTAATTGCCAGAGGGTAGGTGCACTCACCAAAGAGAGAGACAGAGAAAAATAGAGAGGAAGAAAATTCCCCTCAGTGGGGCTTGGTCACATCACAATCCCTTCTCCATTTCTCCATCCTGTCAGGATTTTGGGCACACACACATATGCATCCAGTATATTTTTCTAGCCACCAGGTCTGGGACTTGAACTTGGTCATGTAGGATCTGGCTCCCTTAACCAGTAGGCTACAGGGCCAGCCAACATTATTATTACTGAGCCCACCAGACAGGGAGGACTTCCAAGCCTGCAGGTGAGCTTCTAAGATCAGGCCCTCTACCACAGGCCCTATGTTTTCTTACTCGCTCATGTCTGCTTCTCTATTTGGACTGAAGACGTAAGTTTCTCCCTGCTCACCGTAAACAGTGCTAGGCAATATTAATTCTACTTCTCATTATATACGCCAAACAGTTTTCTAGGCGCTCAATATAGTTTTCTTTCTTTCATTTTAGAGAGAGATTTTTTTTTTTTGCTATAGGACACATGCATTTGCTAGAGAGACTGAGAGATAAAGTGAGAAATCACCTCCCAGGGAAGATGGCCATCTTGCAACCCCTTCTCTTGAGATTTTGGCCATCCACGCGTATGTGTTCGGTTTGAGTTTCAAGTCACCAGGTCCGGGACTCAAGTTGCAGTTGGCCGTGTGGGAGTCCAGCGCCTTACCACTATATCATATAGTCTTAATTCACTTCATCCTCACAGCAACCATTTGAAGTTAAGTGTCATCTTTTTGTTTGTTTGTGTTACGTCTGAGGAAATGGGACATTAGGTCACACAGCAAATACGGTGGGGCCAGAACTCAACCAAAGTAGGCTAGTGCTGGCGCTCTCCTGCAGACCGCTGTAGGTCACACTGCCTCGGCAGGAGGTCTCTGCCTTCATGCCTTCTTAGTCCTGCCCTTAAGACTAGTTTCCTCATTGCTCGTGAAAGGGGTCAGAACACGCCAGCCCAAACCAGGCCACCTAGGTATGGTCATTATTTTGAGCTGATGGCAGTTGAGAAGCAGCAGGGACAAGAAGAGGGGGCCTCTGACCTTCCCCTTTCCACCTAAAAGCAGAGCATATGTGACCCACGAGAAATTACTTCCCTTTATTGGGAAGAGAACACTCTCATGACTGGAGATGGGGAGAGGACACCAAGGTGAGTCTGTACAAACAAACCTACTAAAATATCCCTTCTCTTCCATTAGTTTCCTCCATGTATTTCTCACTCTCCCACAATTCACTGCCCCTAGCTCCAAATGCTTTTCCCATTGTCTTGTCACCTCTCCACCATTGGTTGTTAAATTAGGATATAAGCTCTCAGGCCTGTGGACTTTTTAAGTTCTTATTTTTTATATACGAAGGTCTCTGTGTATATGTAAAAATACTAACATGAGAGAGCCAGCCCTGTAGCCTGGTGGTTATGGGACTCAGATCTGACATGGCCAATTGTGGTTTGAATGCCGGCCCTGGCACCTTGCAAACACACTGGGCATATGTGTATGTGTGCCCCGAATCCAAGAGAACGGAGAAATGGAGAAGATGACAGTGTCACCGCGTCCTATTGTGGAGTGCTTTCTCACTCTCCCTCCCTCTCTCTAGCAAGTGCACATACCCTCCCTTGGGCAATTACAAAAAATTAACACTAAAGAAAATTTGTATGCTTTTTCTCCTGCTAATTAGCCTTTGTATTTTAATTCTCAGATCTAGCCATGGAACTTAGGAGGGTAGAAGAAAAGTCTTTCCTCCTTGTAGTTCTCATATGTTTTGTTTCCCTTCTGCTTCCTCTCTCTCTGCCTACCCTGGTTATCTTTAAAGGACATATTTAAATCTTTATTTCTTCATAGACTCTTCCCAAGTCACTGTTGGCTCCTTGAATAAGCTGCAGGCTCCTCTCCCACCCCTACTTCACCCTGGGGAAGAAAAAGATTATGCACAAGAAGGGGAATAGATAGGGCTGATGAGGCAGGAAAGGTCTGTGGGTGAGCTGGTAAGATCCATGGTTTCCTGGGACCAGCAGTTAGCATAATGGCTATGTTGCTGAACTCCCATGTAGCCGACCGCAGTTTGAATCCCGGACCTGGTGACTTAAACTCATGCCGGGCGTGTGTGCGTGCATGCCCAATATCCCAAGAGGAGAAAGGAGAAGGGACTGCGGCGTGGCCATCCTCCCGGGGGGGGATTTCTCACTTTCTGTCTCTCTCTGTCTTTCTGGCAAGTGCATTCACCCTATAGCAAAAAAAAAAAAAAAAAAAAGAAAAAGAAATCCACAGTTTCCTTTCAGGTTTCATGCAACCTTGGTCTGAATGCTTTTGGTTGTGAGTGATAAAAAACAAACAAACAACAACAACGAAGCAATGAAAGGGCTTTAGCTAAAAAGGACAGT
The DNA here is from genome assembly GCF_000334495.1 of Tupaia belangeri chinensis. Lineage (NCBI taxonomy): Eukaryota > Metazoa > Chordata > Mammalia > Scandentia > Tupaiidae > Tupaia > Tupaia belangeri. The sequence goes on along the minus strand of NW_006160007.1, from coordinate 812,799 downwards.
TATTAGCTCAATCAACTGAGCAGTCCAGGAGTAGAGCTGGAAGGAATCTTCAGTAATGGCTGTATCTAGGTGCTCAAAAATGTGTCCCCAGGAACTGTCTCACTCTGCCTCTGAGTTCCACAGTCTTCTTTGTTAACCTCATTCTCAGAAGGATTCTTCCCAAGAGGGAGTAGATCGATGTCTGGAGCTCTAGGCAGATTTTCTATAACTTTTAAAAAGGTTTTTTCCATAGGGTGTGTGTGCTTCTCCAGAGAGAGACAGTGAGAAGGAAAGTGAGAGGGAAGGTGAGCACTAACTTCCCACGGGGATGGCCATGCTTCAATCCTTTTTCCTCCATTCTCCTTCTCAGAATTTGGGCATGTACACATGCCCAGCATGAGTTTCAGGCCGCCAAGTCTAGAATTCTAACCATGGACGGCTATGTGGGAGTCCAGCACCTTAACCAACATGCCGCCTGCTAGCCCCAAGATTTTCTATCATCTTAGCATCTTTAGCAAGAAGAAAGAATGCCATGTTCACGAAGATTCCTGTGAAAGTTCTGGGGATGACGTTCATTGGCTTTGACTGACTCAGTTTGGGTCTCATGCTCAACTCCAAGCCAAACTCAACCTTCACTGTCATTTGCTAGATCCAGATTACGCACCCACCTATAGATTAATGAAAAAGGGTCAGCCCAGCCCAAACTCACACACAGATGATGGAAGAGTAATTGTCTCCCAAAGCAAAATCAGGATGACACTACCATCATAGACAGAAATCGTCTCTGGGCATACAAAAATGGCATGTAGCTCTTCATAAACTCTTTTTTTTTATACATTTTTTTCTTTATTTACATTCATTCACTGTACATCATTATAGCATACAAAATGAGATTTTTCCATTGAGAATACAGTGTATATTGGCTCAATCAAGCACATCAACATATGTGTTATTGTCAACAAATCATTTTCCATTTCTTGTTTTCTGTATATTTTGCCTTTTTTCCTATCCTTGATTCCCTATCTCACCCTCTGCCATCTCCCACCCTCCTCCCACACTGTGTCTGGTATCTATTGTTGCTTTCTATGCCTCCCCCATTTTATTGTTTCACTAAATATCTTAATAAATCTAAATATTTTCAATAGCAAGCACAGCTGATATGTACATATCCATGAACACAAGACTGACTTTAGGCATAAACCTCAGTGAATAGAATGAACATACTGTAAAGTAGCACCTAACTAGGGCTATATAGCTTAACTGCAGTCATCAAATAGGTATTTCTAATGCCTTTTTTTTTCTTCTGAAATTTTTTTTATTAATTTACATTCATTCCCTGAGCATCATCACAACATTCTAAATGTGGTTTCCCATCTAGAATATACTATATAGTGGCTTAATAATGCATGTTATCATCCATAATATTCCATTTCTACTTTCATATATATGTTTTTTACCCCATGTCTAGCCCTCTGCCCTATTCCACTCTCTTATTACACTATCTCTGCTGTCTACAGTTGTCTTCAATTCCTTTTCCCCCAACATTTCGTTGATCACACAATATCATAAGTAATCTAACTACTTTCAATAGCAAGATCAGCCGATGGTTTCAAGAAAAGCAGTTTTGAACTGGTAAGGATATTTCTTTGAAACTTAAAGCCTAGAAACAGGTTAGTATTCTGTTCAAATAGTCGGAACATGAATCTATTGATAGCTGAAGACAGGACAAAAATCCTTAAAACCGGACAACAAAGCTTAGAAGAAAAGCAGCAATATTTTAGTCAAGTCGTAGAATACTGTTTCATCAGTTCAGTCTCATGTACTTAATCTTTCTTCTGTATCTGTTGAGGTTCGATGTTCCAGATTGAAATCTGGGATGTAATACTCAACTCCAGCTTTTGGCCCTACAATTAAGTTGCCCATTTTCTTAGTTTCTGAACTCTTATTTCTGTGTGTCTGCATTTAATTTTACTGACATAGCACTCCCTTAAGAACTTCTTGGAGATCCGGTCTGGTGCTGGTAAATTCTTTCAGGTTTTGTTTATCTGGGAAAGTTCGTGTCTTTTCTTCCCAAATGAACGATAACCTTGCTGGGTACAGAATTCTCGGTTGAAATTGCTTTTCCCTTAATACTTTGAATACATTTTCCCATTCTCTCCTCGCTCTCATTGTTTCCGATGAGAGGTCTGCCGTTAGTCTGATGGGATACCCTTTGTAGGTAACTTGCCTTTTTTCTCTTGCCAGTCTTAGTATCTTGTCTTTGTCTGTGGTTTTGGTCAATCTGGCTATAACGTGTCTTGGAGAAGATCTTCTTGGGTTGATTCTATTTGGGGTCCTCTGTATTTCTTGGGTCTGAATCTTTGAGTGCCTCTCCAGGTTTGGAAAATTTTCTTGTAAGATTTCATGGAATAGATTATCAATGCCCTTATGAGTCTCTTCACCTTCTGGGATGCCTATTATCCGGATGTTTGGACGTTTGATGGTATCTAGTACTTCTCGCATATTATTCTCAAATTTTTGGGCCATTTTCTCAGTCTTCGCGGTGGATTTTTCTAGGCCAACCATTTTCTCTTCTACATTAGAGATTCTATTTTCTGTATGATCTAGTCTGCTTTTAATACTTTCAAGGGAGATTTTGACTTCTTGTATTATAGCCTTCATCTCTAACAGTTCCATCTGATTCTTTTGTAAAGTGTGAAATTCCTCTTTTAGATCTAGCATGAATTTCCTCACCTCCTGGAACTCTTCAACTCCTTTCTCCTTCCTCTTCAGCAGTTCCTTGTCTCTCTTCTCTTCCATCTCTGTTAGCTTTGCCATTATGAATGTTCTGAATTCTTTATCAGACATTTCCATGATTTCCATTGAACTGTGTGTGGATAAAGAGGAGCTATCCTTTTCCCTTGTGGGAGAGGTATTTTCCTGCTTCCCCATATTTCTTGTGGTCCTGCAGCGATTTCTAGTCATCTGGTGGATGGTCGGTTTCTTCCCAAACTTGGAAGTTCAATCAGAGGGTCGAGGAGTGTGCAGAAAAAGAAGCAGAGAGAGGGAAACAATACCAACAGCAAAAAAACAGACAAGATCCTTTCTCCCCAAATGGCTAGATCACAGGAGCCATGGAGCTGGCTGCCTCTTGAAGAAGGGCTGTTCTGGGAGGAGGAGAGGGGATTATTAACAAGATAAAGCGCTAGGTAGGAGGGGCCAAAGGGCCCTGTAAAATGCCTCTCCTTAAAAAAATTCTAAAAAGTAAAAAAATAAAAAAAAAGAGAGAGCGAGAGCGAGAGAGAGGACAGAGACAGACGTAGAGAGAGACAAAGGCAGATAGAGACAGGAGACTTGAAAGGGATCTTCCTACCACGCGAGTTTTGGATGCTGGAGGCCCAGTTATCAGTGGGACATCTTCCTTTCTCCCCAAATGGCTAGATCCTTCATAAACTCTTTTGATCTGATCATTTTGGAGGCCTGCTGTCCTTTCTGAGTTGGCCTTCATAGCTTTCCTTTTATTTACCCCTACTTGGCCACGTTTCTCCTCTTCGTACTCTTTTGACTTTCATGTTCGTACAAAAAAGGAGTTGCGCGGGCTGCATTTACTGCAGCTTTGGCCAAGGTTGGCCCTGCATCTCATCTGTGGCCCAGGTCGCTCACCAGAAAGTCCCACTGAGGGTTGGAGCCAAAGCCTGCTGGAAATTGTAGAGGAGGGGAAATGACTACCCTCTACTCTTCCAGGTTCTTTGTCTGGGCTACAGATTAAATTGACACAAAGCAGATAAAATTGATACGAAACAGAAAAAAAAAATTTAAATTACATATGCATGGGAGTCCCACAAAATTATGAGAATCAAAGAAGGGCCAGATGATTGAGGCTTAGGCAGCAACACTGACTTGCAGAATAGGGGCTGAAGGAGACAGAGTGGCAGAGTGGTGACAAATTATGGGAGGGAAAGGGAGGAAACATTTGGTAAGTAAAGGTTGCCTTGCTATGCAGATAAAAGCCTCTCGGGGGATAAAAGGTGTCCTCTTCATCCTAGTAAAGGAGCGGGAGACATCTTTTCCAAATGAAAACTTCCTCTATGAAAGGAAGGCTTATGCCCTGTTTTTAAAGTTTTACCCAGATCTGCTGGTTCTCAGTGACCTCAAATTCAAAATAATCCATACGCCAAAGAGAGGTATATTCTGAGGTGCATTTCCTGGCCTCCTATGGTCATATTATGGTGTGGCGTGTTCTGAACGCTGAAAGAACATAGAGCTTTGTTAACCTGATCATCGAGCTGTGTTTGTTCTAGCGACCCCGTGTCTAGGAGACCTTCTCAAGGTCTATGCATCCATCCAGTCCTTGGGAACATCTTTCACAGCTCTGATGGCTCACAGCTATGCCTCTCCCTGAGACTTGCCCATGGGTCAGGGAACTGCTTCACTCGAGATTACACGCCCTCCCCAGGCTCAGCGACATCCGTGACTGGTGTAATCATCAGTTGTGACAACTCTGAGAGGCTACCTCCATATCGGGTCAGTGGAGGCTTCAGTGTAGCCATATTGTGGGTTGTCTCTTCCCCCTGCCCACTCCAGCCTTCCTTGCTTCCTTGCGGGTATTGCTCCCAAAGTAAACTTTCTGTACACAACTCCCCAGTTCGTAGCTTTTCCCCCGGGAAGTAAATAAGACATCTGATCGTCCCTCCTTAAGGTTAGTGGACTTACTGCCCCCAAACAAATGAGTATCACTTTTTCCCCCCTTTTTTATTTTTTGAATGAATGAGAGAAGAGAGCCAGAGAGAAGTATTTTTTTTGACATGATCTTGTCTTGTTAACAATCTTCTTGCCCCTGCCTTGTAGCTAGTTAGTGTTATAGGTACATACAACCATGCCCAATGTGTTCAGATTGGCTCAAGAACCAGACTTGGGCCTTATATGTATCTTCCAGCTTCCCAAGTGATGGCACAATCTGTCTGTCTCCACAAGTGACCAGAGTATCCCTTTACAAAGGCTAAAAAATTAAGAAATAGGTTCTGAGCCTGAAGGTGGTAAAGTGGCGAAGGTGCTGGATTCCAACATGGCTGACCACAGTTTGTGTCCCAGACCTGGTATCTTGAAAATCCTGCTGGGCATGTGTGGGTTCCCAAAATCCCAAGAAGAAGCTTGAGGAGAAGAGACTGCAGCATGGCCACCTCACCTCGGGGGCTTCGATTTCTTACTTGCCCTCTTTCTGTCTCTGTCTTTCTCCACTCCACACACTTTCCCTGTGGCAAAAACAGGAAAAATTAAAAAGATTCTCTATTGTCCTGGTCCAAATTTAGTCTTAGGTAGACTCTAGGTACGTAGGTCTTGGGGTGCATTCCTGGGACAGTTTCATCTGGAACAATAACTCAGTGTAGGTAGGTGTTCAACTAAAGTTGATTGATTCTGTCTTAGTTTTATAAATATTGGCTGAATTTTAAAGTGGTAAATGAAAAATTAATACTTGGAGTTGAAGTTATCATGTTATGAAACAGCAAGAGAAAGAGAAAAGCAGATTTGTTGTCCAGGCTAAGAACTTAAGACCAGGGAACAGACAGGGATAGATTTACTGAAATCTAGAAAGACTTTCTTGCCTGTTGAACTAAAACCTGCTTTTGCTCACTTAGCTTGTCCTAATTGTGCTTATAAGACATGCTGACCCTCGGGGACCAGCAGTTGGCATAACGGTTACATAGCTGGACTCCTATGTAGTCCACCAGTTTGAGTCCTGGACCTGGTGACTTAAAACTAACGCTGGATATATGTGTGTGCGTGTCCAAGATACCCAGAGGAGAACAGAAGAGAAGGAACTGCAGTGTGCTCCACCCCCTCCCCGCGGTGATTATTTCTCACTTTCTGTCTACCTGGCAAGCACATGTGCCCTAGCCAAAAAAGTGTCTGAAAAAGAAAGAAAGAATGGAAGAAAGGAAGAAAGAAAGGCCTACCCTTGGCTGTTATTTATCTCAGCAGCGTGTCACAGGACTGTTTATTCAAGGTTGTTTTTTTCCCCTGTATGGAAGCCTGTTGAAGAAAGGCCTAGCACTAACATTGCTCTATTAAGCTTGCTTGCAGGGCATGCGTACTATAGAAGGCTGAGTGACCTAAGACTGTCTCCAGCTGCAGGAGGGAACTAGTGGGGCTGTGGGTCTGGGTCTGGTCATTCAGAGCTGTGTGTTTTTCTTTTTCTTTTTTTTGGAGAAGTTTTTGCTACTAGGCAGGTACGCTTGCCAGAAAGACCGAGAAAGAAAGAAAGTGAGAAATCACTCCCCAGAGGGGATGGCCACGCTGCAATCCTTTCTCCTCCATTCTCCTCTGGGGATCTTGGGCACTCACGCACACTTGCCTGGTGTGAGTTTAAGCCACCGGGTCTGGGACTTGAACTGCAGTCGACTATATGGGAGTCCAATGACATAGCCATTACTCCAACTGCTGGTCCCAAGAGCTATATGGTTTTAATACTTCATTTGCATGGCAAACTTCAGGAACCAATAGAGCCACAGTTCTGGTCCACCAATCAGAACTGTACTAGTTTTAATTTATATGCGAATGTGCATATAGGATGTAATTGAGGACTCAGGAAAAAATTATCCCTATACAAAAGATTCTCCTTTTTTTTTTTTAATGTTAGTAGAGTCAGATTTGAGAATTACATCCTATCTATCTTGCTCAGTACCTTGCAATAAAGCCTTTCTTTTTTGCCTCATCAATCCTCATGTTTCAGTATTCTGCTTTTCTGTGCATTGGGCAATGAACTTGTATAGGTTCAATAACAAGCTCTCGTCTAGTGGGGATCTGCTTGTCATTCAAGACCCAGTTTGATGCCCCTTCTTTTTAATATTTTATAAGTATTTGTTTGGTTTTATTTATCATTGTTATTATTATCATTTTAAAATTTGCTACAGGGAATGCATACTCACCGGAGAGAGACAGAAAGAGAATGAGAGAGAGAGAGAAAGTAGAAAGTAAGCCTCCAGGTCCAAGACTCAAATTGCAGTCGGCCCTGTGGGAGTCCAGCACCTTAACCACCACACCACCTGGTGGTCCCTCAATGCTACTTCTAAGAAGCCTTACCTGTTTATTACTGTCACTTCCTGGCTGAGCTTCCTTGGTATGTTTTATACATTTCTGTAAAACACTTAGATGTGAATACAAATCATTATAAATACTATATAATGTCTCCTATAGGAAGATGTTTTCCTAACCAAAAAAATGTATTAAATGCATTTTCTGCATCAGTTGATATGATTATACGGTTTCTCTCTAGCCTTCTGTTACTGTAATGTCTTACATTTCTTGTTTGGCCTACGTTTAACCATCCTTGCATCCCTGCAATAGAGTCTACTTGGTCATGGTGTATAATCCTATTCTTGTTTATTTATTTATTTACATTTATTTATTTGTTGTGATTTTCAAGCTGCTGGGTCCAGGACTTAAACTGCAGTTGGCCATGTGGGACTCTAGTACCTTAACCACCATGTCACCTGCTGGCCGGGTGTATAATCTTTTTAATGTGGCGTTGGATTTGAATTGCTAATATTTTGTTGAGAATTTTTACATCTATATTTATTAAGGATATTGGTTTGTAGTTTTTTTTTTTTTTTTTTTCTTTTTTTTTTTTTGTTTTTTTTTTTTTTTTGTTATATCCTTTTCTGTTTTTGGTATTATGATGGAGGTTTCATAGAATGTGGTTGGGAGGGCTTCCTCCATTTGGAGCCTTTGAAATCGTTTGAGGGCCACTGAGATGAATTCTTTTCTAAAAGTTTTGTAGAATTCGGAAAAGGAGCCATTAGGACTGGGCTTTTCCTTGTCAGTCATATCCTTGATTTGATTATCACACACTCCATGCATGAAAAACCATATTGTATACCATAAATATATAGGAACATTACATATATTAATAAGAAAAGCAAACTGAAAATAGTATGAGAAATAGAATTTATTACAGAATCAGACCTGCCACCTTATAGAAGGTGCTGGGAAAGGAAAGATCCAGCCCAGAGGGTCGAAAGATCAGAGAGATGTCAGCAATTCAGAAGAAACTGGGGAAGGCAGGCATGTCTAGATGCTAGCGTTTTCAAACTTCTTCTTCTTAACCCAATTCACAGTAAGAAATACCTTCTACATCAAGAGCCAACAGGACGACACACACAGGCAAAAGTTGTCCTGAAAGAGCTTCCATTGGACAAAGATAACAGAAGAGGGTCTCTTGGAAATGGGGAAGGACAGAAGTGGGTAAAAGTCCATTAATGAACGCTGTATGGAGTGACTTACTGGCAGCGATGGTAGGTACATTCCATAGGATTCGTAATCAGCCTAAGAGAGACAGCAGATCTGGAATTATCTTGGGAAAGAATGTTCTGTGACGGTGAGCTGTGAGGTCCGTAGGGAGAAACCACAACCTATAAACAGGCTAGTCAGCCATCTTTCCTTCCCAGAGTTCTCCAGCCGTTCATTTTAAATGTTGCACAGAAATCTTCACAAGAACAAAGCTTCCACAAGATAACACTAATTCCTGCTTTGTGCAACTGAGATAAAACACAAAATGTATTTGGCCTTTGGGCCTGGTTTCTGGTTCAGAACTCCTAAAGCCCTTGGAATTTCCTGGACTATAGGAGTGTCTTTTGTATGTTCTAAAATGACTCAAGGTGTGTGTGTGTGTGTGTGTGTGTGTGTGTGTGTGTGTGTGAAGGGGTGACGTGGTGGGGACCTAGATAGCTTCAGGGTGAAGAATCAACTGTTTGATGAGAGAGTTGGAACTTTTAGTCTCAACCCCCCAATCTCCAGGGAGGGGAGAAAGTTCAGTCACCAGGCCCAGCGATTTCATCCATCACGTCTATGCGATGAAACTTGAAAAAGCAAAACAAAAAAAAACCCAAAACACCTCATAATAATGAAGTTTGAGAAAGCTTCAAGGTTAGTAAAAAAAACAAACGAAACAAAAAAACCATGTGATAAAAGGGTGCCCCCCAGCTCCGTAGGGACAGAGGCCTCTGCGCGAGCTCGGACCTTTCCAAACTTTGTCCTGTGTGCTTCTTCATCAGGCCGTTCCTTTGCATCCTTGATAACAAACTAGGTAACAAGTGTAATTCTTTCCTGGCTTCTGTGAGTCCATCTCCCAAGTAATTACACCTGAGGGGCAGTCATGGGAACCCTGGATTTGCAGTTGGCTGAGCAGGAGTGCAAGCATCCTGGAGCCCCTGTTTATGGCCATCCTCTGAAGTGGGGGCAGTCTTGGGCACTGAGCCCTGAGCCTGTGCAGCCGGGCCCACTTCAGATAGTGTCAGGACTGAACTGCGTCACTGGACACCCACTTGCGTTGGGAGATTCATTAGAGGTGGTGATGTAAAAACAATAAACAGCATATGAATCGTTTCTACTCTATTTTTTGTTCTAATTGTTTTTTAAAATATGCTATTTGTTGCCTACTAAATTGCAGTCATAACTCTCTTGGATCACAATCCATAGCTTATAAAATACTCTGGGATATCTGGAAGCTGATTAAGAACAGGAACATCGTGATTTACCTTGGCCTTGTCCCATCCCCTGCCTAATATAATCTCTAATACAGAGATGTCACTCTTGTAAATTCATGGAATGCATGAATGAATGAGGAAATGAAACTGAGTTTTGGTATGGTTCACTACCTTTTTTTTTGGTTTGTTTTTTTAAGTCCCTTTATTTCTTCCATGAGCAAGAAAGACAGGAGACAGAGACAGAGAAACAACATTCCCAACCACGTCTTGACCCATGATTTACCTCCAGTGTCAGCTAGCCCTGTTCATGGGCCCACATGTGCCTGGCATACTCACGGAGGCCCCTGGATGCAAAACTAGAACCTTCCCACGTGGGACATCTTCACTAAGTGTCACATTTTACCGCTGTGCTATCATTGGGCTCAAAGATTCACTTTTATGAATCTACCTAGGGACATTTCGACCTAATCAGTGTGAATTTGTTCCTCAAATCCTAGCAAGTCTCCTCTACTAGATTTCTTTTTTTTTTTTTGAGAGATTTTTGTTATAGGGCATATGCCCTCCCTAGAGAGACAGAGAGAGGGAAAGTGAGAAATTACCCCCCGACGGGAGATGGCCACACCACAATCCCTTCTCCTCTATTCTTCTCTTGGGATTTTGGGCACACACACACACACACACACACACACACACACGATGTGAGTTTCAAGCTGCTGTGTTCAGAACTTGAACCATGGTCGGTCACATGGCAGTCCAGTGCCTTAACCACCATGTTACCTGCTGGCCCCCATCTACTAGAATTTATCAATTCACCAGAGAAATCATTTTGGGTTGGGCAACTGGTATCAGTCAATAAGGAAAGTTTGCTTTCTGAGTACAGAACTCCTCGAAGGGCATAGGTTGTTTCTAGGCATTATTTTCCTCCGTTCCGTCAAGGTAGAATAACTATATGAATGACTCTTCTTCTTTTTAAAAAAATAATAATATTATATTTATTTAATTCCATTTGCTTTTACTATTTTTTAATTTGACCAGAGAGAGTTAGAGAGAGAGAAAGGGAGAAAACAAACTGCCAGGTCTGGGATTTGAACTGCAGTCAGCTATGTGGGAATCCAGTACCTTCAACCACCATGCCACGTGCCAGTCTCTAAATGACCCTTATGATCCCTCTTAATTTCAGGAAGTTTCTTTCTTTTTTTTTTAGAGAGTTTTATTACAGGGCATGTGTGCTTGCTGGAGAGACAGAGAGAGACAGAGACAGAAAGTGAGAAATCACTCCCTTGGGAGGATGGCCACACTACAATCCCTTCTCCTCCATTCTCCTCTCAGGATATTTGGCACACATGCAGATGCCCAGTGTGAGTTTTAAGCCTCTGGGTCCAGGTCTTGAACTGCAGTTGTCTAGGTGGGAGACTAGTGATGTAACCATTATGCCATCTGCTGGTCCCTTCTGGAAGTTTTTTTAGGACACTGCTAGGGCAGCCCTGCCCCTTGGTTCTGAGAGCTTTACCAGAATGGCTGCCTGGTATTGCCTGCAGTTCATTCTTCTTGAACAGCTGTGGAGACAACATGGCTTCTGGATGGAGGTTTAGGGAATACCCCAGTCTGCTCTGCAACCGTTGCCAAAAGGCAGTTTACCCCTTGCAGGTGGTTAATTGCTCCGATTTCATGTTACTTCTTATTAGCTTCAGTTTGAGACAGGAATGTTTTCTGACCATATCCTAAATCCTGGGACTGGATCCTCTCTGAAGCCTGTTGACCCTTCTACACTGAATAACACACGGTAACTAGTTGCTGAGTGATCTCACGGATACTATCAACCAAAGTTGTGACAAAGTTGTGATTTGCAGCCGGCCTAGTCGAATCTGCAACATCCTGGTTCCAAAGGCTCTCAGTATAGTCACTGGGGTCCCCTTCGACTGAAGAAGGCTTTGTCCACTAGGAACGAGCCTCTGGTCAATTCCAACATCACACTGGACACAATACCGCTTTTCCGAAGCACACAACGAATGCATGAACCACACCTCCTCTCTATTTCCCGCGTGGACTGTATAAAAAGTGCTTTCCTCTCTTGCAAAGGCTCTGTCATCCATCTGGTTTAAATCTGTGCAAATTGTTGCCTGCTGAGAAAAGGGTTAATGACAAGGAGGAGGGAGAGTTCTGTTTACATGGCTGGGCTTTATGGGACTGCAGTCTCTCCCAGAAGTTCAGTCCAATCAACCACAATCCAGGGAGTTTTGGAGCGTTTCCTGTTAACCCACGAGAACTCTCTAAGCAGGACCAAGGTGGCACTGGGAGAGAAGGAGAGGAGGGGATTTCAGTTCCAGCAGCAGCAGCAGCAGCAGCAGTAGAAGCCGTGATTGCGCCGGGAGGAACATCTGCTCAGAGCATGGTCTGTGTAATAACAACTAGCACTTTAATAACATAATGAAAATCAGATTTCTGTAATTGTATAATATACAGGCCCAGGATTGTAACATCACTTGTCTAAATGTGATACAAATTGGACGCAGAAGCTCGGACCCTTTGGCAAACACTTATCCAAGGATTATTGTTTTCATAGAGACATCATTTCCGACTGGATTTTAGTCTCATTAAGCCAGGCTTCTTCTTCTTCTTCTTCTTCTTCTTCTTCTTCTTCTTTTTTTTTAGACAGCCAATTCCAAAATTTAACCCCTTCACGTTCTCCTTTCTGAAGAACCCCTGAAGTTTTCCAAGAATGTGGCATCCTTCCCCGAGCAAAGAGGAACACTTGGATGTGCGGGCTGGGACCCTGGCGATAATTGTTTCCTTAAGGCTGACGTTGGAAAGGAATTCCCATGAAGCTCCAGTGAGGCTGTTTTCAGAAGGGCCACTCTTGAGATGTTTCAGCTGGAAAGACAACCACGCCCGAATTACGTGGACAACTGTAAATCTCAGTTATATTAAGAAAGTGGCCAGGAGTTTTGGTTGCTTGACATTTGACACGAATGCTGTTATTATAATGCACGCTCGTCTCCTTTGGCTGTCAGGGCAGAAGGATAATAAAGTGAGATCGTGTCTAAAAATGTACCATAGGCCAAAGAGCCTTCTTTCTAAGAGAGTTATTTTATACCATGTACTTGTTAATACTCTAATGAGGTATTAACACCTCTAACCAGGTGTTAACTTGATAATGAGGAGTTATCAATACTTTATTTTTAAAGAATTATTTAACTTTACTTACTTTATTATTTCTTTTAATTTGAGCAGAGCAGGACAGAGCAAGAGCCAGAGAGAGAGAGGAAAGTGAGAAAGCAAGCCATCAGGTCTGGGACTCAAACCATGGTTGGCCATGTGGGAGTCCAGTGCCTTAACCACCACGCCACCTGCCAGCCCAATACTTTAACTTTTTAAAAAATAATTTTGCTTTTGCCATAGGACTCACGCACTCACCAGAGAGAGGGAAAGTGAGACATTATCACTGCACCCCCCGCCCCCCAGGGCGGATGGCCACACCAATCCCTTCTCCTACAGTCCGCTCCTGGGATTTGGGGCACACACGCACAGGTGCCCAGTGTGTTTATCAAGCCGCCAGATCTGGGACTCAAACAGCGGAGTTGGCCATGTGGGTACCAGAGCACCTGTTGGCTCCTGAACTATCATTTCTTAAAAGTTTCTTTTCTCCTTCCATGAACAACATTGAGAAAGAGACGAAGAGATAGACAGGCACCCCCGGCCTCAGCCAGCCCCAGATCATGAGCCTGCACGCCGTCTGGCAAGTTCAGGGATTTCTCCAGACACGAACCCAGAACCTTCTCCATGAGTCAACCTCGTCGAGTCGCATGCCTGCTGTGTCACCATCCAGCCCTGTCATTAGAAATGGCGTTGAAAGGTCCATGCTTTATTTAGCTCTATTTCAACGCAGTGACGTTTGGTTATGTAGGGCAGTTACTTTTTTCCATTATTGAAAGGGTACAGTGCCATGTCTGGGGAGCTCAGCTAGTGAAGCACGACTGGGCATTCCCATCTGTCTTGACTGCAAGGCCAGTGCAAGACTCAACCTCACCACGCTGGGCGTGCTTCCACGTAATTCCCCTCTGCTCTCAGTATAGTCGAGAAATGCAACAGAGTGGTACTCACCAGCCCCGAGTAATGTGATAACAGGCAGCTTGGCACACATAAAATCCTTTTGCAATAAACCATCACTAAGATGAGATTCATACTTTTGATGTTTCTATCTCCCTGTGTCTCAGAGGATGATGACCCAGGATAACAGGGCACATCTGATCTGCTTTCAGTGAATTTCCTGTGATCTCTGACTATCTTATTGAGAGTGGTGTCCACATATCGGCAGCATCAGCGTCACCTGGGAGTGACGAATGCACAAGCCCCAGCCCAGACCTGTTGAATCAGAGTTGTATTCTCAGAGGAGCCCCACGTGATTCATACCCGTTCAGGCTGGAGAACTGCTATCTCTGCAACTCATGCTTCGCCTCAGCCCTGCCTACTTTACGTAGTGGTTTGTGGTTTATCTGTAGGCAGAAAGGGGAAGAGAGGGGGCACAATGGACCCACATGCTCAAGGTTAGGGAGGACTGGGGGAGAAGGTCCTCTAGACAGGGACCCAGTGTGGAAGGAAGGTCCTGGGAAAGCGTTTGGAATCTTAGAGGAATTTGCAAATCGTTGTCTGTGGACATCTGGTTTCTGGTCTCGAGGAAACAGAGGCAATACTGACTTTTGAGATGAGAGGCATTCCCAGTGCCTCTTGCTTGTGAACACTTGGTGAAATGTCATTTGCAAAGCTCTGGTGTGCTCCTGAAGGAAGACAAAGCCAGACTAATATTCCTAGGTGCGATGACCTGCCAAATGGGCGGTCGGGCTGGAAGAAAACGGAGATGGATTATTTCTTCCATCTATGTCTGGACTCCTCCCCTGTAATCCTCCCTTCTCAGCTTCTGTGGTCCCAGACCCAGGTGTGAGACTTACAGCTCCCCTGGTCCAATGTCAGGACCTCCCCTCCAGGTTGTGCTAACTTGGCTCCCTCTGGAAGCTCAGAATTTATGCAGCAAAGTCCGGATTCTCTCTCTGTCGGATCTGAATCCCCTGCCCCTCTCCCATCCTGCTCTTCCCAGCCTGTGTCTCGGCTTTGCAGGAGTTGCCAGATGTCAAACTGCTCCATCTTCTGTAGCTTCGGGATCTAGGCAAATGCCCATAAAGGATAGAACTGTAATCACGAATGCAGGTCCTGGATCCTGTTGTGGGCAAAGATGTGGAGCGATTTGAAATGACACTCCTGGGAGTTGGTTGTCAAATTTTTGGTGTGTTCAGGAAATGTCTGCCACATTTTACATCAACATTTTCAAACTGCGAGTGAGTGAAGTGTTGAATTGTAACAATGAGCGAGTGAAATGAATGGATTGCCCTGCCAATGGTGAACTAGCTTGGGTAAAAGAAGTAACTCATTTTTTAATTAAAACACACACACACACACACACATATGTACGCACCCTTTGGTGTGGTCCAACTGTTTCTGGAGCTTTACTGCAAAGAATATAAATCCCATCGTGCTGTGATGTGAAGCCACAGGCTGTGGAAGCATTTATATACAGATTACGGGTGGGAAGAACAGGATGCCTTTTAGCTATCTGCCATTTCACATTTCAAGGCCCAGAAAGCTTGAAGTCAATCACAATATGGTTAAATATGCTTCTAGTTTCGGGACCAGCAGATGGCATAATGGTTATGTCACTGGACTTCCACATAGTCGACTGCTGTTAGAGTCCCAGGTCCAGTGGCTTAAAACTCACACCAAGCGTGTGTGCATATGTGCCCGAGATCTCAAGAGGAGAATAGAGAAGAAGGGATTGCAGCATGGCCGACCCCCTGGGGGGTGATTTTTTGCTTTCTGTTTTTCTGTCTCTATAGTGAGTAGGCGCATCCTACAGCAAAAATCTCTCTTAAAAAATTATATTTATGTGTGTGTGTGTGTGTGTGTGTGTGTGTATACTCATGTGTGTGTGTGTGAAATTTTTCCTGTAGGGTTCAAAATATGTCTCTTACTATTGCTATGAGTTCCAGATGTTTGGGATTCTACACAATTGTATTCCTCCCAGATGCTCTGCCCCCCATAGGATCAATGAGTCCTCTCCTCTGATACAACTTGATTGGGACCGCCAGTGGGGTCCCTCCTTCCTGCATGCTCTCCGTTCAATTACATGCATCCTCTTAGTTAATCTCCCCACCATGTTTACAGAAGGAAAAAGAGGGGTTCAACTCCCTCAGTTTGCTCAAGGTCACGCGGCTAAAAAGAGGCAAAGGTAGGATTTGAACTCAGCACTTTGTCTCTTGAAGCTTATTCTTTTCTCTGTATTAATTGTTCTCCAGCTATGGTTCCCAGACCAGGAGCTGCCCTCTCACCTGGGAACTTGTTAGAGATATTTTAGATCTTACTGAATCAAAAGTTCTGCGGGCTGGGGACCGGAAATCTGTGTTTGAACATACCTTCCCGCTGTAAATTTTGGTGCATGCTCATGGTTGAGGCCCACTTCCATACCAGGCTTGCTGCTGGTGTGGTATTTAGTGATAGAGGAGTTCCTCCACTCCCTTGTTATGGGGGATGTATTCCAAGACCCCAGTAGAAGCCTGAAACCACAGACAGTAGCAAAGCCCTACATGTACTGTGCTTTTTCCTATGCCTACCGATCTTGGATAAAACTTAGTGAATAAACTAGGCACAGTAAGAGGTTAGCAACAATAACTAATAATAAAATAGAACACTAGGAACAATATACCATAATAAAAGTTATGTGAAAAAATCATAATGATCTATTTCTCCTTTTTCTTTTTTTTTTAGGTTTTTGCCGTAGGGTACATGTGCTCACTAGAGAGCACATGTAATCACCCCTGGGTGGTGATTTCTCGCTTTCTGTCTCTATGTCTCTCTGGCAAGCACACGCACCCTATAGCAAAAAAAAAAAAAAAAAAAAAAGAATCCAGCGTGTTGAGTGACAAGCTGCATGGGAACCTAGAGGGTCTGACTCTAGAACCTAAGCCCTTACCCAGCAGTCCAGTAGGCATCCCTGCCCAACACCCGACCCAGTAAGCCTATGCCTTGTGCCCTGACCCAGTGGGCCTCCCCTCCCAGTGCCCTGGCCCAACAGCCATTGCAGAGTACCCACCCATGGGGTTGACTGTGGACCCTTCCATGCACCATGTGGAGGACACACTTGAATGGTCAGAGGAGGAGGACAGACATACAGAACAGCTTAGTGGGACGGCGAGGGCTTGGGTGTCTTTCACAAAGGAAGGTGTCATTTTCTTAGGGAAATAAAAAGCCCTCTCTAACTTTATTTCCATTCCTGATTTATCCACTCTATCATCTCTAGTCCAGGGATGGGGCCCAATCAACTCAGTCTTTGTGGATTAGAAACCTGAATGTCTCGCGTTTCTGTGTCAGAGTGTACAGCCCTCTGGGGAGTCAGGGCTAGGGGGTGAGTAGGGCCAGGAGAGAAGAGTGTCTGTGGTTAGGACTTCGGTGGAGACGCTTGAACTCGCATCTGTTAGTTCTGGTTGAGACTGTGCTGCTTCTTAGTATCAATGTCCCTTTAGACATAAGCCACTTACCCTCTTTGGGTCTTAGTGTCTTCAACTGCAGAATAGGGGTAATGACAATAGCAGCCTGGTTTGTGTGTGGCTTGGATGAGTCTATGGCTGGGAGAGTGCTTTATAAACGGAAAAGGGTGTCTCCCAGCTGTGATCACAGGAGCAATGCGGTGTAGGGAGGGCCTGCAGCAGATGGCCGCCATCTTGACTTCTGACGTGAGATGCTTTCTGCTTAAACTTCCTTCTGTACAACACGTATGTGATTTTTCACTTGTGGCTGATGCAGGCCTGTCCCTCTGAGGCTGAAAATGACTTTGTGGTCCTTTGACATCGGGAACTCTCTGAGGAGAAAGGGCGCTGAGACCCCCAGAGACAGGCAGCAGAGAGTCCCTTAAGAACGTGATATGGTTTCGCATCCCGACCCTCACGACAACGGCATTTCTGGGCCTGGCTTTGTAGAATCCCATGTAGATGTCTGGGTTCTCTCCTATTGTACAGCTCCTCCCCCCTCTTCTCACCCATCCCTCTTCAGGCACCAAAGTCCTTTCGAAAATGTCTTCACCTTTCACAAGACACCAGCACTCAAATCCCCCCATTCCAAATAAATGAGAAAGAAACCCCTTTTCCGCCAGGTTTTGCTTGTGCCCCGGCAACCCAAAGCCAGGATAAAATTTCGAGGCAGGGTGCATGTGTGTGTAATTGCTTCCTGAGAGGCAGAACAGGAGAGGCTGTTCCAAATGAGGTGTTAATGATGAGTACCACAGAAGTTGTTACTGTAGCAAAGTCCCATATGGATTGACTATATTAAGTTGCTTTTTATGTGGATGTGACCCTTAATCGAGCCCCTTCCCCCTTTGTTGGGAGCATCCCACCATAGGGAACACAATAAGAAATACTCCTAGCCCTTTTGCTTGGTCGAATAACTGATCATGCTGGTTTTTCTACCGTGCCCTTCATCTCTGTGACCCTATCTAGGGAGGGGTTTCCTTATCGGAGGAGAACTTGCCATTTTATTAGCTGATGCGTGGTTTTAAGCATCAACTACTGACAAATCAAGGGAATCAGAGTATCGGGTGTTTAGTCTGAAAGCTGAGGCCGAGAGGAGACTGACTTTGGAAGATGTGTCGGTAGTAGGGTTTTCATCTATAAAATAGGCTTACTAATACCTGCAGAACTTCCTTTTATCCTTCCCAGAGCTCTCTGAGAATATATTTGAAGTCCATAGAAGGAGGACACTAAAAGCAACCATAGCTAGAGTTTAGGTCTGATCTTCTGTTTTGTTTTTTGAAAGATTTTTTGCTATAAGGTGTGTGCACTTGCCAGCAAGACAGACACAGACAGAAAGTGAGAAACCACGCCCCTGTGGGGGATAGACACACCACATCCCTTCTCCATTTCTCAACTTAGAATTTGACCAGTGTGTTTTGAGCTGCTGGGTCCAGGACTCGAACTGTGGTTGGCCATGTGGGAGTCCAGTGCCTTAATCACTATGCCACCTGCTGCCCCCTCACCCACCCCCCGCCAACCACCTTGTGTTATGAACAAGGAGACAAAAGCTCGAAGAAGCAAAGCACTCTGCCCAAGGACACAGCTTTGCTCAGTAGAGGAATGAGGACGCCTGCCCCTCCACCTTGGAGGGAAATGGTGGTCTAGTCTAATGCTGTGAAAACAGAACTTTGTTAATGACCGTTCTCTCTTTTTACAAATGACTCTGCTGTCATTTTCCTAAGCAGTGATGCCATCTGTAAGGTACGGAGTGGGGCCGGGCCCAGTGTTCTCCACTCAGACATTTGTCCCACCTCTGTTCCCATAGGTGCAGTGAACGAGCCATCTCGTTGACCACAGACATGACCTTGGGGTTCTAGCCAGACAGGAGAAGCAGCTTCATCTCTCTCTCTGTAAAGAAACCAGCGCATGGCATTCAGCTGTGAAAGCTGAGCTGATGGAATCGCAGCAAAATCACAATGACATTTTATTTAGTTTTTCCTTAATGAAGATATGCAATAGACTATATATTTGTGTATTCCCCCCACAAATGCTTACCTTAAATCCTTTTTTTTTTTTTTTTTGTTGTAGGGTGCATGTGCTCACTGGAGAGAGACAGAGAGAAAGTGAGAAATCACCCTCTGCCCCAGAGGATGACCACACCACAATCCCTTTTTATTCCTTTCTGGATTTTGGGCATGTACACACTCACACATGCACCCAGCATGATTTCAAGCCTCCAGGTCCAGCATTCAAATCATGGTCAGTCATGTAGGAGTCCAGTGGTATAACCACACCATCTGCTGTCCCCTTATGCTAATTCACAATCCCAATGTGATGGTACTAAGTGATAGGGCTTTGGTGGGGGGGAGGGTTAGGTTGTAAGGGTAGAGTCCTCATGAATAGAATTGGTACATTTGGTTCTTTATTTTTAAAAAAATTTTTTTTCCTTTTTCTTTGGAGAGGTTTTTGCTATAGGGCGTGTGCGCATGCCAGCCAGCCAGAGAGAGACAGAGAGACAGAAAGCGAGAAATCACCCCCCAGGGAGGATGGCCACGCCGCGATCCCTTCTCCTCCATTCTCCTCTTGGGATCTTGGGCACGCACACACATGCGCCTGGCGTGAGTTTAAGCCACTGGGTCCGGAATGCGAACCGCAGTCGACTACGTGAGAGTCCAGCGACATAGCCATTACGCTAACTGCTGGTCCCGAATTGGTACATTTGTAAGAAGAGACCCCAAAGACATCTGTCACCCCTTGTACCATGTGAGGACACAGTGAAAGGTCAGTGCTTTGGTCTTGGGCTTCCCAGCTTCCAGGACTATAAGAAATAAATATTGTTATTTATCAGCCATTCAGTCTATGGCACTTGGTTATAACAGCCCAGATAATCAGGCCAGCTGGTGGCATGGAGGTTAAGGCCACTGTAGCCCATACGGCCAACTGCTCAGTTTGAGTCCCAGATCCAGTGACTTGAAACACACCCCAGTTATGTGTGTGTACGTATCCGAAACTTCCAGAGGAGAATAGAGGAGAAGGAATTGTGGTGGTCCCCTAGGGGTTGTTCTCACTTTCTCTCTCTCTATTTCTCTTGCTCATAGAACAGGTAAATGAGTTAAGTTAAAAAAATATGGGAGTAGAACGAGCTCCCCAGTGGAGGTGGGCCCTGTTGGAGTGTTCATGGGACTATCTGAGAAATGAGAGATTTAACGATGTTGTTCCCCAAAAAGTAATATTCTCGGTCAAAATTTGGAATTAATGTCAGCCAACTAACTTAGCATAAATAAATACATTTCCTTTGTCTCATTAAAAGGCGAGAGATTTCTGGAATGTGTGCTGCAAGAGGTAAATGGGTGACGCGAATGTTCTCTAAATGCTCTCAAGAAAGGCTCAGTGCTCATTGGCGCTCATCTGTATTCTGAGAGGAGGTTTGGCTGTGGAGTACCGTGAGAAACACATTTGGCTATGTTTCATTAAGACTGCACCTCCGTCTTTTAATTAACTTCTTGTTCCTGTCTTTGGTGAAATATTAATTATTTTTTAATCATCACTGGGATGCACTTTCAGGAGAAGCAGCTGGAATCACCCAACCTTAGTTTCATTACACAGATAGGTGTTATAATAATTAACTTAATTAGCTTGTCACTGCTTGCATAAAATATGACCGTATTTGGAGACTAGATATTGCTTTGCTGATCCAAGGTTAATTAAAAGATAGAGTGTGCAAGAGGTCAGGTTAAACGGAGTTGGTGGCACCCCGATATCTGGCCAGTCTGGTGAAGAATGTCTGCAGTGGGCTGGGACCAGAAACCAGCCACGGCAGTCCACGTTGCTGAGTGTCCACATTTGAAAGAGATGGCAAGGCACCATTACCAGATCCCGTTGGCTGCTGCCCGTCTAGGGCATTATCTTCTTTCTTTGTATCAGGAGTTCCTATTCTGGGGTCCACGAACCTCTGTTAAGAGAGAGGGGGAAAACGGGAACCAGCAGTTAGCGTAATAGTTATGTCGCTGGACTCCCACGTAGTCGACCACGGTTCGCGTCCGGGACCCAGTGGCTTAAAACTCACGCCGGGTGCATGTGCGTGCGTGCCCAAGATCCCGAGAGGAGAATGGAGGAGAAGGGATTGCGGTGTGGCCATCCCCCCTGGTGGGTGATTTCTCGCTTTCTGTCTCTATGTCTCCCTCTGTCTGGCGAATGCCTGGGACCTA
>NW_006160007.1:772292-791576 GCF_000334495.1 Tupaia belangeri chinensis | reverse complement strand
AAAAAAGAGAGAGAGAGAGAGGGGGAAATCAATGAGCCACTTATTTAAGTGGGAGATAGTTCTTTGTCGTCTCTTGACATGTCATGAAATCAGGAAAGACCGTTCTGGGCAGCATGTAACGTTTCCTGAATACTCTCTCCACGTCCAAACTGAGCTAAGTGTAAAACCCAGGTAATAACTCACTTAATCCTTTCAGCAATCCAGTGAGGCAAATGCTATTATTTCTATTTTACCATTGAGGAAACTGAGACTCAGAGAGATTGAATAGTTTATTCAAGTTTACATGGGTCATCAGTGGAACAGCTAGGATTTAAGAACAGGTCATTTGGATACAGAAGCTAATTCTTAACCACTACTCCATAGGAATTTTTTTCTGAATTGAATATTACTGTACCAGGCTGTCTAGTTGAAATAATAATGAAAATAATTCATGTTATTGACAAGCAAAGGAGACCTAAAGCTCAGATTCACTCCTCTGGGTGGATACTAGGGGGCTGGGTGGTGGTACAGTGGTGAAACGTGATCCTCTGTGAGGCTGATCCACAAGGGAAGGTTCTGGGTTCGCATCCAGAGACCTCCGGAAGCATTCTGGGCTTGCATATGCTCCTGATCCAGGGCTGGGTGATGTTGGGGGTGGATCATGGAGTCAAGACGCTACAGAGTGTGTCTGTCTGTCTGTCTGCCTCTCTTTTCTCTCTCTCACTCATGAAAGAAACAAATAAACTGGAAAAAAAGAAAGAAGAAAGAAAAGAAATACTAAACCAGAATGTTTAATTCTGATCAAAGTGCTGAGGAGCTAGCCCGGATCTGGAAGAGTAATTTTGCTCATTCCTTGTCAATATGTGGGTGTGTTTAACATTTATAACTGTTTGTGTTTGGTTTTGTACTTACACAGCAGCCCATTAAAGGTTGATTGGGTTGCACCATCAGTCAGGTCTTCCAACAACTCATTTGGAAGAATAAATGTGCAGCCCAGAGAAATGCATAGCATTGGACACGTTGAGATAAGACCACACCACAGCACTCGAAAATGGCTCGCCTAATAAGGGTCGTCTAGAAAATAATGGAAATGTCAAACTGAAGTGGTTACAAAATAGTGCAAGATGTTGTTGGCATCAGCCCTGAAATGCTTGGTGATTGGAAGGGAATTTCATATTCAACAGATGCTACCTGCATTTTGAGCTGAGATAGACTATGATGGACCTGGAACTTCAGTCTACGTTTCTGAGAAAATGATCTGAAAATCATTTGCTCTGATTCCTCATGAACTCCAGGGTTTGATTTCATATGATGGTTTACTGACTCTCTCAATTGGAATGACTAAAATTTATCTTGAACTTAGCTATTTGTTCAATGCTGCTATTATTTCTCTTCAGGCTGTTATTAATTTGCCCTAGACTGATGTGTGGTTTGGATTGGATCACACCAATGTGGTTTGTCATATATGATGCTGAATGTAGGACAGAAGCTTGGAAAGAAGGAACATAAGAATGCTTTCAATTTTTTTTGAAAGTCGGTTGATATTATTGCGGCTGGGAATACTGTGTTATATGCTGCCACTATTTGGATCAATGTTGTCCTTTTTTTGTAATATGTGATCCAAGACATGAGAAAAAACATAGAAACAGGGAAAGGCTTTATGAAATTCATATATATATATAGAAACAAAAATGAAACCAGAGCCTAGCTGGGGTGATGGTTTGGTATGATGTTGTATTCTGCAGACTGGACCTTCCTAAGAGGTCCAAGTTTGACTCCTGGTCCCACCTAAAGCCTGGGTGTGGTGGCGTGCACCTGTAATCCTAGCAATTTGGGTGACTGGGCTGGAAGGATCACAAGCTTGAGGCTAACCTGGGGGATATATTGTGACCCTGTCTAAAATAGAGCGGTGTGGTAGTCCCACCTGTGGTTCCAGCTGGGAGGCTGAGGCAGCAGGATAGTGACAGAGAAATCCAATCAATCAATCAATCAATCAATCAATACAATCCAGAAGAGGGGGTAAAAAGTGCAATAGTATATACAATATATTTCCCACAATTTTAGACATAGTGACTTGTAAGAGAAGCATACTTTAGAGGCAAAGGTAACAAGACCCTAAGAATCAGACACTCTGAATTTTTTTTGGGGGGGAGGGGTGGAGGTCATAGTTGTCCCCTTTCTCAAGCTGATGGGAGACAGGAGATGGCAGAAAATATCACCTGGGCAGCAGAAGTAGGCTGGGAAGATGTCCTTGTAAAGTGAGTTGATAAACCAAGTGTGGTGTATGCTACTCAACAGTAAAAAGGAACAAATGGTTGATACACAAAACGACATGGGAGGTTTTACAAGTCCTTATGCTGGGTGATAGAAGCCAGACTCACAAAGTAACATACTACAGAACTGCACTTACATGACATTCTACTCAAAGGCAAAATGACTGTGACAAAAATGGAGTAGTGGTTGCCAGTTGTTAGGATTGAGGTGAAAGTATAACTGGCTGCCAACGGACAGAAGGAGGGTTTTTAGATGGTGTTATATGTTTGAATTACTATTGGGGTGTTACTTACACACTGTGGTACATGCTTTAAAACCCACAGAACTTCACACCTACCTTCCCTGAATTTACAATTCCAACATGTCAATTTGAGAAAGAAGTACTGAGTAGCATCCTTGCTATTTTAATTAAATCACTTCCATATGTGCATTCAAACATAGACTGAAAACGTTATCACAAAGATCTATCATGTTTCTGTTATGTTAAATTGGTGTCACATTGTTTTGTGTCTAAGGATGGTCCAGCATCTTCCATGAAAGAATAAAGGAGTTTAAAAATGGTAGTAGATTTGTCGATTCATTGATTCTGTGGGGGGACCCCTGTCAATGGAGCCCCAGGATAGGCAAACACAAAACATTCTTCAAAAAATTGGAGGAAATTATGTATTTCAAAAATAAACTATGCATGGATTTTATTTTTTTTCTGCACCCAAATAAACTCACACACCTTAATTCCATTTTTTTTTTAAATGAACTTGATGAAGTCTTCTAAGACTTCAAGTACTATCTGTGACCATGTTGGTATACTGTCAAAAGCCAAACTGGGGGAAGGCTTCATCCTTGCCAACATAATGTGGAGGCCAAGAGATGGGATGATGGGCCACCCAGTGAGAGCTGACTGAGCATGCTGGGTTCCATTTTACTGCCGAGGCCCCAGTTGTAATCTCCCCAAGGCAACAGACAGGGCCACTCATGGTCTAGTGGTTAAAGGAGCCAGATCTTGCTTGGCTGCCCACTATCCAATTCTGGCCTTGGAATCTTGAAAAACATACCGAGTACATGTGTGTGCATGCCCCAAATTTTGACAGGATGAAAAAATGGAGGCTAGGGGACTGTGGCAAGACCACAGACCATCGGGAGATGCTTTCTCTATCTCCCTCACTCCCTCTCTCTCTGGTGAGCACGTGTGACTTCTGACAATTGAAACAAAAAAGGCAACAGGCAAACTGAACTAGAACCTAAAAAGTTGCTTCAGTTTCGAAAGCTACTCTCATGTCCATCTACAATCAAACTCTCAGTCCTCTGTATCTGAATGATTTGTTAGTTGCTTACAGTGTCTGCTTGGTGATTCAGAGTACAGAGAACCCCTCTCTATCCTGGAAGACAGATCACTTTCTTGGATTATTCTCCCAGGCACATGTAAAAACTGTCCTGATGACGATAGCTTCCTTTTATGAAGTGCATCGCCTACCAGGCAATGTGCTCAAAGTTGCTTTATTTTCACAACAACTTTATGAAGGAGGAGCTGTCATAGAGACTAGGAAGTTTCCCATGGTCACACCACCAGTAAATGACAAAGCAGTGCTGGAGGCTGACTAAGCTCTTTAGTGATCCCCTTGCATATTATTGGACCTAGACAGCCTTAGCTTTCTGGAGCCTTCCAGCCATCAGCTCAGTGGAGCAGCAGAGCTGTGCTGGAGAAAGAGCCCTGGGCTAGAGGCAGGTGTTTGCTTCCTAATCACAGTCTACCAACCCATCTCACTATGTCACCACTTCACAGCGAGGTAGGAAGAACCAGCCCTTTTTATCTTGCAGGATTATTGAGATATCTAAATGGATATGCAAGTGCTTTGTGAACTATAACACAGCCAACCAATAGAAGCGATTATTGCTATTTGCCTTCGAATGTTCAAAAATATAGGCCCTCACTTCAACTGGAACTATGCTATCACTGATCAATCAGACAATCCACTTTACTTTCCAGAGGCCAAATGGCTTTCTCTTGGTGCCTTCATTGAGATCAGTGGGTGATGACTGTCCTGTGTGAAGAAGGATGCTGGGGACTCTTTAGACTCAGCACAGAAGAGCACTGTAACTGATGAACGCAACAGTTAGGGGAGATAAAAGAGGGTATGATCATGCTGATTTATTTCGTGCTGGTCTTGGGATGAAGCAGAGGTGAGTGAGGGCAAAGGGAGGATGATGTGATGTTCCTAAGGAGCTGCGGAGGAACCCCCAGAGATAGGCCTCTGGGCCTCCTGCAGAGCCAGGGAGTTCTTCCGTCCTTTGCACTACCCTCGGTGTGCGGATTAGTTCTCCCCTAGTACCAGCAGATCAGGTCATTTTTTATCCTTGAGGCATGCCTGGACCTGGCTCCTGGGATGGAGAACTGGGTAGAAGCCATAATGGGAAGAAATCTCCCCGGATTGGGCCATATGATGTGATGAAAAGCTTTGACAGTGGATGAGAGAAGGAGTGCTGAGTGGAAGCCTGCTCGCTGGTTTAAGAATGTGCGGCAGCCCTTCTATTAAAACCAGGCCTCCTGCCCTATCATTCACACAGGTTTTTCTTACTCTGAGCCCATCAGTTAAGAGAACTGGTGGGAAAATAGCATTGACCAAAGCTTAGGGCTGTGACTCTGGAGAAGCGATTCTTGGTGTTCCGAGATGTGGGACCATGACATCTGGAACAGTCCTTGGGAAAGAATTTGGGGCTGGTATTAAATATGACTCAGTCTGGGTGGTCAGGCAAACCATTGGGGACCCATGTGACAGGCTCCGAGTTTTCACCACTCTCACATAGAGAAGTGTTTTCAAAGCATGTTGTATTCCTGCTTGAAAAATA
This sequence comes from Tupaia belangeri chinensis, assembly GCF_000334495.1. Lineage (NCBI taxonomy): Eukaryota > Metazoa > Chordata > Mammalia > Scandentia > Tupaiidae > Tupaia > Tupaia belangeri. The sequence continues at coordinate 786,479 of NW_006160007.1, read as the reverse complement.
GCTCCCCCATCTATATCTAAACCATTTTTTTGAAAAGAATTATCCATTTTATTTTACTTATTATTATTCAATTTGACCAGAGAGACAGAAAGAGAGAGAGAGAGAGAGGGAGAGTGAAAAAGCAAGCCACCAGATCCAGGACTTGAACTGCGGTCACCCATGTGAGAGTCCAGGGCCCCAACTGCCATACCACCTGCCAGCCCCACCTACACAAATTAAAAAAAATTAAACAACCCTCATCCACTTCTCAGGGATAAGTATTCTCTACATTTTGGTGTACATCTTTCGAGCATAATTATTGTATGTATGTGTATATGGAGGCAAAAATATATTCATACTATTAATCAGTACAATTCAACATGGTACCAATAGCCACAGGCAGCTATTAAGTGATAGAGATTCAAAATCAAGATCAATGGGGAACCAGCAGTTAGCGTTAATGGCTATGTCGCTGGACTCCCACGTAGTCGACCGCGGTTCGCCTCCTGGACCCGGTGGCTTAAAACTCACGCTGGGTGCGTGTGCATGTGTGCCCAAGATCCTGAGAGGAGAATGGAGGAGAAGGGATTGCAGTGTGACCATCCCCTCTGGGGGGTGATTTCTCACTTTCTGTCTCTATGTCTCTCTCTGTCTGGCGAGTGCACACGCCCTAGAGCGAAAAAATCCACTCCAAAAAAAAAAAAAATCAATGAACCAGCTGGGGGTGGGATCATGAAGACAGCTAGATCCTACATGTTTGACTGTATGGTTCAAGTCCCAGACCAGCAGACTGAAAAATATGCTGGGCACATGTGCGTGCGTGCCCAAGATCCCAAGAGGAGAATGGAGGTGAAGGGATTGCGATGTGGCCATCCCCCCCGGGGGGTGATTTCTCGCTTTCTGTCTCTCTATCTCTCTCTGTCTGGCGAGCGCACGCGCCCTATAGCGAAAACTTCTCAAAAATCAAAATTAAAAAAAAACATAGGAAGTCCTACTGGATAGCACCCCTGTGGTTAGCCTATATATTCTTTTCTCACTGATTATGAACAGCTTTCTGTGTCATAAAGTATGACCCTATAGTACTATTATTTTTAAAAATAATTATTTATCAATTTTATTTATTACTATTATTATTTTAAATTTGCTATAAGGCATGTATGAGAGAGAGAGAGAGAGAGAGAGAGAGAGAGAGAGAGAGAGAGAGAAAGAAAGTGAGAAAAGCAAACCTCCAGGTCTAGGACTCAAACCACAGTCAGCCATGTGGGGGTCTAGCCGCTTAATCACCTGCCACCTGCTAACCTCTACAGTGCTATTTTAAATAATTGCAGTGTTCGTTGTGTCTATCAGCAATCACATTTTAAATGTATTTATTTCTTCACACACAGAGAGAAAGACAGTCAGAAAGGCATCCCCAACAGGGTCTTTATGTTCTGGTGTACTCCCAGCCTCAGCCAGCTCTAACCATGGGCACACGAGTGCACGTCTGGTGACTACAGGGAAGCCTTGGAGCACGAACCTGGACCTTCTCGTGTGGGTCCAGCATTGCAGAGCATTGCATTACTGCTGTGCCATTGCTGTCCCTCCAAGCACATTTAAAATCAATTCTCTAAAGTTTAAAGTACAATTTCTTTCTAGTCTGTTACTACTATAACATGGATCAGGAGACTTTCTGAACGCTAAATGTTTATTTGCACGCATGGTTACTTCTTCATTATTACTCCTCGAGTAGTGCTTCCTTCTTCTTTTTCTTTTCATAATTTTGCAGTAGGGCACATGCACTTTCCAGAGAGACAGAGAGAAAGGGAAAATGAGAAAGCACCCTCTTCCCCTAGGTCAGATAACCATGATGCAGTCCCTTCCCCATTTTCCTTTCGATGGCCAAATATGTGCCTGGCAGGTTTTTCAGGCTACTGGGTCCAGGACTTGTACCCTGCAGTAGGACGTGTGGGATCTGGCCACCTCAATCATCACACCACCAGCTGACCTTTCGTTATTACTTCTTTTGTTTTAATTTTTGTTTGTTTTGCTTTTAGAGAGATTTTTGCTATAGGGTACATGTGCTCAACAGAGAAACAGGAAGAAAGTGAGAAATCATCCCCCAGAAGGAAGGCCACACCCCAATCCTTTCTCTTCCATTCTCCTCTTAGGATTTTAGGCACACATACGCATGTGCCTGGCATGAGTTTCAAGCTGCCAGGTCTGGGACTCGAACCATAGTCAGCCATGTGGCAATCCAACAACATAACCATTATGTTACCTGCTGGTTTCTCATTAGTATTTCTAAGGTATCAGTTTTTAAGTATATTTCATACCTAGCACAAAGTTACCTTCCAGAAAGAGGGCATGGATTTATACTTTCACAGGTGGAATATGAAAATGTCTCTGACCCTAATCCACCTACCAAGTTAGAAAATTATTGCCAAATTGGGAACCAGCAGTTAGCGTAATGGCTATGTCGCTGGACTCCCACGTAGTCAACCACGGTTCGTGTCCCGGACCCGGTGGCTTAAAACTCACGCCAGGCGCGTGTGTGTGCGTGCCCAAGATCCCGAGAGGAGAATGGAGGAGAAGGGATTGCGGCGTGACCATCCTCCCTGGGGGGTGATTTCTCGCTTTCTGTCTCTATGTCTCTCTCTGTCTGTCTGGCGAGTGCACGTGCCCTACAGTGAAAATCTCTCCAAAAAAAAAAAAAAAAAGAAAATTATTGCCAAATTGATAATTGAAGCTGTATTAATTCAAAGATGTTTTGCTTTACAATTTTTGGATTTCTAGTAACTATGTGTGTTTTTCTTGTGACTTGCTTCTGCTGAGTTTTTCACTGAGTGGTGTATCCCTTTCTAATTGATTCGTGTAAGATCTTTGTATTTGGAGCAAGCAAGCCTTGATGATATAACGTACAAAGGCTGGCTTTGCTTTGGCGTTTTCTTTTTTTTTTTCCACTTACAAATATTATAAAATTGGGTTTGGTCAAACCCCTCAGCCTTTTTCTTTTGGATTTCTGTTGTTAATATTTTAGCTTTATTCTGCTAAAAATTATGCATAAATGTTTATTGCTTTCTGGTTTCGTTTTTTTAACACCTAAAATTTTAATACTTCTTGAATTTATTTAGGATGTGCTGTGAGTTTAGTATTTACATTTACTTTCTAAATGGTTAGAAAGCTTTGGGTTTGCCCAACTATTTGTTGAATTATTTATTCGGTTTCCATTGATTTTAAATTGCACTTTTATCAAGTAGTATATTTATATGTATCCTGGGCCCTGCTTTTACACTTCCTATTGTATTTTATTACTGTCTCTCTAATTCAGTGCATGGAATATATTGCTTTAATTATTGTACTGTGTATTACATACTAATATCTCTGCAGCGAGCCCTTCTTGTAACATCTTTTCTAAAATGTTTTTGGCTTTTCTGGTGTTCCAGTGTGTGTGTTCTCCCGTACGAATGTTAAACTCATTTTGAGAAATTTCAGAAAACAGTTCTGTCAGAGGGTTTATTGGCAGTGTTAAAGGTAAAACTAAATTTGTGAAAAATGGGCCTTTTTATTAATATCAAATCTTCCCATCTGGAAATATGATTACCTTTTTTGTTTACTCTCATTTTTAAATGCCTCTTAGTAAAATTTTTAGTTGTTTTCTCTTTCTAGGCCCTGAATATTATTTATGAGTTTTCTTCCCACTTTGCCAAGAACTTGGATAAGATTTCATCATCATGACATTTCTGGCCCTGGCTTCTGAAAGGAAGGTATTAGGCTGAGAAGCACAATAAAAACCAAATCCCCTGGGAAGAGGCACATGATAGATTATTTTTTTTTAAATGTATCATTATTGTAATTGAGATTCTTAAAAGCCATTATATTTCTCAACATATTATTGGGAATACATAGACAAGGCGTATCTCTTAGATATTTATTTATTTTAGAGAGATTTTTGCTATAAGGGTACATGCACTTGCTGGAGACAGAGAGAGAGACAGAGAGACAGAAAGTGAGAAATTACCACCCGGGGGGGGTGGCCACACCTTCTCCTTCATTCTTCTTTCAGGTTCTTGGACACACACACACACACACACACACACACACATACACACACACACACACACACACACACACACACACACACACTTTAAGTTGCCAGGTCCAGGACTGGAGTTTAAGTGGCCAGGTCCAGGACTCGAACCACGGTCGACCACATGGGAGTCTAGCAATGTAAACATTACACCATCCGCTGGTCCCAGATACTTATTATACGATTAACTTTAAAAGCTTTTTATTTTTATATCGGCTATAATATTGGGTTGTCTGGAAAGTCATGATGCATTTTTATATAGATAAGCAGAAAAATATGTCATGAGTTTCCTGACAACCTAATGATTTTTAGGTTGAATATCTTGGGCTTTGTTAGGAGATAACTGTATTATTTTCAAGAAATGATTGTCAGGGTTTGGAACTTCTTTCTCTTTGAGCAATATGCTCCAGTGCTAAAAGAGTATAGATGTTTGAGACCAACAGATCTGGGGTCAACTCCAATTGTACCACCTACTAACTCGAGCCTTCTGCAATTTGTCCAGTCTTTGAGGCCTGGTTTCCTCAAAGGGGAATAATGATGCCTACTTTATAGGGGTCTTATGAGGAGTACAAGAAATATTGCCTGTAAAGCACATAACTAAGTACCGGGCACATACTGCCGCTATTATTGCTTGTCTGATTGCATTGGCTGGAACTCCCAGGCCATTAAATAATAACAGTAATTGTGGACATCTAGCTTTAATGGGAATAGATTCACATCTAATGGGAACACCAGGCACTGGTGATGACGACAAGCATTTGTATCCCCTGTAGCACGGGCATCACAAAGACGCCCACAGGAAATTGCCCCAGCATCTTACAAATGTACAACCTAACCATACTGCTTCTATTCAGCCATTCTGTCATTTAATTAATTGATTCCACAATCATTTGTTGAGCATGCAAAGAGGCTCTCACTTAATATGCCTCAATTATTACTCCAAGTCATTTTGGGGATGGTGTTACTCATGTGATGAAGAGGGAAGAAACAGATACATAAACAGAGAAGAGATGTGAATTGCATTGAGGGTCCCCATACAAGTTGGCTATAGAACCACTTGTGTGTATATACTGGATTGCCTAGCCTCACCAAAAGCAAAACTGAGATTGAGAGTTTGTAATGACACGAAGAATAGGGAAGAGCTTTCTTGGATGGACCATCTTTCATTCACCATCACTCATTGGTGCTAATAATAAAAAGATGACTAAGGTGTTGCTTTTGCCCTCGAATCATTCATAGCTGAGGAGACCAGTGTGTAAAGTACACTTCACAGAGAGCAAAGATTATAGGATCCGAGAGATGGAAGGGCGGGTGCCAGGAGGCAGGGGGCTTGAGGGCTTGTGGTGGGGTTTGTCATGGGGCTATAGAGGTGATAGGAAGTGGGACTGGCCTCTCAGTGGTCTGATGTTTGATGTAGGTCATGAGAGACTGGCAAGACTTTCCTAGGTGGGCATGACAGGGCATACTAAGTGTGGGAACAGCATATGCAAAGGTACAGAAGAACGCGGGAAAGATTGCTTAATCCTTTCAATAGAGTCTTTTACAGTGAAGTTGAACTTAACATAGGTGGCTCTTGTGACTGATTGAGTTCAGTCTGAGGTAGCCTGACTACAAATTCGAGCTCGTCTTAGCTGGTTTAATGAGGCCAGCAGAGTAGGAAAGGGAGAGAAAGGTACCTTGTTAATATTCATAGTCAAGGTATTTATTGGGGCACATTCAAAGCATAACAAAAAAGAAGGAAATACAGCTTTTACAGAGAAAAAGATTGTGGATCAAATGAGGAACTGAAAAAAAAATCTGTCTTCAGGTAAAAAAAAAAGGAAGAATCTGGGGCTGGCAAGTGGCATGGTGGTTAAAGGCGCTGGACTCCCACACCGCCAACCACGGTTCGAGTCTCAGACCTGGTGGCTTGCTTTCTCACTTCCTATCTCTCTCTCTCTGTCTCTCTGATCAAACTGGAAAATAATAATCATAATAATAATAAATAAAGTTAAATAAAATAATTTAAAAAAAGGACAAATCAATTTTTTTGCATTAGCTCAATCTTTCCTTTTCTCTGCCCATCCTCAGTCTTCCCTCTTCCCAAAGCCTCACTTAGCAAGTTTCTTATTAAAAAGTGATGAGGAACATGAGCTTGGAGCATAGAAGATTATTTAACTCTCTCCTTAAATTGATATGCAAATGATATGCACAGGAAGGATGTCCCCCCCTGGCTTCTATTACGCGCTGATGGATCCAGAATTTGTGAGCTGATTCACTTTTTTTCTTTATAGTCATCTTCTCCTTCTTTCTCTCTGCACCCTGCTTCCTTTCAGGTATTTGGGTTTGGTTTGGGACTATTAATGGGTGGAACCCACAGACACAAGGAAGTGATTTTATGGGCTTTCTTTTGGGCTCATGGACAATTTTTTAAAATTCCTTTTGATCCTTTAAGATTTCAGCAGCCAACTCTGGTTAACATCACCAAGAAGCTAGCCACACCCAGAGCTGGTCTAGGAACTAGACTTCTCATGTACCAAGCTGCAGGCAATTCTGTCTTTGTGCCTGGAACTGAAGGCATCTTGAGAAGATTTGAGCAAAGAGAAGTGGACAGTTGGGTAATTAACATATGGATTTGATTAGTCATTACATCTGGGCAAAGCATTTTGTACCAAATAAATACCAAATAAATCTCTTAAAAATTCCATTGCCATCTTCCCCCTTCTAGATTGACTAGTTCAATCCTCATTTTATACATGAAAATTCCTGATTGTGTGCCCAGTAAGAGCTTAAGGCTGATCCTGTTCTGGTCATCTGAAACTTTAACCTGTTTACTTGGAATTCCTTAAGGTGTTCAGAATGTAGCGACTATGGGGGCACATTAGAGATGATGGAAATAGGTAGAAAGCAAAGACCGGAGAGAGGCAAGTGGCCAGATTTTCAGAACAAGATGCTTGAAAGAGTAACATACCCATGAGCAAGATAGCAGCCATTGTCTAGCTATGTAGGGCCCGTCCTTCAGCCTGAGAGACATTCCTCAGGCCTTTGATCAGGCGTGCTGAACAGTCTTTGATAGTTTTATGAATACTTGCAAATAAGTAGGACCAGCCAGGTGGCATGGTGGTTAAGGTGGCTAGATCACATATGGATGATTGCATGGTTCGAGTCCCAGACCCACCAGTTGGAACTATGCTGGGCATGTGTGTATACATGCCTAAAATTCCAAGAGGAGAATGGAGGAGAGAGACTGCAGTGTGTCCATCTCCCCCGGGGGGATGATTTCTCACCAATCCACCCCTGTCTCTCTGTGGTCAGTATGTATACCCTATAACTACATCAAAATATATGGCCATGTATTAATTATGAGTGTATTCCAGATTGGACTGATTCTTTTCTTTTTTTTGAGAGGTTTTTGCTATAGGGCACGTGCGCTTGCCAGAAAGAGAGAGACAGAGAGAAAGAAAGCCAGAAATCACCCCCAGGGGGGATGGTCACACCAAAATCCCTTCTCCTCCATTCTCCTCTTGGGATCTTTGGCACGCATGCACATGTCCCTGGCATGAGTTTAAGCCACCGGATCCGGGACTCGAACCGTGGTCGACTACATGGGAGTCCAGTGATATAGCCATTATGCCAACTGCTGGTCCTGACCCATTCTTTTTTTGATAAAATTACTAGACTAGTTCTATCACGGAAGTCCTGGAATCCTAGTTTATGTTTACCAGCACTTCCCATAACCAATTCATTAAATATGAGTAAAATTTTTAAGCTCTTTACGTATATAGGATTAAAAAAGTTACAGATTAGGTGAAAATAAGGTAAGAAAGAAATGTCTATATTATTGAGCACTGGGTTAAAAAAATGAAGAACAGGGATTAGCATAATTTCTTAGACACCATTCTACCGTTGAACCATAGGGCTCTGTCCTGGAGGACTCTCTTTTTTGTTTTTTCTTTCTTTTTAAGAATTATTTATTTTATTTTATCATTATCAGTATTATTTTAATTTGCTATAGGGCCATGTGCCTTCACTAGAGAGAGACAGAGAGAAAGTCAGAGAGTAAGCTGCCAGGTCTGGGACTTGAACCGCAGTTAGCTATGTAGGAGTATAGTGCCCCCAACCACCATGCCATCTGGTGGCTCCCCGGAGGATGCTTTTACTCATGCTACGTTTGAGGGCAGATTTTAGGCTCATTTCATTATGGATAACACAGTGGAAACACTAAATAATGGAACTGAGCCCATCAAATGGGCTTAAACCATGGGGTCAGGCCGTTGTGGCTGGAACCGACAGAAGCTGGCCTGGTTTTTTTCCTCTTCCTTTTTTCTTCTCTCTGGTCTCCTTCATCTTTACCGCCTGTGAATGTGTAAAAAGCCCACACAGGTTTACTGAGCCATTAGAGATAAAGGGACGTGGGTGATGTCGTGTCATTCCGTACGTTCTTTAGCTGAGGGTCAGAATTTCAGGGAGGTCCAAGATCTCATACCTCCTAAGTGGTAGTAGTGGAGGGGAAATTGGAACTGTAGCTCCTCTTCTTACGTATTATGCTAAAGTTCTCTACACACATTCCTCGAGAAGGGCTGCGTCTGATCTTCTGGATGCAAACACGAAGTGCAATAAAACGGTGGCTGTGGGGAACAGCTCTAATGTTCAATATGTTCTTTTAATCAGGCATCCAGTCCCAGGATTAAGCAACTGCTGCTCACATGTGCTTCTTGCAGAGGCAAACACATCAAAAAGACCACCAGAGCTAAAAATAAAGGGGACATAAATGCATTCAGGCCACAAGATCAAGAATCAGCACTTAGATGCCTATAGCCAATGCCGAAAATAAGGATTCAGTGCTGAGGACTAAACTTTTAGAGCAAAGAGAGACTATGAGAAATCCTGTTTTCTAAGTGTTTTCACCTGGGTGTGGAGACCGTTGAGCAGAGAACTCGGCTGATGAGCCTGAGATCACTCAATTAATTACTGGTAAGACTCGTTTGTGCTGCCTGGTGCTGAATACCCTCTATTCCTTCACATGGACCTGACTCTAATACTGATGATGGTAGTAATAATAGTAATCACTTACATTAGTTAGCTCTTTACAGTTTTTAAAAAAAACACTTTTAGTGGGGCTGGCAGGTGGCATGGTGGTTAAGGGTGCTGGGCTCCCACATGGCCGACTGCAGTTCAAGTCCTGGACCTGGTGGCTTGCTTTCTCACTGTTCCTCTCTCTCTTACTCTGTCTCTCTCTCTCTCTCTCTCTCTGGTCAAATTAAAAATAATAATAAGAAAGAAAGTTAAATAAAATAATTCTTAAAAAAATACTTGCTAAAAATATGTACGGTAAATAGCCAGAAGTGTGGGCATTTGCCTCTAATCCCAGCCACGTGGGCAGCTGAGGCAGGAGGACCATGAATTCAAGGCCACCCTGGGCAACATAATGAGATTCTGTCTCTATTTTTTTTTTAAAAAGATGTAAGGCAAATAATAACCCCATATAACAGATGAGGCAACCGAGACACAGAGAAAAAAAAGATGTAAGGCAAATAATAACCCTATATAACAGATGAGGCAACCGAGACACAGAGAGTCCAGATAATTTGCTAACGGGAGCTATCAACCTAAAAAGAAGGGTGAGTCATAATAAGCGAAATGAAAAAGTGGTTTATCTGAATCAGGGTTTAGGGCAGATTCCCTAGATTAACAGATTGGTTCCCTAGTGATGAGCTCATCAAAATGGCAAAGAAGTTTATACAGCCAAGGGAAGGGCGGGCCGACTCCATAGCCTCGTGGTTAAGGAAGACAGATCCCACGCGGTCAACCACAGTTTGAATTATGGCCCTGTGGCTTGAAAAATATGCCAAGCACATGCGAGTGCATGCCTGAATCCTGACAGGATGGAGAAATTGAGAGGAAGAGGTTGTGGCATTGACCACACCCCTTTGGGGGTGCTTTCTCCTTACCCCCTCTTTCTCCGTCTCCCTCTCATGAGAACGTGTGTCCTCTGACAAGAAAAATATAGAGAAAAGCAAGCAGAGAGGGAGGATGCAAGTTGTTGTCAGGAGTTTGTGTTGGATTATGCAAAACAATGTAGGCAACTGATTTGCCATACCTATTCTTTACATCCTGAACTCAAGAATGCTGTCATGAAGTGAAGGTGGAGGTCACCTTGTAACCCTCAGTTCCTTTCATTGTAAACTAAAAAATACTTTTGGCCATCACCCCGTGGGTTATTGAGGTCTCAGGATCTTGCTTTACTGCGGCCTTTAAAATGTAAATGGATCATGTATTTTACAGATTACACTGGACCGTTTTTGTTTTTCAAACCACAGATACTAAGTGATAAACAGGGGAAGCAAACCTAGATTATTTGACTTCTAGCTTAGTGCTTTTTCTCTTTTCTTTTAGGAGATTTTTGCCCTAGGGTGCATGTGCTCACTCACCGAAGAAAGAGAGACAGTAAGAGGAAAAGTGAGAAATCACTCCCTTGGGAGGATGGCCACACTGCAATCCCTTCTCCTCCACTTTCCTCCTTAGGATCTTAGGCACACACGTACATGTGACCGGCATGATTTTCAAGCCACCAGATCTGGGCCGAACCTTGGTCAGCCATGTGGGAGTCTAGAGGCATAACCACTACACTGTCTGATGGCCCAATTTAGCGCTTTTTTCAAAATGGCATTTTGATCTCCTGGCTGTCAATGGGCAATGACCAGACAGGGTGAGTCCCTTTAAGTAGAGGTTCTAAGCCATTTTTATTTTATTATTATTATTATTATTTGGGAGGGGTTTTTCCTATAGGGTGTGTGTGCTCACCAGACAGAGAGAGACAGAGAGACAGAAAGCGAGAAATCACCCCCCAGGGGGGATGGCCACACCGCAATCCCTTCTCCTCCATTCTCCTCTCGGGATCTTGGGCACACATGCACACGCGCCCAGCGTGAGTTTTAAGCCACTGGGTCTGTGACATGAACTACAGTTGACTACATGGGAGTCCAGCGACATAGCCATTACGCTAACTGCTGGTCCTGTATTATTATTATTATTAAGTTCTAGAGATGCACCGCTACTCTGTTAAAGGATATTATTTGGGACCCTCACCATGTAACAGATATTTTGTTCTAGAAAGCAAATCCTAAAGCTTCAAGGAACTAGAATATTCTATCTAACATAGCCTTCTGCTTTGAAATAAGTGATATGTAAATGTCCCAGGGCCTCATCTTCAGAGAATAAATGGAACCCAAGTTCTGATAGTCAAAATGGCAGAGCAAGTAATAGCCTTCCTGTGTGCTGGAGATTTGTGTCTGAGCACATCCATGAGAATGACTGAGCTCTAAGCATAAGTAGGACTGCCCATGACTCTTCAGTGTGGTGAAGTATTCAAACTGTCTTTCTCACACCCAACAGGATGCTAGAAACATTCATATTACAATCAGGGGTTTGGTTTGACTCCCAGAACAATCACTTAGTCATTGAGTAAACTCAGGCAATTTATTTACCCTCCCTGACCTGTCACTTCATTCGTAAAACTGAGAGGTGGAAATAACTAAGTCATGGAGCTGTGGAGGTTGAAGTGAGTCCATGGGTGATTACTGCCTTTGAACTGTTTTACTTGCAACACTTCTGATAGCAAGATGTGTTTTTCTCCCTCCACTCCCAAACCCATTCTCTGGTCCTCCAGGTATCAGTTGGGTGTCCTTCCACTCAATTCAATGATGACAGGAACTACTCAGGGTCAGCATGGAACCTACAGATTAAGACTCAGTCCTATGAGACTACCCATCTTCAGGTATCAGTCACATGTCCCAGTAGGGTCTGTGCCTGTGCTTCTGATCAGCTCACCATCCCTTCCTCGTGTCTGATAATTTGCTGGAACACTTCACAGAACTCAGGAAACAGTTTTACTTAGGGGGGCTGGCCCCGTGGCCTAGTGGTTAAGGGAAACACATCAGGCTCATGTGCATGTGTGCCTCAAATTCTGACAGGATGGAGAAATGGAAGAGAAGAGATTGTGGTAGGACTATACCCCATTGGGGGTGCTTTCTCTCTCTCTTTCTCTCTCTCTCTCAAGTGCACATATCCTCTGGCAATTAATAAAAAAAGGGAGATAACATCAATAAACCTAACTCCATCACACTATCTCCACATCGCAAGTGTTTGCTGTTATCGACTTGGATCTCCTGATCCCAATTGTGTTTTATTTCTGTAGAGATTTACTTCATTGCTATACCAAATGACTGACAAGCATTAATATTTATATTGTAGCTTACTGTGGTAGGCAGAATAATGCCCCCTGCAGACTCAAAGATGCCCATGTCCTAATCCTCAGAATCTATGGTATGTTATAGACATGGTAAAATAAACTTTGCAAATCTGACTGATAAGGTAGGGGTATGGATCTCAAAATGAGAAGATTATCCTGGATTATCTAGGCGAATCTAATCACATCAGTTCTTTTATTTATTTATTTATTTTTAGAGAGGTTTACGCTATAGGGCACGTGCGCTCGCCAGACACACAGAGAGAGACATAGAGACAGAAAGCGAGAAATCACCCGCCAGAGGGGATGGTCACGCCGCAATCTCTTCTCCTCCATTCTCCTCTCGGGATCTTGGGCACGCACACACATGCGCCCGACGTGAGTTTTAAGCCACCAGGTCTGGGACGCAAACCGTGGTCAACTACGTGGGAATCCAGCGACATAGCCATTACGCTAACTGCTGGTTCCCATCACATCAGTTTTTAAAAGTGGAAAACCAGGCCAGCAGGTGGTGTGATGGTTAAGGCACTGGATCCCACATAGACAATTCCACAGTCTGAGTCTTGGACTTCACACAGGGTGCAAGAGCATACATGCCCCAAATCCCAAGAGTGGAATGGAGAACAGATTGCAGCATGGGCATCCCCATTGAAGGGTAACTTCTCCTTTTCCCCTTCTTAGTCTCTCTCTGTCTCTTTCCTCTGGCCAATGCACTTGCCCTGTAGCCAAAATCTAAGAAAAGTGGAAAACCTTCTCAGACAGAGAGAGAGAGAGAGAGAGAGACAGAGAGAATGAAGACTGTTAAAGCAGGAGCCCCAAATGCGAAAGGGCTTGTGGGTAATGTTTACTGATCTGTAACAAGTCACCTGGAGGTCTAGCAGAGAAAGATGTGAGTTTACTTACTTACATATAGGACAGGATGCACCGACAGCTGTTAGTGAGTGACCCCACACCATCATTGCTGTCAAAGTAAGTGCAAATCACTCAGATATCAATGAAGACCTTTTGTGGCTTATCCATGAACAGAATCAACAGGATATGAAGCTCAGTGCCCCTGATCTTGTGATGCTGACATGGGAGACAAGAACTTATCTCTGGAATAGTGCTGGCTAAGGGCCAATTCCATGAGGTAAAGGCAATGGTCACAGATGCTTATGAGACTCAGTTGTAACTTGCACACAGATCCCAAGAAAGAAAGAGCCAGGGCGGTTGTGGGGGTGGGGAGAGCTCAATGTATGGAGCAGACCCACAATGATGAAACCAGATCAGAGAAATTCCATGCTGCTGGCTTTCATGGTGGATGAAGGGGCCAAGGAATCCAGGGAGCCTGTAAACACCGGGAAAGGCATGTAGACGCATTCTTTCCTAGAGTCTCCAGAGAGAGACACAGCCACCTAGGTTTTAACCTAGCAAAATCCATGCAGTCTTTTTTTTTTCCAATTTATTTATTTGCATTCATTCACTGTACATCATTACAGCATACAAAACGAGATTTCCCATCCAGAGTACACTGTATATTGTCTCAATCAAGCACATCACCAAGCATGTTATTGTCAGCAAATGATCTTCCATTTCTTGTTTTCTGTATGTTTTGCTCCCCCCCCTCCCCCCGCAATCCTTGATTCCCTATCTCTTACCCTCTGCCATCTTCCATTCTCCTCCCTCACTGGCTCTGGTATCTATGTTTGCTTTCTATACTGTTTTCCCCCCACATTTTATTGAATCACCAAAGACCCTAATCAATCCAAATACCCTCCTAGCAAACACAGGAGACACACACATTTCCATGAGCACAAGTCTAACTTTACGCATCCTATAAAGTGGCACCTAGCTGGGGCTACATATCCTACTGCAGTCATTGAATAGATATATTTTGTTTTCCTGAAACTTTTTTTTATAACTCAATTTACATTCC
>NW_006160007.1:771325-772233 GCF_000334495.1 Tupaia belangeri chinensis | reverse complement strand
GCGACATAGCCATTACGCTAACTGCTGGTTCCCATCACATCAGTTTTTAAAAGTGGAAAACCAGGCCAGCAGGTGGTGTGATGGTTAAGGCACTGGATCCCACATAGACAATTCCACAGTCTGAGTCTTGGACTTCACACAGGGTGCAAGAGCATACATGCCCCAAATCCCAAGAGTGGAATGGAGAACAGATTGCAGCATGGGCATCCCCATTGAAGGGTAACTTCTCCTTTTCCCCTTCTTAGTCTCTCTCTGTCTCTTTCCTCTGGCCAATGCACTTGCCCTGTAGCCAAAATCTAAGAAAAGTGGAAAACCTTCTCAGACAGAGAGAGAGAGAGAGAGAGAGAGAGAGACAGAGAGAATGAAGACTGTTAAAGCAGGAGCCCCAAATGCGAAAGGGCTTGTGGGTAATGTTTACTGATCTGTAACAAGTCACCTGGAGGTCTAGCAGAGAAAGATGTGAGTTTACTTACTTACATATAGGACAGGATGCACCGACAGCTGTTAGTGAGTGACCCCACACCATCATTGCTGTCAAAGTAAGTGCAAATCACTCAGATATCAATGAAGACCTTTTGTGGCTTCTCCAGGCACAGAATCAACAGGATATGAAGCTCAGTGCCCCTGATCTTGTGATGCTGACATGGGAGACAAGAACTTATCTCTGGAATAGTGCTGGCTAAGGGCCAATTCCATGAGGTAAAGGCAATGGTCACAGATGCTTATGAGACTCAGTTGTAACTTGCACACAGATCCCAAGAAAGAAAGAGCCAGGGCGGTTGTGGGGGTGGGGAGAGCTCAATGTATGGAGCAGACCCACAGTGATGAAACCAGATCAGAGAAATTCCATGCTGCTGGCTTTCATGGTGGATGAAGGGGCCAAGGAATCCAGGGAGCCTGTAAACACC
>NW_006160007.1:770951-771226 GCF_000334495.1 Tupaia belangeri chinensis | reverse complement strand
GAATGTGTCTGTACTGCTTTGTATCACTCAAAGTTTGGTGTAATTTGTTAGAGGATGTCATAGCTGCTCTAGAGACAGGAGTCCTTCACCAGCTAAAATTCAGTTTAGATATTGAGACTGAGGATCACACACACACACACATACATACACCATACACCACCAAAAG
Organism: Tupaia belangeri chinensis; assembly: GCF_000334495.1. Lineage (NCBI taxonomy): Eukaryota > Metazoa > Chordata > Mammalia > Scandentia > Tupaiidae > Tupaia > Tupaia belangeri. Next base: position 771,060 of record NW_006160007.1, on the reverse strand, counting down.
GATATGAACAAGTTTATCCTGCTTTTAGGGCAACTCCCAAGCAAGTCCGAAAATGTCTTTTTTTTTTCCAATTTATTTATTTGCATTCATTCACTGTACAACATTACAG
>NW_006160007.1:770320-770532 GCF_000334495.1 Tupaia belangeri chinensis | reverse complement strand
TTTTTTTTTGTAGCTCAATTTACATTCCTTCCCTAAGCATTATCACAGCACACAAAATGCAATCTCCTATCCAGTACACACTGCATAGTGACTCAATCATGCACATTACAAAAAATTTTCCGTTTCTAGTTCCTAGAATTATTTCCACCCCTCTTTCTGACCCTCTGTCCCTTCCCACCCTCCTCTCACACCACCTCCAGTGTCCACAATTG
>NW_006160007.1:768988-769256 GCF_000334495.1 Tupaia belangeri chinensis | reverse complement strand
GTGTAATTCCTCTTTTAGATCTTGCAAGAATTTCCTCATCTCCTGGAACTTGACAACTTCTTTCTCCTTTCTCTTTAGCAGTTCATTATCTCTCTTTTCTTCCATCTCTGTTAGCTTTGACATTATGAATGCTCTAAATTCCTTATCAGACATTTCCACGATTTTCACCTAACTGCTTGTGGATGAGGAAGAGTTACTCTTTTCCCTTGGAGGAGAGGTATTTTCTTGTTTTCCTATATTTCTCGTGATCTGGCGGTGGGTTCTTGTC
>NW_006160007.1:762529-768623 GCF_000334495.1 Tupaia belangeri chinensis | reverse complement strand
GTGCGCAAGTGCGCCGAGTGAAAAATCTAGTTCGCTGTAGCCATGTGGAACCTTCTTCTGAAGGCCCCCCGAAAATGTCTTAAGAAAGTAAAGAAAGGAGACTGGTTTTGGAATTGCAGAGTGGATGAAAGTTCTTGTGCGTGATTGGATCTTCCCATGGCCTCCAAAGGAGAGTACTTCTAAGCTTTCTTAGCAGACTGGCCATGTGTGAAGCAGAAAGGAAATAGGGTCGAGGGATAATGAAATACTGCCAATGGTAGGGCTGGACCCATAACCTAGTGGTTAAGAGAGTCAGATCCCATATGACTGACTGTGGTTCAAATCCCAGCCCCGGCAGTTTGAACAACACATCAGGCATGTGTGTGTCTACCCCAAATCACGATAGGTGGAGATATGGAGGAGAAGAAGTTGTGGCATGACTACTCACCATGGTGGGGGAAGGTACATTCTCTCTCTCTCTCTCAAGTGCTCATGCTCTCTGGCCATTAAAATAAAATACTGTCAGCAGCCAGGCATCGAAAATTGAAGTCCGATGATCTATTACACAGTAGGAACAGAAAACTAACACACCAACCTTCCTCTAGCTTCATCTAAGCAACAACCCATCCGTCTACCCATCCACGTATCCAATGTTTTGTTGAATATCTGTGTGCCAGGCACAATGCCAGTGATTATAGGTGCAGTCACGCCACTACATAATTGCCCCCCCCAAGTGTGCTCACAGTGTTGTACTAGTGGACACTGGACTGACTAATAATTATTTGATCATTTGCCAAGTCGCAATTGTAATACATACAGAAAGCTAAGGAAGCACAATGGAGAAACTTTTCTTCTTAGGAATTTTAGGAGGATTTTACTGAGAAGGTTATAGTTGGCACAGCTCTTGAAGTTCAACAACCAGAGATAGAGAACAAAGCATTCTAGGTAGAGGACAGTATAGACAAAGGGTAAAGGTGTGAAGTTCTATCCGTATTACAATAAAGGGGCTTAACAGATGAGTGTGTTCCTATTCTCTGATCCCCTGTGGGTCTGGGGTTGGGGAATGGGATTTAGTGAGGAAGTTTGCGGGGGGGAGTGGCGAGGAGGATGGAGTAGTAGGAGAGACGAGGGTTAAAGATAACCAAATGCTGGTTACCTGAATGCTTACCAAATATAAGCATGGGTGCTTGTGTTTAGAATGAAGCCAGGCTCATACTTAGTTTAATATACATGAAGGAAAACATGTGAGAACTATAAGGTAGACAAGACTGGAAAGAAATTGTATTAAGAAAATTAAGTTAATTGATAACTGAGACTTTCCAGAAGAGAGTAGTTTCTTTTCTATATTTTTTTTTTTTTAGAGAGAGATTTTTTTTGCTATAGAGTGCATGCACTCACCAGACAGAGACAGAGAGACAGAAAGCAAGGAATCACCCTCCAGGGGGAATGGCCATGTTGTAATCCCTTCTCCTCTATTCTCTTCTTTGGATTTTGGGCATGCATGCACACGCATCTGGCATGAGTTTCAAACCATGGTCTGGGACTCAAACCGCAGTTGGCCATGTGAGAGTCCAACAATTAAACATTATGCCATTTGCTGGTCCCTGAGTACTGTTTCTTTTCCAATAATGGTCCAAAGAAACAACACACAGAGATGCAGAATTGCAGAATTCCTTACTGAAGAGTGTGTTTTGGGGGACTGGCAAAGGAATAAAGATGCTCAGGATGATTCAAAATGTGTCTCTGCCCGCTTGGGTCCTTTCATTTGTGATATCCTGGAACATCTTAGGACATGACTGGTCTTTGGATTCCATCCCTCCATCCCACAGGCCTGCTACACTTGGCAGCATCCTCCTCCCTCATGTGGGTATTAACTGGGGCAATTTGGGTTTTCTAAGAATTCCAGGGTTAATGACTGGGCTCTGTTGGAAAGAGGGATGAGTCTTCTCTCAAACTTCTATTTCCCACCTCATGCCACATCCTCACTTTCCTCTCCTTCTGTTTTGCATTTTAGATTCAAGGGGATCTTTCACATATATAACAAGTTCTTGCTTTGAACTTAAAAATAAACATTATGAAAGAAAGAAAATGTATGGTCCAATCTTACTTGAAATGCTCAAATATGATTAGTATTAAAGTGTGAAATACCTCTGCCTTATCTCTCAGAGCCAGCTGCTGGGAGCATTTTGAGGGATCAGGCTTGTTGTTGTGCTGTGATTTTTTTTAAAACAAAACATAAGCCCCAAATGATCTGTGTATAGACTCTCCATGAAGTCTCCTTTGTCGAAAACTCAATTTTTCCAATTTTTATTCTTTCACCATTTGGCCTGATCCCAATTATGGAGGCCACTGTGGGTGTAAAGTAGTTTTCAATTTCAATCTGGCCATTTCCCCATTACTCTCTGTACTTCTGCTTTTCTCTTTTCTAAACTTGCCTGGCTACATCTAAGTAATTCCCAATTGAGGAAACAAATTATTTGGGTCATACAGGCCACCATTTGCTATTTATGAGCCAAAAAATGCTACTTGGCATTTTGAAAACTGATTTATTAATACATGCAGGGTCTTCATGTCAACAACTGCAAATTATGGATAACGGATTTGCATCTTCTATGATTTCATGGCTTCATTCAATGGAGCTTAATGAGCTAAAAAAAAAAAAAAGCTAAATGATAAAGTGTTTTATTCCCTCAATGCTCTTTTTGAGCTAGCTGCCTACCTCTCTCATCAGAAAGACAAAAAATAAAATAATAAAAAAGAGAGAAAAAAATAATAAACCCCAGAATGTTTTTTTCTTTTAATTCACTAAAAAATTTAACTTTAGAGCATTAAAAAACTTTCAACTCACAAATTACTAAGTGCATAAGGTATAAGCCAATTATAGAAAAAGTAGGAAATGGTTAATTTGTTTGCATCAATCTCCCGTTAAACTATGTTCAAGGAAATGAATTTAGAATTCCATTATATGAGGAGCTAACATTCCTTCTGAGCATATTCCCCTGAAAGAACATTTAAGGGACACTAAAAGTGAAAAATAATGTATATTTGTCTTCGGTGAATGTGCACTAGTTGTGTGTTGACATTGAAAATTTTCTTAGCAATTTACTCCCAAGAGAGGCAAAGCAAAAATACAGATAAAAGATGCCATTAACTGAGGGTCATGGAGCATTAGTATGAGACTGGGAAGAATTCAAGTGAGAGATGACTTAATTTTTTCTGAATTTTGAATCTAATAGAGACCCTGACATGTGGAAAGATCAAGGAGAACATTCACAAGAGAAGGACTGAGAAGTGAAGTTAGAAAAGAATGTCTTAAAGGTGCTCAGGCCCAGTGAACAGATCTTTGTTAGTTTGGAGAATTTGTGGATAGATGTGGTTCAAAAGATTATCAAAAACATTACTTACCTAAAAAATATCCAATAGTATTTAAGACTACTACCCAGAATATTACACACAACTACTAACAATAATTGAAAGGAAATACCATGTTCATGGATTGAAAGATTCAGTGTTGTCATATACACTCTGGAATATTATTCAGCCATAAAAAAACAATGAGATCCTGTTGTTTGATATAAAGTGATGAATATAGAAGATTTAATTCTAAGTGAAGCAAGCCAGACTGGAAAGACAGACTTTGTATGTCCCCACTGAATATACACCAAATGTCTACACTTTATGGCAGAAATGGAAGATTAGAAGATGTAATAGCAGAGATAGCAAGTGTAAATAGCAGAGACTCTATAGGAGAGGTTGGACAGTGGGAAATGGGAGGTAGAAAATCAGGGGAAAAAAAGAACATTTAACAGACACAAGAATAGACAGTTTTTCTATATGGCAGTATCTTGGAGCAATGCATTTATACTTTGAAAACTCATCTGTATGTCGTAAAAATGTACAGTGATTAAATATAAATTTAAAAAATAAATAAAAGAGAAGTTCAATGTTGTCATAATATCTTGTTTTCTTAAAAGTCAATCTATAGATTTAATGTGATCCCAATAAAATATCAGTACATTTTATTTTTGTGAAAATTAGCTGATTCTAAAATGTATATGGAACTTGAAACAGCACAGAATAGCTAAGGTTTAAGAGAAATAAGGTGTATTAAGCCTTGAGATACAGTATAAAGCTGTTGTAATTAATATTGCAGATTACTAATGTGAAAATAGACAAATGGCCAATGAAGTGGAATAGAATCCAGAAACAAATTCACACATATTTGGTCACCTGATTTATGACAAGGATGCCAGTTAAAATGTTACTGGAGCAGTGTAATAGTGTACACACTTTGGAGAACATATATATATTCTGTGACTCAGCAGTTCCATATTTCATCATACCAGCTGAAATGTATACATATGTGCACCAAAAGATGTGTTTGAGTTTAAACAACATTGTTGTTCATATAGTCCTCTATCAGAAACAACCTAAATATCAGATAATAAATTCTAACTAATTTGTGCGATAGAACACTCTAAAGCATCATTCAATAAGCTTTTCCTGTGAGGGGTCAGAGAGTAAATATTTTAGGCTTTGTGGTACATAAGTCTCTGTTACAATCATTCATCTCTGCTGATACAGCATAAAAGCAGCCACTGAGGACCAGCAAATGGTGTAAGGGTTATGTTGCTGGACTCCCACGTTGACTGTGGTTTGAGTCCCAGACCTGGCAGCTTAAAATTTATGCTGTGTGTGTGTGTGTGTGTGTGTGTGTATGTGCACCCAAAATCCTGATTGGAGAATGGAGAAGAAGGTATTGCAGTATGGCCATCCTGCCTGAGGGGTGATTTCTCATATTCTGTCTCTCTGTCTCTCTGGCAAGTGTATGCACCCTGTAGCAAAAAATTCCACAAGAACAACCACAAAAGCAGCCACTGATAATCCATAAATGAATATATCCTTAGAATTTTATTTAGGGACACAGAAATTTGAATTTCACCTAAGTTTTACATCACAGAATGTTCTTTTTATTTATTTCCCTTTTAACCATAAAAAAATAAAGGTCCAGGGGTCTGCAGGTGGCTGGACTCCCACATTGCCGACCATAGGCTCAAGTCCTAGACCTGGCAGTTTGCTTTCTCACTTTCTGTCTCTCTCTTTCTCTCTCTCTGTCTCTCCTTGGTCAAATTAAAAAGATAATACATCAAATAAGGTAAATAATTCTTTTATATATATATATCAAATTAGGTAAATAATTCTTTTATATATATATATATGTATAGGGACCAGCAGTTGGTGTAATGGCTATGTCGCTGAACTCCCACGTAGTCGACCACAGTTCAAGTCCTGAACCCAGTGGCTTAAACTCATGCTGGGCATATGTGCATATGTGCCCATGATCCCTAGAAGAGAATGGAGGAGAAGGGATTGCTATCTTTCTGGCGAGTACACTCGACCTATAGCAAAAACATCTCCAAAAAAATAAAAAAGGAAAAAAAAATATATCCAGTCTCTATGGCACAGTTGGTAGCATAGCAATCTGCGGAGATGGAAGCTACGTGACAACCGTGGTGTTAGTCCTCAGCTCAGTCGGTCTACAAACGTGCGGGGTATGTGCACACGTGCTCAACATCCTGGCAGGCTGGAAGACTGAAGGAAAGCGATTGTGGTATACTAAGCCTATGAGGGTGCTCCTGTGTTTCTCATGCATGTACATGTGCTGTATCATAAAATAGTAGTAATTAAAGCCCTCAATTTAAGAAAAAAAAAGTCATTCTTTGCTCATAGACTGTACAAAAACAGGCTGAAAAAAAGGAGAAAAATTAACAACTGCTACCCACTTAACACGGATGGAACATCACAGATGTAATGGTCAAAAAAATCAGGCTAAAAAGAGCATATCCTTCAAGAGCCTGCTATATAAAGTTTAAAAACAGGTGAATATAATTAATAGTGATAACGGTCAAAATAGTAATTCTCTTTGGAGAGGTAATAATCAAGTAGGCTTCTGAGCTTTGGCTAATGTTCAGTCTTATCATCTGGTTGGTAACTAATTGGGTGTGTTCACTTTATAAAAGTTTATCAAGCAATAGTGTAAATTTGCTGTATTTAAAATTTTTTTAAAATTTATTCATTCGTTTATTTTTTAATTTGACATAGAGAGACAGAGAGG
>NW_006160007.1:755399-762326 GCF_000334495.1 Tupaia belangeri chinensis | reverse complement strand
AGGGAAGGTGAGAAAGCAAGCCACCAGGTCCAGAACTTGAACCGTGGTCAGCCATCTGGGAGTGTCCAGCATCTTATCCACCATACCATCTGCTGATCCCTAATTTTACTGTATTTTACTAGAATAACTTTTAGTTGTTACTTTATTTTAAAGAATCTAGGGCCAGTTTAAGGGACAGGTAACATGTGATGACCTGGGTTCGGTACACTGACTGGGGTCTGTGTTCTGGTTCTATCATTAGCTGTGTGACCTTTGGTAAGTTGACTCACCTCTCTGTTCCCTAGATTTCCTCAGATGTTAAACAAGGAATAATAACAAGAGTCCTCACCTTATCGTATTGCTGTATAATTAGTGAGTTAGTCTAGATAAAAATCAGTTAGAACAGTGCTGACATATTCTAAGCACTCAATAAACATTAGCTATTATTGTAGCCAATAACTTTTTTGCTTCAGCTCTTAGGCTCCAGCCTAAGATATTTATAAACTCTCAGCTCTGCCATATGATTACTTTTAAATTAAGTCTTGGGCTGGGAGCACAAAGAAGTCTTTCTAACTCACATGGGGTGCAGCCTCGCTTACCAGGAATCTGATTCTTTGGAGAAGAGTCTGGAAGTAAAGGCTTACAATCATAAATAATATAAATATCCCTCATTTTATTTAGAATTACATATTGCTTGTGAAAAGTTGCAGTGTCAGTAGGTGCTAGTTGAAGACTCTGAGATCTGGGATCCTAAACAAATAGGTATTTCCATTCCGAACGAATCACTTTTTATAGAAAACAGAAGGAACTTGTTGGATAGACGTATGGACGACATATTTTGCTGTTAGCCTGTTCTCTGGGCCCAGGTCCCATGGCCACAAAACGCAAGGCTAAGTCTCTTAAACTCCTAGAACTTTAGAAGGTATAACCTTCTTACATATCTTCCTGGAAAGAGGGTTAAAATAAACAAAGATGGAGATAAACAGAATACCCCCATCCTTTATGTTCTGTAAGTGACCACTGTACCATCCTGCTATACATCCTGGAAGGTACAGGTGAGGTAGTGGTTAAAGCACTGGACTCCCACATGGTTGACCGCCGTTCCAATCCTGGACACCTGGCACCTTGAAACTCACACTGGGCACATGTACATGCGTGCCCCAAATCCCGAAGAAGAATAGAAGAGAAACGAATGCAGTTTGGCCACACTCCTGAGGAGTGATTTCTTGTTTTCTGTTTCTCTCTCTCTCCTCTCTCTCTCTCTCTCTCTCTCTCTCTCTCCAGTGAGTTCACATACTCTATAGAAAAAAAAATCCCTAAAAAGAAAAAAAGAAGCAAATAGCCTTTTTGCTTTATTTTATTTTATTATTTTTTTTGAGAGGTTTTTGCTATAGGGCGTGTGCACTCGCCAGCCAGACAGACAGAGACAGAGAGATAGAAAGCGAGAAATCACCCCCCAGGGGCATGGCCACACTGCAATCCCTTCTCTGTTCTCCTCTCGGGATCTTGGGCACGCACGCACATGCGCCCGGCGTGAGTTTTAAGCCACCGGGTCCAGGATGCGAACCGTGGTCAACTACATGGGAGTCTAGTGACATAGCCACTACGCTAACTGCTGGTCCCTTTGCTTGATTGTAAACATTTACTCATTTGACAAATTTTATTGTATGCCTAATCTGTGTTACAAACGGGCCAATGAAGTTTCACAGGGAAGGCATGTTTTTTAAACTTTGTTCTGTAAGATGTTTCTTTAAAACTTTGACCATGGACTGTCACAACCCTCTTTCTTCTTCCCCCTACTTTTTTTTTTCCTCTAGTAATATTCTCCTATATTACAGAACGCATTGGGAAATGCTGAGCTCACGGATCCTTTATTGCTGAATACGCAGGTTTCCCCATTCTTTGCAATCATACAAAACATCGTAGTGAACATTCTTACATGACAGCTTTGCACACATGTTAGATTATCTTTTTAGGATAACTTCCTAGGAGTGTTGCTGAATTAAAGGCTCTGTTTCTTTTTACATTCATAGAAGACTCTGTCAGTTTTACAAATCTTAGGTAATCAGAGACTCATAAAATATCAGAGTCAGGAGGGATCTTAGAGAGCTTCGACACGAGTCCTCATGTCACAGTGAACAGACAGGGGCTGGAAGCCGGGTCAGTTTTAATGTGCTTCTCACAACTTTCCAAGCACTTTTGGGACAGCTGCCCAGCCCAGCAAGGCATCGCTAGACTAGCGTTTGCATGTGCTGGCTCTGCCCGCTCTCTCCCTACCCTTCCTCATGGGCTTTCTCTTTCAAGCCAGTGTATCATATTTATGAGCCAAGAAAAAAATGTCAGGGAAACAAAGATCCAATTTAGCACCTATTCTTCCCGTTAAAGGACAGCCAGGAAACCAAGGAGTCTGCAGAGGGCGCAGGTCATGTGTGTGTGGGGCGGGCGTGAGCTCGCACATTCACACGTCCATGAAGTAATCGCTTTGGGAAGCTTGGGATAAGACAATCCCATGTGATACTGATTTCCCTCTAGCACGGTTCTGACCCCGAGGCTTACATTGTCTTAAGAGAGGACTAGACTGAAGATTGTGTGAATTATTTCCTCGTCTTCCTTGCTGTTTCCAGAAAATTTGGCTGCCATGTGGTGAGTGCATGTTTTTGAAAGATTCTTGGTAGGAGGGAGCAAGCGGCTCAGCTCACTGATTCAAGCAGCCTTCCAAGCGGTGAAGCTGACCAGAAAACGACTCACCCCCAACCAGACACAGAAGCTGGGGCATTGGGGGCATTGGCCAGCCTGGTCTCCAGACAGGGCTCAAGGTGCCCTCCCTGGCTTCTCCCTGGGTGTCCCTCTTGCTTGTGTATTTGATTTGAACAGAATCCAGCTTTCTTCAAAATTAAAATGGGAATGGAGATTCCCAGAAGCCTCTCACTTTAATTTTGGGGGAAAAATGCCGTCGTTTCCCTGTTGTACAAACACACTTGACCACATCAGAGCAAAGGCTTCCAAACCTCCATCCTGATTTCAGGCTCGGAAAAGTTCTTGAAGTTTCATAGAAAACCGTCCCACATCCTACCACACCCTTCTTATTCCTCCGTCAGCCTCAGGCATCTTCTTCCTCAGGATCAAGGTATTATTAATGGCATGGGAAACGGTTTGGCAAATAAATCCTAGCAAAGGCTGCCAGAGCGGCCAGATGAATCCACCCAGCCTGCAGGCATCCTTGCATGTGGTGCGGTGGGTTCCTTTGAGTCTTTAGGTTGGAGGTCATGCCAGAAAGGTGATGCAATTTCGTTCAGGATGGGAGAGCTCTCATTGGTCCACCTATGGTTAGGCTCTGGGGTCAACCCTTGGAGTGAGGGATGGTGGATGCATCTCCTTGTTTTCATACCTATCATGACACTGAGCACACGTTAGAGATTCAATAAATATTCGCTGGATGAATGAATGAGTGACAGGGCATGGCTTGCTTCAAGGTATATAGGTCTTCTTGGGCTGTTGGCACGGGTACACACACATGTGTGTGGTTACCTTAACTTATGGCTGTGTGAAACATTGGAGGATTTCATGGTGACTTAAGACAGGGGATGGAATGCCCTCTGCAAGATTGGAAAACCTCCCTTCCCTTTTTATTCATTTTCTCCACCCAGCCATTGCATGGAGTGAGGCTCTAGGGCTCACTGAAAATGACAGGCCAATGCTCAACTCAGTTTCAGGCAGAGATATATTTCAGGTTGAGTTATAGCTAGGTTCTGCAGAAAGCAGAGGTAGACAGAAAATGCAATGATCAAGTTCAGGTAACTGGGCAAAGTTTGGGCCTGGTTCCCAGACACTGCAGGTGCCAGGTACAGCCATGCAGTTTGATACTGCTCTTGTGCCAGGACAGAGGGTGAGTTGGGATTAGAATTCAGCCTGCACTATTCCTGAAACTCATGCACTCTGCCACGGGCCATGTGCACATGGAGGAAAAAGTGCCTTTCTCCTGGCGCAAGGGCAGCTCTAGTCACCATCCATGCCCCTTCTAATTTGTATAAGGTGTTTGTATAGGGACTAAGACTTAGTCCCTATATTGCCATCTTATTTCTCCCCAGATGAATCCACCCGGCCTGGAGGCATCCAACATCTGAGGTGTATAACAGTGAATGTGTGTGTGTGTGTGTGTGTGTGTGTGCTTAATGTGTCTCTGAGTGCTGGACTGAGTAAATAGCATTAAAAACTAATGCAACTAATGCTGTACCAAAGTGTCTTCCTCTTTCTTCCTGATAGTTGAGTAGAGACAAGCTGTTGACCACAAATCTCTCTCTTCTGTTTTTCCTTTTCTTTTTTTCTGTTCTTTTCTTTTTTTAGAGAGATATTTGTTATAGAGCATGTGCATTTGCCAGAGAGACAGAGACAGACAGAGAAACAGAAAGCAAGAAACCCTCCCACCCACCACCACCGCCACCACCAAAGGGGGATGACCACACTGCAATCCTTTCTCCTTCATTCTCCTCTTGAGATTTTGCACACGAACCCAGCGTGAGTTTGAAGCCGCCAGATCCAGGACCCAAACCATGGTCGACTACATGGGAGTCCAGTGACATAACCATTACACCATCTGCTGGTCCTTCTCTCCTCTGTTTTCTGACCTAGTGTGTAGACAGACAGGTATCCACCGCTTAGCCAATACAGCCCTACCCTTCCGTCCCTTCTTCCCTGATTTGAATGGGAAGGAGAGAGTATCGTGACCTGCAGTGCATGCCCCACCCTGAGGTCTGGTCTGGGTGGTTGGGGGGAGGTTATGGATGCTCCAGGTGAACTCACCTTCCCGTTCAAATTGAGCGCACCACCTCCCATGGCTTCCTGCCCTTCCTCTCCCAGCTCTTGGGAAGTTCTATTATTGCTTCTTATCAACTGGCCACTAAAGCTCTGGTTATTCCAAGCACTAGATTTAGTCCATCAACCTAAAGCTAAGGGGACTGGTGGTTTCCGTGGTCGTTTCTAATCCTCATTCTCCCATCTCTGACTAGAAGTGCCCGTCGATACCATCTCAGACAGGAAGAAGCCTCCAGAAGAATCTGTGTCTAGTCTGCAGAATTCCCGGGCTCCGGAGTGCCTGACATCCCAGGCATGGTGCCAGTGAGCCGTTTGAAGTCCCCTGGCGCTGTTCGCTTCTTATTTTATAAGCTGTAAATCATCAAAGACTCAGCACTTGTTCTTTTTAGACATCACGACTCGCCCTTTGTAGCCCCATTCGGATCCTCCTTTTCGTCCTTAATTCTTTCTTAATTTATAGACTTTTATGTAAAGAGAGCTATAAACAAACTGACATTTCTGAATGATGTTACATTCTTTAAATCAAACTGCAGGCTCGCTTTGGAATCACATGAGCAAAGGATAATTTTCCCCTTGCGGCACGGGGTAGGTTTCAGAGGAGATTAAGCTTGTAATGTAGAATCCAGTTTTGATCCTCGTTTTCCCTCCTTTGCCTCCCACATAATTTAAAAGCAACATCAATTTCTTCTTGGGCTGAACAACAATCTCTTAGATCAGATCTCTTAACTCAGTCATCCTCAGCTATGCATGAAAACCAAAATCGGTCGAAGAAACTAAGAGTTCATTTTTTTCTTAACCTAAAATCCAGGTAGACACAGCCCTGAGACACTTCAGTGTGTGTGTGTGTGTGTGTGTGTGTGTGTGTGTGAGATGTGGAGGTATGTGTGTTCATACAGTCGTATGTTTGGAAAGGTGTTCTTTCCTCCTAATGCTCAGCGACTGAGAAAAAATAAATTGGGAACTCTGTATGTTAAAAAGAAACAGTTCGGAGCAAAGATACCAGCGACAGGTGCTTGAGAGACATGCATGTGCCCTCCATGGCTTCTGTACTTTTAAATTAGGAGAAGACAAACTTCTGTTCAATAAGGATAATGAAGTCACATATGATTAGTTCTATATTGGAGTCATAAAAAAAGGAGGAGGAGGGATGGGGGTCGGTGGGTGAGAAAACAAGAATGTTAGAGAAGGCTGGGGTGAGGGAGGGGTGGGGAGGAGAGAATGAAAAGAGAGAATGAGACAGAAACCAGGACAGAGACCCACTCACCTACTCTCCACGTGTGGGGCCTCTGTCTTGTACCGGAGCCTTCTCTGGTGTAGCCCTACTACCTCTTCCTCTAAGGCCATAGTGGATGGATAAAGAACCATGGATAGGGAACCAGCAGTTAGCGTAATGGCTATATTGCTGGACTCCCACGGAGTCGACCGTGGTTCGTGTCCCGGACCTGGTGGCTTAAAACTCACGCCGGGCGCGTGTGGGTGCGTGCCCAAGATCCCGAGAGGAGAATGGAGGAGAAGGGATTGTGGCGTGACCATCCCCCCTGGGGGGTGATTTCTCGCTTTCTGTCTCTATGTCTCTCTCTGTCTGACTGGAGAGTGCATGCGCCCTACAGTAAAAATCTCTCCAAAAAAAAAAAAAAAAGAACCATGGATAGGACCAACGAGGAATCAGGGGTATACAAACGTAAAAAGCAAACAATACAGAATGAGCCAAGTCAGAAGGAGACTTTATCGGCACCATAACCTGCCTGGCAGAGGTGCTCTGGGTCATTCAGGAGGATGTGGAACTCTTGGCCAACATCCTTGCTGGGTTAATTCCCACAGGTGGGGCTCTGCATAAATGCCACGTCCAGCCACGGCGGTGCAGGCTGTGGGATACCAATGAGTGAATCTGGGGTCATTTGGGAAGGCCCAGGGTTCAGATCCCAGATTGACCTGAACCCGCCTGTGATCCTGACTGGTCTGAAGACTGCGGGGCGATCATAGCATAATGGGAGCCTGGTGGGGATGTATGTCTGTCTTGCTCTCAATAAAGAAATAAACTTGAAATTAAAAAAAAATAAAAACACCTGCCCCCCCCAAACGCCCCCTCAAAAAAACAAACAAACAAACAAACAAACAAACAAACAAACAAACAAA
>NW_006160007.1:746681-754907 GCF_000334495.1 Tupaia belangeri chinensis | reverse complement strand
AAACAAACAAACAAACAAACCAAAAAAACAAAAAAAAACAAAAAAAACCCGCCATCTTTTACTGCTGTGATGACATTTCAAGTGATAGTTGTATAGCTTGAGGAATAGGAAATGGGCTGAAAATTGTCAGTAATTTCACCAGAATCACTTGGAGTGCCTGTACAATGCAGCCATCACTTGAACCCCACACGTGAGTTTGATAAGTCTGGGTATTTGATAATCCAGGAACTATAACTTGTTAACAGGCACACTCCAAATCGTTCTGATGCAGGAAATCCTGGGCAGAAAACGAAGCACCTTTTTCACTGGGTGTTTCAAGCTCTACCGTCTTCTCCCATGCTCCAGGGCACCAGATCTTAGGAAAAGTCACAAGTAGGATTGGCTGTTTCTATGAGTTTATTAACGTCATTGACAATTTAATTTGAAGATTTTTCTTTCTCAGTTGGTGTTCTTTAGTGTGGTATATTCTGTTGATCAACCTCCCAGTTGGGGGGGGGGGTGTCTTCCAAAAGTTCGTGAAAATGTGTATTATAAACAAAACTATGTATGGAGTTCAACAATGTGTTTGCAACAAAATAAACTCATACTTAATTTCATTTTTTCACAAACTTTTGAAGTCTCCTTATGTACTTTGTTCCACTCTGAAACAAAGAACGACCTTCATCTGCATCTTCAGGGGATAGTTCCTGCATATTCTAAAAATACCACTCTCTCCCTAAGATCTGATCTTTCTACCTGAGGGTTTTCTCTGGCTTCTGGGGTGTTCTCAGTCTGTGGTGGACTTTCTAGAGACAACAGGGTGTTAGCTCTTAGACTCTCCCACGGTGATGAATGGGAGCTGGTGCATACATACCCCAGATTCCTCGCCTCCTAAGGGACAATTTCAAGGCATGTTCTACTCAGTCTCTAAAAAGCCCCCATCAGGACTGAGTCCCAGATGTCCGCATAGTGACACACTCAGCGAGGTAAACATTAGTTTTTCTCCCTTCCTAATCACAACTTGCACACACATTGTTCCTAAGCAACTTACACACGCATTGTGATCTCGGAATCTACTTGGGAGAAAACTAAAATCAAAACACTTTATCATTTTTTGTTTGTTTGTTTTTGTCCTCCTTGTAGACTTGCATAAATTCTCAAATTTAGCTAGATGGGAGAAGAAAAATTTATTTTCTTTGCTAATTGCTAGGTATAGCTGAGGTCCCCATGACAAGAGATAAATATGCAGAAAACATACATATTTAGTTAATGCACGTTTTATGTGACACAGAAGCCTTCATAAGGAAATAAAAACCCAAAGCAACTGGTAAGTGGTGTATTTTCATGTACGCTTGATGAAGACTGGACAGTTGTAGAGAAACATAACTGGACACAAAACTCTGACCTGATGGTGATAAACTGGAGGCACTTAGTAAGTCCTGTGTGTTCAGAACCTTCTCCATGTCTTCAGAGAGGGGAGCATTCTTTTTCTCTGGATATAGAAAGGGCACCTATGGAATATGAGTGTCTCATGACCTGTTTCAGGGAAAAACTGGAAAATCCCAAGTTTTTTGTTCTGCTTCAGGGGAGAATTGTGGAGAGGGAGGTGAGAGAGACACTTGAGAAAACAAGATCTGTCTGACCTTCCTGCTTCTGCTGTTTTCTCAAGTGCCATCATGCCATATTTTGAGTAGCATGTCCAAACTCCATCATAGCCAAGATCCTTGCCACCAAAAAAACATCAGGGCACAATGGAAATTTCCCTTACCATGAGTAGGGAAAAACAAGGTGATAAGCAAAGGAAAATTTATGAATGACCCCACAATCTCCCGACCTGCCATACCTATTTCTTTTTTATCTTGTACTTCAGACTTAATCAACATTGCACATGGCAGACCAGAATTTCTTGATTAGAACTATTTATTTACATCTCATTTAAGCTTGAGCAAGGGTCTGCAATTGCTATTATTCTAAGTTTATTTTATTGAGAGATAGGTAGTCTTTTATTTTTTTCTCTTTTAAGAAAGTGTTTTGCTTCAGGACATGTGCATTCACCAGAGAGAGAGTTAGAAAGTGAGAAATCACCTCCTTGGAGGGATGGCTATGCTGCAGTCCCTTCTCCTCCATTCTCCTCTTGGGACTTTGGGCACTCACACACATGTGCCTGGCATGAGTTTCACACCACTGGGTCTGGGACTTGAACTATGGTCAACTGCATGATATAACCATTATACTGGTCCCAACAGAGGTATTCTATTTTTTGTTTTTTGAGAGAGATTTTTGCTATAGGGCATATGCACTCACCAGACAGATAGACAGAGACAGAGAGATGGAAAGTGAGAAATCAACCGCTGGGTGATATTTTTAAGCCTCTGGGTCTGGGACTCAAACTGTGGTCAACTGCATTGGAGTCCAAGCAATGTACCATTATGCCATCTGCTGGTCCTGACCAACAGAGGTACTCTTGACAAGGTCATGCTATGCAGCTGTCCTATCCTCAGCCTCCCAGCCAGCTAAGATCACAACTGCTTCAGACATGTTCAGGTCAACTCAGAATGTGAACCCAGGACTCCCGTGTGGCTCCAGCGTCATGCCGTGGTGCCTTACTACCTGTACCAGTGTGAGCACGAGTCTGCTATTATTTGAATTCAGCAGTGTCTTGAGCAACACCCTAAGTTTGTTTTGACTGTGAGTGACCAGTGGTGTGCCTACAAATTTTATTACCCTGAGCTCCTCCAACTCTGTAATTAAATAGCCCAGAAATTCACAGCCATGAGACGTGGTTACCAGCATCACATTCATTGTGTTTGAATTTGGCTTCATAGTTGACAATGTGCTCCCATACATGACACATGTTGCTTGAGCTGAACAATAACCCTGTGAAGCAATCAGGGCTTGTCACTGTGTTCTGTTTTTTTTTCTTTTTTCTTTTTTTTTTTTTTTTTTTGAGGAAACAGAGGTTGAAAGAAGGGAAACAATTTGACTGAAGTCACAAAACAAGTATCAATTATTCATTCACTAAGCATTCCACAGTCATTTCAACTCAGGTAACTGAAGCTAAACAACCTTTTCTCAGCCTGTAGAAGGTTCTACCAAGCTCAAATTGCCTTCCAAAAATTCTTTTTCTTTCTTTAAGCAGTTGCCACTTTTTATTAAATAAATTCACCCCACAAAGTTCTAGACTTTGCATCTGAATCTACAAATGGAAGAGAGGTTAATCACCCTGCCTCTTGGCCGACTTGTCAATAGCAGAATTCTAGAGAGAGTGACCAGGAGGAGCCTTGGGAAGCCTGGCTCCTCTGACAGGCAGAACCTGGTCCTCAGCCCTCCTCCTGCCCCACCCAGGGTTGGTGGTGCCCCATTCTTGTCAGCCCTCCCATCCCTGGTCCCCTCTGAAGAAATCCTGTTTCTGGAACTGCATTCCCAGCCTTCACCAGCTTTCCAACAATGACTGTTTATGGCTGCCGTATTGCAGCTGGGAACCATAAGGCATGAATGAACTTGTGTTCATATTTTGAAGCCGATTTTTGTCAGGAATGTACTAAACACTTCATAAATTAAGTCCTTGGCTGTCAAGCTACCTCTGATATCAGATTAGTCATCGCTAGCCATTCCCTGCACAAATCCCAGGGGACGAATACACCGGATGGTGCCAGAATTTTCCTTTGGCTTCTCTTTTCTCCTTTTTTAATGGAAAATGTGTGCGCTGGACTAAGTCGCCCTTCCGACACTGCACAACGCGGATGTGTGTGGAAGACATTCCTTCTGGTTTTCCTGGCCTCTAGTTTTACTGCCCGTCTGCCACATGCTATGTGCAGAGTTGCTTTTGGTGAAGGCAGAGAGACTGGCAGAGAATTCGCATGCTTGGGATTCTTCCCAGGCTTCGCATGTGCTGGGCACTATTGTTCACGCTGTGTTGTGCGTGTTTAGGAATTCAGCCCTTTGAACAGTCCCATGAGAGACATACCACTATCGTCTCCACTGAGTAGCTGAGGAAGTGCAAGAACTTGAATAACTCGCCAAAGAGTTCACGGCAGAGCTGGGATTATTCACATCTGCCAGTGCCCTTAACCACCCAGCACCCACTGCAAACCCTCTGAGCTGCCCAGCTGCCACATGGGTAGCAGATTCCGGGTGGGGGTAGGGGGTGGAGTGGAGTGAACTGCAGTCCCTGAAAGCTTAATCATTGGTTTATTAATGCAACAAACACGCACTTGGGACCTAGAGCCCCAGAGGGCTTCCAACAATGTTTTAAGTGAATTTATTTCTTCCATGAGCGAGAGAGACTCAGAAAGACAGAAAGAGAGAGAGAGCACCCCCAATAGGATCTCTTTTTTTCATTTTTAAAATAATTATTTATTTTTATTTATTTTAATTTGACCAGACACACACACACACACACACACACACACACACACACACACACAGAGAGAGAGAGAGAGAGAGAGAGAGAGAAAGAGAAAGAGAGAGAGAGGGAGAGAGAGGGAGAGAGAGGGAATGTGAGAAAGCAAGTCACCAGCTCCGGGACTCTAACCGTGGTCGGCCATGTGGGAGTATTCAGAGCCTTAAGCTCCACATCACCTGTCCCCACTTGGATCTCGATTCCATAATCCTCCTCCCAGCCTCAGCCAGCCCTGGGTCATGACCACACATGTGCCCAGCGTACTCAGGGAAGTCTGAATGTGAACCTGGAACCTTCCCTTGTGGAACAGCCTCTTCCAGCATTATGTTTTATTGCACCACCATCTGGACTCTCAAATGCTTTTTCTTTTTTTGGTAGCAATTTTTTTTTCTAATATATTAAAGTATATTCTGATATATAAAGTAATTCAAAACACAACTCTCCTTATTCAAACCTGGGGGGGGACACAGAATGCCAGCATACCCCATCTCCTGAGGCACCCCTCAAATAAGACCATGGTGAGACACGTGGACTTCTTCCAACCGAGAGGTTTCCACATATACTGAGGAGGTGCTGGCATTCATGGGGTGAAGGGCCCAGAGTGGTGACAATGGCACCAGCAGTTGGGTTTGCTTCTGTTTTCTGGAACCACTTAGCTCTGATCACAAATTTGCACGAACTCGCTGGATGACTGTTGTTAAATGAGGTAAGGGACAACACGAAGCATGCTGTCCCTCACTGAGGAAGCTTTCTGTATCTCGCGTGAACCACACTGAAGTGGGAATAGCCCGGAGAACATAAACAATAGCAACCGTAAGTCCCTTCACAGCTGTAGAAATGCACTGCTTAGTGACAGCTGTCCCCATGGGTTTTGTATCTCCTCGTTCAAACTCTCATGAGAAAGAGGCCAACCCACGGACCGATTCCCCCAGCAGGGGTTAGGACAGAACGGAATGGCACATGATAAACGGGACATCAGGTCTGTGTGATTAGAGGTTGGCAGGGAGACAGGGATTGGTCTATTTCATTACTGAGACTAAGGCTCTGTGCTGGCTCCTGCTTACTTCTTCGGCTTCAACTCCCTCCTCTCCACATAGAATTCTAGTCTCTTGCTCACAGATAGGGATTGGCCTATTTCATTACTGAGACTTTTAAGGCTCTGTGCCGGCTCCTGCTTACTTCTTCGGCTTCAACTCCCTCCTCTCCACATAGAATTCTAGTCTCTTGCTCACAGATCCCTGAATGCTCCGGGAGCTGCTTTCTCATGTCCACATCTTTGCACAGGCTCTTCCCTCTCAGTCTGGCCTCTTCCCTGAATGTCCCTTGCTCAAGCCTCAGTTGTCAGCTTGTGTATCCCTTCCTTCTGGAAGCTTCTTCGGTTGCCTCTTTGAATATAGCAACAGCTACATCTTAGCAGCATACAATAACATTGGGCATTTCTTGAGCATGTGCAAAGTTCAGCTGTTCGGGACGGGGCATAACTGGCAAATTTCTGGGCTCAGTCATTCATGACTTGGCTCGAGACTCTGCTCTTGGCTGGGTCGGTGGGGAACCATAGTTAGAGCAGTTCCAGCCCATGTGCTTCTCCTCCTCTTAGTGGGTGAGTCTGGGCATGCTTTTCCATTGGCACTGTCATAAGTGTGATGGAATTTAGGATAAACAATCCCCAAATATGCTGAATTGGCTTATTGATTATTTCAAGCTGAAACCACCTAAGGAATTACAACTGCAGAAAAGGCCATTTGACCATCTTTCTAACATGCAGTAAGCTATAAAGACTCCTGGAGGGTTGTCTTCACATGCCAGTGTGAGCAAACAGCCGTTACCACAGAAGACTCATAACTGGGACTGCAATCATTTGTCGAATAGAGCTGAGAGTTAATTTGTGCTAAGCATTTCAAATGAATATAGAAAGCCAGTGATAAACTCAAAGAAAAAATAAATAAAAAGAACCCAAATAAGCCAAATAAGAAAACTCCCTGAAATAGCTTCAAATGCCCCCATATATCCCTTTGTGATCTTGTGATTTCCCTAGAATTTACTACCTAGTCTAGGGACCCCTTTATCCCATCATTTCTTCACAAATTTATCCTTTTGTTTGTTTGCTATAGGGTGCTTATGCTCTTCGAGGGGGAAGAGAGAGAGAGAAAGTGAGAAATTACTTCCTGGGGGGATGGCCATGGCACAATCCCTTCTCCACTTTCCTCTCAGGATTTTGGGCATGCAAGCACAAGTGCCTAGTGTAATTTGGTTACTTTTTTGGGCTTAACATTCTTTTTTTTGGAGAAGTTTCTGCTATAGGGAGTGTGTACTCGCTAGACAGACAGAGAGAGACAGAGAGACAGAAAGCAAGAAATCACCCCCCGGGGGGATGGCCACGCCCACAATCCCTTCTCCTCCATTCTCTCGGGACCTTGGGCACACAAGCACACACGCCTGGCATGAGTTTAAGCCACTCGGTTCGAGATTTGAACTGCGGTCAACTATGTGGGAGTCCATCTACATAGCCATTACGCTAACTGCTGGTCCCCGGACTTAACACTCTTATAGAGATCCCCATGCACATGTAAAATTAATGAAACCTCTATGTTTTTCTTTTGTTAATCTGCCTTGTATTAACTTGGTTCCTAGATTCAGCTTGAAGAGCCCACATAACATTTCAGCGAGGTAAAGGTGACTGCTAGCCTTCCTCTAAGTGCAAAGCCAAGCATACAGGATCATCTCAAGATGCTATTTAAACTATTAGGTCATTGGGAAAGTCAAGATGCATTTTCCCGTTTCTTTTTTTAATGCAAAAATGCATGACTTCCCTGACAAGCCAGTAGATCTGCTCACTGCTTATCTCTAAGGGCAAAAAGAAGCAGCATGACTGAGCACAGAGGTGGGGGATTGTGCCTGCACCCAGCACCGGGCACTGCAAATGTATATGGAAAATGGTGTAGATGCAGGTGGGGTGAGAAACGGGGCCACTGCTTTAATCTGCCACGTCTTCAGATACACGTCAGAGTTGTCTCCATCATACTGTTTGGATATTTTTCTGATTTACTTTATTAAGACAATTATAATCAAGCTACTTTCTTCTGCCTGTGCTAAATAACACTGGGACCAAGCCTATTTTCTTAGGTCTATAGTGAACAATACAGAGGCCAAACAAGAATAACCTAGGAAATATCTGTTTTTGGAAGATAACACCGAGAACCGACTTCACAGTGTGTTGATGTACTTATCTGCAGTAACAGTTTGCTCATGGAGACTTACTTCAAATCCTTCCCTTTGCCATTTCTACCAACCCACAGCTCTGCTCGAACTCAACCAATTCTCTGCTTTGTGAGAGTCTCCTTAAAACCACATGGTCCAGATCGTAACACCCTGTCAATCCTCACCTATTTCTTCATTTTCAGATGTGGGTAGGCTCCATGCATTGAACTCTCTCCTTCCCGCTTCCTCTTTAGCCCACCTCCCTGAGACCCAGCTGCTGGTGCGGCTGGACCCTGTGAACATCTCATGACCATTCCCTTACCTCATGAAATTGGCTTGTGGCTGGGGCTGTTCTGGTGTGTGTGCCTCTCCCATGTCACCATCCCTGGATCGTAGGCACTAAATTAATGTACAAGCTCTGGCAATTCTGCTAATCAATAATCTGACCTTTTATTGTTATCTTTAAACAATGGACATAAGGACCAGATTCCTGGCTTGGAGACAGGGAGTCTGTGCTGGTCTTACAGGTGACGTCGGTACTCTTTGATCTTTAACATACAGAGCACGAGTACATGCCCGTGGTGGCATGGGCCATTCTCTGTCGGGCGGCCCTATCCTAGTAAGTAGACTCATATTTTTCTCTGCTG
>NW_006160007.1:722160-746650 GCF_000334495.1 Tupaia belangeri chinensis | reverse complement strand
CTTTGGTGTGTTCTTCGGAGTTAGTAAACATTACAGGCAAGTGCTTTCCAATCTAGGGCTCCCCCTTACAGAGATACTACTAATAAGCTAGATTTACTCATTCAATGCTTTTTCCTGATGGTCTTTTACAGAGATCACTATTGACAACTCGTTCCAGCAAATCACTCTGCAATTATTTTGGAGCAAGAGTCCCCTCCATTATTTTCTCAGTGCTGGGTGACTATATCACTTGGTGGAAGTTCAGAAAAATCTTTGTTTTAATAAATGAATACATTTGTATTTTGCTGGTTAAAAATAAAAATGACCAAATTTTCTGAGAACCCTGAGCTTTCACTCTTGCACAAAAGGCAGGCCAGACTGATAGTGGGTAGAAAAAAGTGTGAGGGCTTAAGCTTCACAGAAAGGTTCTTTTCTAGGTTAGAGGGACAGAAAATCTCCCAAATCAAAGAAGAAATAAAAATAAATAAAGGGAAGGTGACCCAAAATTGTCTTCTCTAGGGCAGAGAAGTTGTTACGTGTTAAGCCAAGGTCAAAGCTAATTTGTGCTAAGAATTTCAAATGAATATAGAAAGCCGAGTGATAACCTCTAATCAAAACAAACTAAACTCCTGTCTAAAGGAAGCCTTTCTTGACAGTGTTAATATTGTTTAAGAGATTCTTTTTCCCTTGGATTTTTTCTTCCCTTGTAGGACAATTTACAGCCTGCTCCCTCTGGTCAGAACCTTTACAATTACTATTTTTTTTTTAGATTTTTGCCTTAAGATGTGTGCACACACTGGAGAGATACAGAGAGTGGGAAAGTGAGAAATCACCCCCAGGGAGGATGGCCATGCTGTAACCCCTTTTTCTCTTGGGATTTTGTACACACACATATGGGCACCTACTGTGACTTTTTTCAAGCCACCAGGTCTGGGATTCGAACTACAATAGGCCATGTGGGAGTTCAGCACCTTAACTACCATGCCACCTGCTGGCCCCCCTACTTCCTTTACTAAGGATGAGGTTGATCTAAAGTTCTCCTCTAGACTTGGTCATCTCATTTTAAATGGCATTGATGGCTCTCCATTGTCCTAAGAATCAGACTTAGTGGATGTGGAAGGATATAGCACGCTGCATTGCAAACAGAACTTAGTTGGATGGTTCTGATGCAGGCAGCCTACGTAGGTCACATTTTGAGAAACACTGAGTGTCCATGTATGGGCCACACCTGCACAGGACATACAGGCTTCACTGTGATCAGTCTCTTGCCTCCCTTCTCTAGCTTGTCTTCCACATTTTCTCTGACTCCCCAACGATCACTGTTCTTTAGAAACTCCTTATATTTTGTCAGGGAAGAGTTTTTCCTCTGCCCTCTTAATGTGTTTTCATGAGGGTTTGTGAAACAAATTAACAAAAGACAGAATAACAGGAAAAAAGAAACACACGTTTTATGAATACCTATGCCCATGGCAGTTCACAGAAAAAAAAAAATTAAAACAGAGTGCTACACTTGGAGGCATGCATATCTTTTTTTTTTTTTGAGAGGTTTTCACTATAGGGCGCGTGTGCTTGCCAGGCAGATAGAATTTTTTTTTTTTGAGAGGTTTTTGCTATAGGGTGCGTGCGCTTGCCAGACAGATAGAGAGACATAGAGACAGAAAGCGAGAAATCACTCCCCCAGGGGGGATGGTCACGTCGCAATCCCTTCTCCTCCATTCTCCTCTCGGGATCTTGGGCACGCACGCACACACGCCCGGCGTGAGTTTTAAGCCACCGGGTCCGGGACACGAACCGCAGTCGACTACGTGGGAGTCTAGCGACATAGCCATTACGCTAACTGCTGGTTCCCCCCATATCTTTTTTGACAAAGGGAAAGGGTTTGGACATTTAGGGCTAATACACTGTAGGGAATTAACTAGGAAATAAGTGGGCAAACTGAAGAAAGATAAGGGCTATTTTAGTAATGTCTTGTCTGGTTATGTGAATGCAACTTGGTGTCAACTCTTTGATAATGAAAGTCATTTTTCTCTCTTTGTACAGGAGCGTCACTTTCTTTAAGAGGGAGATTTAAATCCTACTTTTGGGCATATATCAGGAGAGCGGAGAACTCTTCCTGCCTTTGCTGATTCTCCATTGCCAGAATAATTCTGGTGCTAAAGTGGCATCTAATTGGAGTGGTAGATTCTGATTCTCTTTGATTCCAGTCAAGAAGATGGACTAAACAGTCAATAAAATAAACAGATAAATAAAATAATTGCAAATTTAGGTAATTCTTACAAATAAAACAACAGTATGGGGGATAAGTAGAGAATCAAACAAGGGGCCTCCTTTTGGATAAGTTGGTCTGGCAAGACCTCTCTGAGAAGGTGGCATTGAAGTTGAGACCTAAAGGATAAAAAAGCAAGATGTGAACAAGGAGGGAAAAGAGTTACACCAGGGAAGGCAAGGTGGGCAAAGGCTTTAAGGTGTGAGACACGGAATATACAATGGACAATGGCAGACCATATGTAAAAATACAACTCTGAGCCACAATCTGCAGTAATTAGCCCAGGAAACCAACCCATTGTCTATAGTAACCAACGAAGCAGGCCTGCTACTATTAGACTTAAGGGAAGCCAAATCACTTTCTGTCTCTAACACATGATCGTGAAAGGCAAAACATATCAGCCTCAAATGGGCAGGACTTGTGCATAACTGACAGCGTCCTTAAATTTTGTTTCTGCTTCCAGTGTAGGCCCAGCCAGATCAAGCCAAACATGCTCCCCCAACCTATGCCTACAATGCTCCATGTCATGTGAACCTGCCTCCAGCATCCCCATGCTAACAGCCTCCAACTGAGGCACACCCGAGGCCTCCCTTTTTTTTCCCCTGTAAAGCTATACCACTCTTCTCACTGCCTTTTTTTTTTTTTTGAGAGGTTTTTGCTACAGGGCGTGTGTGCTCGCCAGAAAGACAGAGAGAGACAGAGAGACAGAAATCAAGAAATCACCCCCCAGGGAGGATGGCCACGCCACAATCCCTTCTCCTCCATTTTCATCTTTGGATCTTGGGCACGCACGCACATGTGCCTGGCGTGAGTTTAAGCCGCTGGGTCCAGGACGCGAACCGCGGTCGACTACATGGGAGTCCAGGGACATAGCCATTACGCCAACTGCTGGCCCCTGCCTGCCTTTGATACGTGGTAGTGGCTTACATTCATGCTTACATCTAGCTCTAAATATACAGCCTGACTTGACCTCATTTGGTTGGTCTTCATTTATGTCTCTAGATGAAAAAAAGAGTCAAGAAATCAAGGAAGTGAACAAGCACAGAGACACAGCCTAGAGGGATAAGGGAGAGCGGTATAGGATGCAATGAAAGCTAAGTGGGAGCCATTGTTAGGGGCTGAATTTTTATTGTCAGTGTAAAGGAAAGTGTTATGGCTTGAATTTTGGTGTTCCCCAAATTCATAGGTTGATACCTAATTCCCAGTGCAATAGTTTTCATAGGTGAGGTCTTTGAGATGTAATTATGTCTGCAGGGTAGAGTCATCTTGAATGAAATTAGTGCTCTTATGAAAAAAGACCTGAGGAAGCTTGTTTGCTCCTTCCCCCATGTGAGGACACATTGAAGACATTATCTATAAAGATCAGATCCTCACTAGTTACTGAATTTGTTGGTGCCTTGATCTTGGACTTCCCAGCCTCCAGAATCATGAGTAATACATTTCTGTTCTGGGTTATAAATTACCCAGTCTAAGGTATTTTGTTTGAGCATCTCCAATGGACTAAGACAGGAAGTCTTTAAGCAGATGGAATAGTCCACTCTAAGTTACATTTTAAGATCACTCATGCAGTTATAAAGAGAATGGATAGAAAAGGGCAGGATGGAAGTGGGAAGACCTGTCTTGGACCAGGGGGTACAGTGGAGGTAGAGATAAATGGATAGATAGGAAATATATTTTGAAGTAGAATCTATAAAATTTGCCAGTGGACTTGATTTTCCAGGCAGTGTAGGAAAGGACTCAAAGAAGTGTTTTTGGCTTGGTATAGGTGGAATCCAATGTCATTTACAAATGTTTTTGTTGGCCCAGTCTGGTGACACAGTTGGTAGCAAATTGAACTACAGAGCTGGAAGCCACTTGGTTGACTACAGGTTCAGATCCCTGGGCTGGTCTGAAAACACTCTTGGCACATGCACACGTACTCAAGATCTGAGGAAATGGGATCGTGGCATGACAAGATCCTGTCAAGGGTGCTTTTCTCTTTTTTCTAGCTCATGTGTTTTCTTCATTAATAAAAATAATCAAAACAAAAGATAAGTTGCTTTTTGCAGGGATGCAAGGTTTTATTTTCTGATGGATTGAAACAGAGATTACAAAGAAGTAGACAATCAAGTCTGAAGGAAGCCTGCCCCATGGCCTACTGGTTAAGGGAGCCAGACCTCACATAGACAACTATGGTTTATGTTCCAGCCTTGGGAACTTGAAAAATACACTTGCTTCATGTATGTGTGTTTCCAAAATCCTAACAGACTGAAAGAAGGAGAAGGAATTGCAGCATGACCATAGCCTGTTCAGGAATTTTTCTTCTCTCTGTCTCTTTCTGGAAAGCACATGTGCCCTTTGGAAATTAAAATGAACTAGCTAATTAAAATAAACTATAGATCTCAAAGGACTTATCTGCACTGAAGAGATCTAATTTGGCATTATCAGCACACAGATGATTTCAACCATGAGCACTGAAGAAATCATCCGGAGAGTATAGAAATCAAAGGAGATGAAGAAAAGCTCAACATCCCTCATAACGAGGGAGATGCAGATTAAAATCACAAGGAGAAACCACCTAACCCCTGTCAGAAGGGGAAGATTAAAACTACAAAAAATTCTAAGTGTCGACCAGGTTGTGGTTAAGGGGGATCTCTCTTACACTGTTGATAATGTAAATTGGTCCAGCCATGGTGGAAAACAATATGGAGATTCCTCAAAGACCTACAGATAGAACTACCATATGATCCAGCAATTTCACTCTTGGGTATCTCCCCAAAGGACAAGAGAATGCTCAGTTGAAAAAGCGCTTGCACATCAGTGTTTATTGTGACATTATTCATGATTGCTAAGATATGGAACCAACCCAAATGTCCATGAACAGATAAATGGATTGAAAAAGTGTGGCACAGCGAGTTTAGTTCTCTTTTCCACTATACAAAATGGCAGATGAAAAAGTTGTGAAGCAGGATACTAAGAAGAAGAAGAAGAAGAAGAAGAAGAAGAAGAAGAAGAAGAAGAAGAGGAGGAGGAGGAGGAGGAGGAGGAGGAGGAAGAAGAGGAAGAAGAAGAAACCAAGAAGGCTGATGCCAGTGGCAAGGTTAAAAGGGTGACCTCAAGGCTAAAAAACCCAAAAAGGGGAAGCCCCACTGCAGCTGGACTCTGGTCTTCGTCTGGGGCAGCAGATACTCCCGGTCTGCCATGTATTCCAGGAAGGCCATGAACAAGAGGAAATACTCAACCACTAAATCCAGGATTGAAAAGAAAAAGAATGAGAAGGTTCTTGCGACTGTCACAAAACCAGTTGGTGGAGACAAGAATGGTGGTACCCGGGTGGTTAAACTTTGCAAAATGTCTAGATATTATCCTACTGAAGATGTGCCTCGAAAACTGTTGAGCCACTGCAAAAATAAACCTTCAGTCAGCATGTGAGAAAGCTTCAAGCCAGCATCGGTCCTGGGACCGTTCTGATCATCCTCACTGGACACCACAGAGATGAGAGAGTGGTTTTCCTGAAGCAGCTGAGCAGTGGCTTGCTACTTGTAACTAGTCCTCTGGTCCTCAATTGAGTTCTACTGCTTAGAACACACCAGAAATTTGTCATCGCCAGCTCCACAAAAATTGATAATAGCAAAGTCAAATTCCCGAAACACCTTACCGATGCTTACTTCAAGAAAAAGAAGCTGCAGAAGCCCAGACACCAAGAAGGTGAGATCTTTGACACAGAGAAGGATACAAGATTTTAGAGCAGTGCAAGGTTGATCAGAAAGCTGTGGACTCGTAAATTTTAGCAAAAATCAAAGCTGTTCCTCAGCTTCAGGGTTACCTGTGATCCACATTGGCCCTTAAAAATGGAGTTTATCCTCACAAATTGGTGTTCTAAATTTTTTGTCAAGAATCTTATTAAATAACTGATCATTAAAAAAATAGAAAAAAATGTGGCACACATATTCTATGGAATACTATCCAGCCATAAAAATAAAAAACCAAAAAGACAAGAAGACTTTGGCATTTGATAGAAAGTGATCAAATATGGAAGATTTATTGCTGAGTGAAACAAGCCAGGCGATGAAAGAGAGACATTGTATGTCTCCACTTAATATATACTGTCTGTGCTCTATGGTAGAGATGGAAAGATTGGAGGACATAAAAGCATTGAAGATAGTTATGGACACTGGAGACAGTGTGGAAGGAGGGTGGGAGAGGGTAAGAGCATAGGGAAGGAAATTAGGGAGAAAAAATAGAAAAATAAAGGAAATAGATAGGCAAGACATTTATGGGACCCAGTAATGATTCATGTTCATGTAACTTGTATAGTATTCTCAATTGGACTGGTATGAGGTGTATTTCACATGGAGTAAATTCTCTTTACAAGTCAAATGATATATAGCAATAAAATGTATAAAAATAATAAGATGAAGAAAAAGAAAGAAAAAAAGAAGTCATAGGAAAGAAGTCTATAAACTAGAGGAGGATGAGCCAACCAAATGAGGAAGTAGGAGGAAAAAAAAAGGATAAGGTATGGACAGAGAAGCTAAGAGAGACTGCTTAACTGTCATGAATGTTTTTGAGAGAGTGAGATAAGGACAGAGGGTCAAATCTGTCCATTGGATGTGTGTGAAATAGAGGTCGTTAACAACTTTGTTGAGAGCAGTTTTCAGAGTGATGGAGACAGAAGCCAGTAGTAATAGAGGTGAGAAAGTGGAGAGAGCAGTGCTTGCCCTCTTGAGCAGTCAGGTAAGAAAAGTGGAAAAATAAGTCAATACAGGGGACCAAAGTATGCCCCCTCCAAATATGAAGGATTGTTGAGCTGAAGATTATTAAGAAGCAAATGCAAAACAGTTTTCTGCCCTCCCAGTCATCTAAATGCAAGACATATATTTCAAAGACAAAGGTATTCTGCCCACCCTTCTACCAGGTAGACTCAAGGCTAACCACGAAGACAGCTTTAGCTCTTGTCAGCCTGGAGATGGTACCACAGCAAGCTACATTAACAAGCTTTACTAACTAGCTTTTATCTGGCATTTGTTTACCTTTCCCCAGTTTGTTGCTTTTAGATACTCAAAGTCCTTTCCTTTGTCTTGCCACTGCTCTGAAAGTTTACTGTTCTTTGTTGCAGATGCTCTGTAAATTGGAATTCAAAGCCACATCTTTGAGAACTACTCATTCTCTGAGTGTCTCCAATACATATAAAAGGCACATGCTAATAAACTTCTGTTTGTTTTCCTCTCATTAATTTTTCTTTTCTAACAGAGATCCATTCCAACTAAGAACCAATGGCAATTACTTTTTTCCTATAGCAGGGTCTGGAAGGTAGCAGGATCATCTTTTCTTAGAGATGGGTTATGCTCAATTCAACACAGATGGAAATGACTTAAACAGTCATGGTATGTTTGTTTTTCAAAAATATCTAATTTAGGGAGAAGTCAAAGCAGGAAGACATATTCGGGGGCCCGCAGGGCTCTGAGACTGAGCCTGTGGCTGTATCTACTTGGGATATGGCAGCTATATACCAAGGGGTGTTGGGAGGGCCCAAAGACTCTGCCCTGAAGAACTCGTCCCAGATCAGTCTCCTAGGCTGTGATCTTACTCCAGCTGCACTGGGGAGAAAGTCAAGCATCTCTCTTGAAGAATCAAAATTGTGACTATGTAACAGCAGAATCCAAGATCTGT
This sequence comes from Tupaia belangeri chinensis, assembly GCF_000334495.1. NCBI lineage: Eukaryota > Metazoa > Chordata > Mammalia > Scandentia > Tupaiidae > Tupaia > Tupaia belangeri. The sequence continues at coordinate 738,753 of NW_006160007.1, read as the reverse complement.
GTGTGAGTTTGACACTTATAAATCTTCAAAATGACTCATTGTCTCCTGTAAAATGAGAGTATTAATCCCCAAGTGTAAAATATTTATTTTTTCTTTTGGAGAGATTTTTGCTATAAGGCATGTGTGGTCACCAGAGAGATAGAAAGCAAGAAATCACCCCCCAGGGGAAATGGCCACGCCACAATCCCTTCTCCTCCATTCTCCTCTTGGAATTTTGGGCATGCATGCTCACGCACCTGGTGTGAGTTTCATGTTGCCGGGTCCAGGATTCGAACTGTTGTTGGCCATGTGGGAGTCCAGCGATGTAATCATTATGCCAGCCGCTGGTCTCCCTGAGTGTAAAATATTTCTATTAAGAAAAATCCTAGTGGAAGTCAAATAAAAATGTGTGAGTTTTTTATATTAAAAAATCTACTTTGAGTTGATTTTTGTTAATGGTGACAGGTAGGGATTCAGATTCTGCAGGTGGATACCCAGTTTTTTCAGCACCATTTGCTAAAGTTTCATCACAATCTAAATGAGGTATAGTGATTTAATGTATGAATAATAATATATATATATAAATAAAATTTTAAAATCTAATTTATTTATAACATATAAACAATATGTAATACATTGTGTTTAGAGGTAGTGAACTAAATACCCAGAAGTGTTCAGTGATTTCCACAGACCACATGTTAGGGGACACAGTTACTAGACCATAGGATCGCCCATGTGGTTGTTGGATCTCAGAGCATGATGCTCCAAAGCACAACACCTTGGCATGCTGGGTACTTTGAACTGTAGAGGCTAAACGGGGCTCAGAAGTAAGGTCCTTCTGATCTTTCCCTGCACTTCTTTTACCTTCTCCCTTTTCTCCCCCAAAACAAACCAAAGAGACTGGAATTACACTTCCTTAAGGTGGGCATAGAAACTAGAACTTTTCTCTAAACCAAAGCCATCATAAAACCTAGAAATATGAAGGACTTTAAAAAGTTCATGGAAGAAAGAAGGTAAAGTACGAGTTCATTTTGATACAGTTTGAAATTCGTACATGTTTTTTTTTAATATGCATTTTTCCTTGACCCTTTGAAGATCCCTCTTAAGACTTTGACATTTCCTTGCCTTTGGTGTGTAGGAACTAACCATAAAGAAATTCTTGGACTTATTTTGACAATAGTAGGTCATAAGACCTTCATTCCAGGGCTAGTAGTTGGTATGGTGCTTAAGACATTGGATTACATGTAGCTGACTATACGGTTCAAGTCTTGGACCCAGTGGCTTAAGAAACATGCCAGGCTCATGTGTGTGTGTGCTCAAAATCCCAAGAGAAGAATGGAAGAAAAGAGATTGTGGTGTGGCCATTTCCCCTGAAACAATGCAGGCAAGAAAACAATGGAAGACATATTTAAAATGCTGAAAGAAAACAATTTCTGACAAGAGTAATATACCCAGTAAAATTATCTTTCAAGTGGTGAAGAGAAATAAAATCATTCCTAGATAAACAAATGCTGAAATAATTCACTAAAACTAAACCAGCACTTCAGGAAATACTGAAGGGAATACTATGCCAGGAAAATTAAAAGGAAATCAATAGAAGTAAGAGAAGACAAAACAGAAGAAAAAAAGAAGAAATCCACACATATCAATAACTGTGAAGGTCAAGATTAAACTCCCCAACAAAAAGGCTAAAAATGTAGGTTCAACTATTCTACACATAACCAAGTTTAAGTACAAATTCACCAGTTAATCAATAGATAGATAGTTTTCTCCATAGATTTCAATTTATATATTTATAACAATTACTTAATTGTATAATACTAGAAAAGAGAGGAAAAGACTAACATGTTACAAGTAGGTGAGTCTTTTTTTTTTGGAGAGATTTTCACTGTAGGGCGCGTGCGTTTGCCAGACAGACAGAGAGAGACATAGAGACAGAAAGCGAGAAATCACCTCCCAGGGGGGATGGTCACGCCGCAATCCCTTCTCCTCCATTCTCCTCTCGGGATCTTGGGCATGCACGCACACGCGCCCGGCGTGAGTTTTTTAAGCCACGGGGTCCGGGACACGAACCGCGGTCGACTATGTGGGAGTCCAGCGACATAGCCATTATGCTAACTGCTGGTTCCCAGTAGGTGAGTCTTTTTGTGGAATGAATTTAAAAAAGGCTAAAACCAAGAACACTATGAAGCCTATAAATCTCCGAATCACTGGCTTTACCATGTCTTGGCTTTTAAACATCTCTTTCTGATTTTGTTTTGTTTTTGTCTTTGTTTTGTTTTGTTTTTTGAGGACTTATATCTTTATGCATGGTATCATATGGTGGTCTTACAAGAACTCACAGTGAGTGAGTAAAAGTTTTCTTTTTCTGTTTCTTCCTAATGAGTTACTGTTACATACAATTTTACCTATCTCTAATTGGAATAATTATATCATAGATCTTTTCAGATTATAAATTTCTATCTCCCACAGTCCTCTGCATAGAAATTACAAAGTCTTTCACTGGCTATGTTAAGATTATCTTTGTTTTCAAAAATCAATCTCCTTAATTTATGAGATGTTTTGTTGTCTGATTTCTAATCAATTTATTTTGTTTTTCTTTAGGACTGTATTTCACAGCAAAGAAGATCATAGACTGGGACCAGCAGATGGCATAATGGTTATGTTGTGGTCCTCCCACGTAGTTGAGCACAGTGTGAGCCTTGGACCTGGTGGCTTAAAACTCACGCTGGGTGTGTGTATGTGTGTGCATGCCCAAAATCCCGAGAGGAGAATGGAGGAGAAAGGATGGCGGTGTGACTATCCTCCCTGGGGAGTGTGTGGGGAGGTGATTTCTCGCCTTCTGATTCTCTGTCTCTCCATCAGGTGCACACATCCTATAGCAAAAATCTCTCTTAAAAAAAATCACAGATAATTCATTACATACTTCCAGAATAACCAGTGAAGTATATTATGAATGTTCACAGCATAATATAAAGTGAAATGTTGAAGGTGGGGAATATGTTTATAGTCTCCATTTGTTTATCATACACTATATACATGCTTTTAAAGGCCATTCTGTACTCTACAAAGAGATGGAATGATGTAAATCATAAATTACAATAGTTTTTACACCCCTGAAATATAATATATATATTTTAAAAATCTTCATTCTGAGGGATCTTGTTTATACCAGAAACAAGAAACATTACACAGAGAGGTCCAGAGGGGCCTGAGACAGGCCTTGCTGGGCTTTTCCCCTCAGTTTGTTACCGTTAGCTCCCACTCTTTTGTCCAGTCATGTTTGACAGGCTATCCTTCCTTCAACAAACCCAAGGGGGGGAAAAAAACCCCCAGAGTTTTCCACTATGCCACAGAGGCTGGGGTGGCTTTTTTTTTTTTTTTTTTTTTTTTTTTTTTTATATATAAGCTTACTTTGAAGGAAGAGATCTTTCTGGGACTCTCAGAAAGTCTGGAGTCCTAACTCTGGTCAGGCCAGGAGGCCTTTTGGGACGACTCAGGTTGGACTTCGCTTGTCTGTAGGTACGCCCTCTACCCTTAGATTGTAACACTGAGAGACCAACGAATCCCCCACATTCTGATTCCGAAGCTGCTCCCTGATGTACTGTAGATCTGGCAGAGAGATTGGTCCGTGTCTGGTTTCCTTAGGGAATAGCATTTTAAACCACATTGCCAAAGAATTCTTTCAAGACGGCCTTTAAAGTACCCATAGGATAAACAACTCTTGCTTTCTGCTTTACAAGTATACTTTGTGTCAGAGATTCTCAGTTAAGCATGAAAGGAAACCTGATTTGATGTCCAAGCTCTGGCTCTGAACAGTTCTTTGAAATTTAGATTCCTCCATTGTTAAAGGGGCGAGATTGCTCCTAAAATACTTATCAGTTCTGACTTCCTATGATGTCAATGATTTGACAAGATTTATTGAGCATCCGCTGTGCTCCAGGCACTCTTCTGCTCTTTTAAGGACTGTACTGATACTAATGCATTTACTCCTCTCAGCAACTCTTTGCTGAAGGTAGTGTTTTTTACCTCCATTTTACAAGTGAGTAACTGAAGACAAGAACCTTTCAGTTCACTTCACAGAAAAGGGATTCTCACCTCTCTCATATGTCTCTGGAGCCTTGCTCTTCACCGTGACACTCGTTAAAGAAAAAAAAGAAAGTCCAATAACACTTGTTCAAGCACAGTAAAGAGGATTTTATTCTGGGCCATCCCAGCAGATAGAAATCACTGCAACAAGGCCCGCAGTGGGGGAGAAAGATTGGCCTCAACTCCAAATACAAATGGGAAAGTGGGATTTTATAGCCAAGGAGCAGGGTGAGTGTCAGTGAATGGAAAATTCCATGAAGGAAATACTCGTTTTGTGAAAGTGACCTACCAGGATTCCTGCTCAAGACAGCCAGGGTGACCAGATAGCACCTGTGGATGGTGGAGGACAACGAACCTGAGCAAATACGGAGGATGGGGGACTCTTGCTAAACCGACTTAGCAGTGTTCTTTGTTCCAACTGGATTTACAAGGCAGAGCCCAGAGGGGCCTAGGAGAGCTTGCCTAGAGTTTGGTCAAGCAGAGACTTGGAGGTCACACTGGACCACCCATTTTATGAGCACATAGTAGAGAAGAGATGTAAGGCAAAGCGGGAATAGTGTGGTCTTTATCACTAACAATCAGCACCAAATGGTTGTTTTGCAGAAGTCTGAGACGTTTTCTTTTATTGGGACTCTATCCAGCTAGTTGAATTGAATTCTGCACATTTTATCAAAGAAGCTATTTATTAACAAAGGAAAATAACAGCAACACTCTAAAAGACTATTCACACTTTCTTGTTGCATGAGAATTCGATGATAGATCATTTGGCTTGAAGTAAGTGGGCTATCAGGTTTGACTTAGGCAAGGGTTTTTTCATTCTTCTTTTCATATGCTATTTGTCTTGAAGTCGATAGATTGTGATCAGCGAATTCATAGCCTCTGTGTGCTGGGTGTTGCCCCCGCTGCAGCACTTGGAGTTATTCCTGGGGGTCTCCACACTGCTCATGTCCAAGGCTTGGCGGTCCCCGGGAGGGCAGCGGCAGCCTAAGGAGGGACCCACAGCCCTGGACGTTTCCTTTCTGTGCTGGTCTGGGACTTGCCCATGACTGCATCCTCAGCGAGGTGTTTCATATACTGCGGCTGCTGCCACACCTGAACCCCAGGCTCGGGGTGGAGGGCAGAGAGCTGAAGTGGAGGGAATGCCCTTCTCCCTCCGTGACACCCTCTCTCTCTCTCTCTCTCTCTCTGTTTTTTCTTTTTTTTTGAGAGAGATTATTGCTCTAGAGTGTGTGCACTCACCAGAGAGACAGGGAGGCAGAAAGCAAAAAATTACCCCTGGGGAGATTGCCATGCTGCAATCTCTTCTTCATTCTCCTCTGGGGATCTTGGGCACACACATGCACTTGGTGTAACTTTTAATCTGCCAGGTTCGGGACTCAAACCATAGTCAATTACGAGGGAGCACAGTAATGCCACCATTACGCCATCTGCTGGTCCCGTGACACCCTCTTTTTACTAGATAGGTGACTGAACAGTGCCTCCCCACCAGAGTGCTGGGAGCTTTCAGTCATAACAGAGCAGGGGGCTCAGCTCCATCATCTAGAGGTTAAGGGAGCTGGATCCCACGTGGCTGATTGCTTTGTGAATCTCAGTCTCGGGGGCTTGATAAATATACCAGGCACCTGTGTGTGTACTTGCTCCAAAACCTGACAGGATGGAGAAACAGAGAAGCGATTGTGATGGGACCACGTCTCACTGGAGGGGAATTTCTCTCTCTTTCTCTCTTCTCCTTTCTCTGGCAAGTACATGCTCCTCTTGGCAATTCAAAATAAAAAGCAAAACCCAGAAATTGGGAAGTTTAGTCTCTCTGCCTTTGAAAACCAGACATGAATCCAGAGGTCCGGGCTGCAAACTGCCACCTGCTGTGCGCACAACAGTTCCTCCCGTTGTGAAGTCCTCATCAGGCTCACACTGCCTCCTGGACCTTTCCCCTCCATTCAGCTCTGCCTCGGCCTGCAGCCATTGTAAAAAATAGATTTCTGGCCAGAAACCTCCCCCCATCCCCGATTATTTTAGAGGTGCTTAGATATGCCGAAACTTGAAGTAAAAATAAGCCCAGGCTAGATGTAAGAGTAACCCACCTAAAGCTAATTTCCTATAAACTAATTGATTTGTTGAAAATTCAATCTCAGTTTGAGGGAATTTTCAATTCTAGCATATACCAGCCTTCTCTTCTTCTGCCTTACCAGTAAGGCAAACTTTTAGTGTTTAAACTTTTTCTCCTTTTCTTTTTTAACTGCCAGAGAGTGTGTGTGCTCACCAGAGAGAGAGACAGAGAGAGAGAGAGACAGAGAGAGAGCGAGCACTTCCATCAATGGGGCATACTCACACCACTGTCCTTTATTCTTCATGTCAGGATTTGGAGTACATATGCACACATGCCTGGCATGTTTTTCAAGCTATTGGGGCTGAAATTCAGACTGTGGTCAGCCATATGGGATCCAGCTTTCCATGCAAAGCATCAAACTGCCTCACTATGAGGCTGGCTATGAAGCATTTAAAAATAGATGTATTTAATTTAATTTATTATTATTATTTAACATTTTGCCATAGGGCCTATGCACTTACCAGAGAGAGACAGACACAAGGGTTACGGGGGAAGTGAGAAAGCAAGCAACCAGGTCTAGGATTCAAACTGGTCAGCCGTGTGGGAGTACAATGCCTGAACCATCACATTATCTGCTGGCCCCAAGCCCTGATTAAAAACCAGCTTGTGCTAAACTTGACAAAGGGGACTACATTAGGCTAAATAGCTTCTGCAAAGTGAAAAACTTGAGTGAGGAGGCAACCCTCAGAGTGGGAGAATATATTTGCAAACTATAGCTCAGGGAAGGGATTGATAACCAGGATATATGGAGAATTCAAGCTTACCCTTCCAGAAAATCAATCCAATTAAAAGATGGGAAAATGAGCTGAACAGACAACTTTCCAAGGTGGACATAGGAATGACTAAAAAGATATGAAAAGATGGTCAACATCTCTTATCATAAGGAAAATGCAAATCAAAACCACAATGAGATACCACTTAACCCCAGTCAGAATAGCTAAACTAAACAATTAAAGAATGAGGGACCAGCAGGTGGCATGATGGTTAAGGTGCTGGACACTCCCACATGGCCAACCACAGTTCAAGTCCTGGACCTGGTGGCTTGCTTTCTCACTTTCCTCTCTCTCTGGTCAAATTTAAAAAAAAAAAAAATGAATGAATGAATGAATGAATAAATTAATTTAAAAAATTAAAGAATGATAAGTGCTGGCAAGGTTGCAGTAAAAAGGGAACCCTCCTACACTATTGGTGGGAATGTAAATTAATGCAACCACTTTGGAGAACAATATAGAGGTTCCTCAGAAACCTACAAATAGAACTACTTTATAACCCAGTAATTCCACTCTTAGGTATTTACTCAGAGGCTAGCAAAATCCTCACTTGGGAAAACATTTGCACATTCATGTTTATTGCAGCATTATTTATAATTGTTAGGACATGTTATCAACTCAAATGTCCAAAAATAGACTAATGGATTGAAAAAAAGTGGCACGTCTATTGTATAGAATACTACTCAGCCATGAAAAACAATGAGACCCTGACATTTGATACAAAGTGGACGAATATGGAATATTTAATGCTAAGTGAAGCAAGCCAGACTATGAAAAACAGACTTTGCATGTCCCCATGCAATCTATACTGATTGTCTACACTCTATAGTAGAAACTGAGAGACTGGAAGGAATAACAACAGAGAGGGCACGTGTGGATACCAGAGATCATAAGGTTAGAGGTCATAGAAGGTGAATAGTTGGGGGAGGGAGGGGAACAGGGGAAAATACGTTTAATTGACAGCAAAATGAAAAGTTATCTTCTGTTGATAGTATAAATGAAAATGTCTTGTCTTGACTGATATACACTGTATTCATGCTGGGAAAAGCTACTTGTACGCTATAAAGATGTACAGTGATTAAATGTAAATTATGTATAAAACCAATTCATGGGCCAGGTAGTGACACAGTGGTAATGAAACTGGAAAGGTCTTGGGTTCATGCCCTGGGACCTTCCTGAGCATACTGAGTATTCACATGTGCCTGTGATTAGGGCCAGTCAAGACTAGAGATGGGATCGTGGCCTGGGGACCCTGATGGGGATGCCTGGCTCTCACTGTTTCTGCCTTTCCCTTATTCTGTCTGTCTTGTGGAAGAAATAAATACAGAAACTTTTTAAAAAATTGACCAAAGGCACCACTGAGTACATTTAAATATTTCTTTCTTTATGATAGACAGAGGGGGTGAGGGAAACAGGAGGAAAGAGAGACAAAGAGGGAGAGAGAGAGTGCAGTATTTTTGTCAGGGTCTTAGAGTGTCATGATCCTTCTGCCAGTTTTCCAATTAGCTAGGACCACAGCTACCAGACCCAGCATGTTCAGATTAGCCCAGGGACTGAGCCTGGGCCTCCCATGTGGCTTCCAGCCTTCCAAGCTGAGGCCCATGTAACACAGATTAATAAGAAAACAAACAAAACACAGATAAACACACGAATTTATTTATGTAAGTTTTATATGACACAGATACCTTTACAAGGAAAAGAAGATGCAAAGAAATGGGTAAACCTGTAGATTTTCTTGCTAGGATTGTTGAAGAAATAGATAGTGGTGGAGAAGTATGATACGACCATGAAAATAGGTCCTAAGGATCCATGGATGATGTAATGTTTACATTGCTGGCACACCCATGTAGTCGATAATGGCTGGAGTCCTGAACCTGGCGGCTTAAAACTCATGCTGGGTGCATGTGTGGGTGTGCCCAAGATCCTGAGAGGAGAATGGAGAAGGGATTGTGGTGTGGCCATCCCCCCAAGAGGGGATTTCTCTCTTTCTGTCTCTCTCTTCTCTGGTGAGCACACATGCTCTATAGCAAAAATCTCTTTAAAAAAAGTATGTTCTAGTAGTAAAAACCTGGTGGACGCATGGCAAGCCTTTGTGTCCAGATTCTTCAAGATGTTCCTGTGTCTTCAGAGACAAGGCTACTCCTTTTTTTCTCAGTAGAGGGAGGGTGTATTCCATGTGACGGTCTTAAGACCTTCCTCAGGAAAACGTTAGAAAATGCCTCTTAGGTTTTAATCATCTGCTTCAGAAGAGAAGGTCCAAGACTTTGCTGCATTTGTCTCAAATCCTCCAACTTAAAATATTTTGGAATAGCCTGTCCTGAACCCCATCTAAGCATAGGAATTGTTGCAATAGCTAGGATTCGTGGTAACTGTAAGCAAGAAGTTGAAAGCTAGCTTCTCTTGGGTCCTTCTCTATGTTGCAGCTTTTTAGCTTCAGTTTTACCATCTCTGGTGACATATTTGTCACTTTGTTCATTCAATGCATGGATTGTCCGCTGTGTTGTGGAGGAGTCCTCTAGAGTAATGGATCCTCCTACTCTTTGACCCCTGAGTCCAGGATCATGTGGCCCCTGACTGCTGTGAGGATGGACAGATCAGAGACAGGGAAGGGTTCTCCTGATGTATCTACCTGTGTCCCCCGACCGTGTATAGTTTCTCCTGCTTTTATGTTCTTATACTATTTTGTAATTTAGATGCGACAACAAGTAAATGACACTAAAATACTGTATTTCTTCTGAACAATGAACTACGGCATGGAAGGTACTGTTTTAGCTATGGTTGGTATTTCCAGTTCCCTAACTGGCAAATAGTTATTTAATACTCAACTTGGTTTAAAAATATGGCACCAAATGAGATTAAAGTACCTAAATTTTGTTAAATAAGTAAGCAGGAGGCCATTAGGCTAAAACTTCTCAGTATTCAGTACTTTGAGTTTCTATATAACAAATTGTCCACTAATTTATTCTATAAACAAACCAAACTCAAATTGAAGAGTGTATTTTTGTAACAGATGGCCAAACTTCAACAAGTTATAGACAACCGACTGATCAGACCATGCCCAAATAAGACAAATGCTGAGCTGTAGCCAATCAGGTGATTTCTCTACTTTGCTCCTTTGTTTAGTCTATGAACACTTGTTGCTCACACCACTGGATAGAGCTCTCTGTATCTCTTCTGGTCTAAATACTGTCTGGTTTATGAATCATTCTTTGCTCAAATAAATTCTGTTAAATGTAACTTGTTTAGAGGTTTTTTTTTTTCTTTTCTTAAAATAATATTTTTAATTTAACTTTATTTATCCAATTATTTATTTATTCTAATTTGACCAGAGAGGAATAGAGTGAGAGAGAGAAAGAGCGAGAAAGTGAGAAAGCCACCAGATCTGGGACTTGAACCACAGTTTGCCATGTGGGAGTCCAGTGCCCTTAACTATACCACGCCATCTGCCAGCCCCTTCTTTACTTAAAAAAAAAAAAGTTTTTTTTTTTTTTTTTTTTTTTTTGCCTTAGGGCTCATGGGCTCATGTGCTTGCTGGAGAGAGATGAGAGAGACAATGAGAGGGATAGTGAGAAATCATGCCCCCCCCCCCCGGGGCAATGGCCATGCCACAGTATCCTAGCTTCCGTTCTCCTCCTGGATTCTGGGCATGAATGCACACATGCCTGGCATAATTTCTGAGCCACTAGGTAAGAAGTCCAGAGCTCCAACCACTATGCCACCTGCTGGTCCCATAAAGGTTTTCTTTGAACAGGTTTCTTCCACATGCTTGAGCACACATTGAAAGGCAAAGTCAGGGAATGTGAAGCTAGCAGTTGGATTTAGAAGAATGATTTGAGAGCACAGCGGGCTCGTACACTTTGCTTTCTAGACCCTGAGCAAGCTGCTCCAAAGCAGAGTTGGACGTGCCATTTCTTTCCCAAAGTGTAAGAGACTCTTGAATATAAAGAGTGTGTAGGAAGACAGCTCTGGCTGATAAAGTGCCTTGCGAAGAACTCTCCTAGCCAGTGCTGTTATGACTATGCATAGATACTCATGGACCACCCAAGATGGAGCAACTGGAGCAAGGAGTGGGAAGTGTAGATGGGATCTTTGAGATGAGAACAAACAGAGGGGGTCCAGCCGATGGCATAGGAGTTATGTCACTGGACTTCCACATGGTTGACTGTGGTTGGAGTCCCAGACATGGTGGCTTGAAAAATCACACCAGGCACACATGTGTGGAGCCCAAGATCCCAGAAGGAGAATGAAGGAGAAGGGATTGTGACATAGCCATCCCTCATGGGGATGATTTCTCACTTTCTCTCTCACTCTCTCTGTCTCTCACTGGTGAGCTCACATACCTCTAAAAAAAAAAAAAGACAGAGAAAAAAGAACAAGCAGAGGATTCTCCCTTAAACCTTGTTTCCAGAATGTCCCTCAATTGGTATACAAACCAATGATGATATTAGAGACTAGTTTGTGTGAATAGCTATGCGTTGATTTTAATGTATATTAGAAAAAGCAATATAATTTGTCCTTGGCTCCTTTTATGTTTTAAAGATTAAAGTAGGCATAGCCTTGGAAATCCACTTTATGTGATTCATACTATATAAGAATTATGGGCTTGGTGTAAGGTCATGCTCATCAAAATTTTAGACTTTTTTAATTAAAGTAAATTTTATGATTTTGTATTTATATTAAATTGTTTTAACTTACAATTCATCACTGTACAGCTTCACAGTGCATGGCATGGTTTTTCCCAGCATGGACATGGTGAATATTAATCAAGTCAAAGACATTACTTTATATATATATGATCATCAATAGATAACTTTCCGTTTTTGTGTCTATCAATTTTTTTTCTCTTCTATAACTTAACTTTCTGCCTCAATATGTTTGGAAGTTTGGTACAATGAATCCCCATTGCTGTACTTTCCCCATACCCGGCAAGCTTTCTTGTTTCCCCTTTGGGGAATGGCAACTTCGCTGTGGGTGAGAATCATGTAAAGAAGACTTGTAAGCTCACTCTTCCAGAGTGACCACATGGTGTGGGCCCCTGAGCAAGGGTGGACTGCTCTCTGTGAACCTGGGTTGCATCATGGTCCTGGCCCCTGAACATTGCCATTGTGAACCCAGGAGAATCTGTGTCTAACACTGGTCACCCAAAGGAGCCTTTTGGAAATACAAAAGAAGAGTCAAACACATGGTTGAGTTAAGGTCTGTTTCTTTTCAAGGTCTATTTGTTTGTTTTGGAAATAGCCCAGGTTTTTCATTTTGGGTATTATTCTAGCATTATTCTTATTTTTAAGTTTATTTCTTCAGAAAGAGAGAAAGAGAGGGAGAGTTACCCCTACCAGGGGTAACTGCAATCCTTCCCACTATGGCCCACCCCAAGCCCTGGTCAGCCTGGAGAATGGGCACATGCACACTCACCTGCCATACACAGGGAGACCTCAAGGCATGAACCCGTGACTTCCCATGTGGCATCAGCATTGCAGGGCAGTGTATTGTCATTGCACCATCATGGCCGGCCCATTTTCTAGCATTACCATTATTATTTTTTAATTGTCAGAGGATGTGCCCACTCACTGGAGACAGAAAGACAGAGAAATAGAGGGAGAGGGCGAAAGCACCTCCCAATACAGCCTAGTCATGCTGCAATCCTTCTTTCTCCATGTATCCATCTAGTAGGTATTGTGGGTATACGTGTACACAGGACCAATGCCTTTTTCAAGCTGCCAGGACTTGGATTTGAATAGCACGGTTGGCTATAAGGGATCTGGTGGTCTGGCACAGTAGTTAATGGCCAGATCCTAGCACTATTTTTAATTTAATGATTTTCCGGTGTGTATGTCTGTGTGTGTGTGTGTGTGTGTGTGTGTGTGTGTTTGGTTGATTTGTTTTCTTTTGATAGAGTCTCGTTTATTTTTAATTTAAATTTGGAATGTAAGGGCAGTTTAAAAAAATTTCCATGTACTATTTTGGGTTATTTCTTGTTTATGATCCAAATAATTTTACTTTTCAAATTATAATATCAATATAAAGTTTATTTCAAAAAATACATATTTTTTAGGTGGTGTAATTTTTTTTTTTCTCTTTTCTTTTTTTGTCAGCGAGACAGAGAGAGGCAGAAAGTAGGAAATCACCCTTCAGGGGTGATTGCAGCCACAACACACTCCCTTCTCTTCCATTTTCCTCTCAGGATTGTGGGTATGTGCACACGCACGCCCAGAGTGAGTTTTAAGCCACTGGGGACTTGAACCACAGTCGGCTAAGTGGGAGTCCAGTGACATAACCATTCTGCCATCTGCTGGTCCTATGGTAATACACTTTCTAAAAACTACTGAGAACTAATGGTCATGCACAGGCATGAATGTGGTTTCTAAGGTGCTGGGTAGATACAACAAAAATCCAGAAGTTGGCACAAAGGACCGAATTAGGCAAACACTGGCTTAGAAAGGAGGACTTGGAAAAGTTCATGGAAAAGGGAAACAAAAGCATGAGTTTATTTTGTTGCACAAAAATTTAGAACCCATGATTAAGTTTTTCCTAACAGGCATTTTCCATGAATTTTTGAAAACCCCGTGTCTAATTTGCTCTGCTGTTGTACTTCTCTGTTTCTGAAAGCTCCAAGTGTCCTTCCAGGGGTGAAGATCAAATCCCCCTTTCTCTGAAAGTCCAGAGCAATGACTGCTGTCTCCAAACCTCAGCCATTGTGTCTGTCTCCCTCGTTGTTGCTGGGTTCTTAGAATTATGTTTTGTGAGCTGAGTTCCATCTGTCCTCCCAACAAGATGTAGCGCTCCTTGAGGGAAAGGAGAGGATCTTCCATATCAGCCCAGCACTATGGAGGATAAAAGAAGTATCCTTCCCAACAAGAGGCAAGCATACACCTTTATTTAATATGCCTCGAGTGACATGGGAGACTTCAGAAATAAGGTGCAAAGCGATAGGTAAACCTGTGCATTTTCACGCTTGGATTGAAAAGAAAAACAGTCGTGGAGATGTGTGATTGGATTAAAATAGAGAATAAACCAGAGGAAATTTAGTGATGCCTACTCTACGACTTGTGTCTCCAGAAAATAGGCTGTTCCTTTCCTTTGAGTACAGAGGGGACATGTCTCAAATGGGCATTTTGTGGCTTGCTTCAGGGATGAAGGGCGAGGGGAAGGTGAGAGTGACTCTCCCACTTCTGTTGTTTTCTCAAATGCGAAACTGCTACATTATGGGGTAGCATGTTCTGGACCCCATCACTCGCCTCATCTTTCTACAGGCCCCCAAAGTATCTGGTACTGTCTAAAGACCAGAGCAAATGACCTACTCTCCTACGTTTCTGCCTTTCCCTCCTTAAATGGGGATGATCAGACTTTCACTTTCTTGTGGTCACGATTAAGTGAGATAATGCTACCATGCAGTTATCACAGAGTCTGGGAAGCCACAAAAACCATTAACATTTCCTGGCCGGGTCATACAAACTGACACCACATTCTGTTCTCCTCGATCGTTAACTTCTAATTTTAAATAGAAGACTTAGAGAAGAAAACAAGCTTTGAAGGGGCCAATTTGAGAAAGAGACAGTAACAGTTTGTTTTTCAGAGGGCACAGCCTCCCCAGAGTACGGGCAGGAATTTACCAGGTAACACGCACACACAGGGCACATTTAGAACAACCTAGTTGCATATTAAAACTTTGAGGGTGTCTGAGTTCCTCAGAACACTGAGCCTGGCATTATGGGCCTTGAAAGAGTAACAAGAGTCTTTGTGATTGGACAAAATGTGTCCTTTCTCTGAGTTAAAATTCCCAAACTCCAGTTTTAAAAAAAGATCTTGCTTTATTGTTATTTTCTTTAACAGAAGACTTGGAGGTGTGAACCGAAAGCTGTTATCCCTCCCCTGAGTTTGACTGTGGGATTACCCAGCGGTGGTCAGGACCTTGCAATGAATGGACATATTATGCCTTCCATTAAGAGTTGTGGCTCTTAATTAAAAATGTGATCGTGGGTCTTTATGGAGACATTGTTTAGGTTTTCTTTAGCTGTTAACACATAATAAATCATTTTAAAAGGACCTTTCTCCCGATCGCTTAATGGTTAGTGCATTAAAAAAAAAGTGATTTGAAAATAAAACTGGGATTAAATTTAGTGTTTGACAAGGTGCTAAGGGGCTCACCACCTCGGCTGGGATAAGACAAGAGGGGCTTTACTTGATCAGCTACTGACCTTCTTGTCTCACTAACTCCAGCCTAGCTTGGTTGGTTTGAGGGGCAGGGTGAACTTCGGTGTCAAAAGTTTAACTTGTAGGTGTCAGGAAAGTGTGCAGACAGGCCACCCTTCCCCACCTTTCCTTTATTATCTTGTAATTGCAAGACATGCAAAAGAAACGCCCTCTTCTTTAATGAACTCCCTGGTAATGCTACAGAGCAAGAAATGGTGGGGGTCGTGTGAGGGCACGTGACTAATCCATAAATGCCAAAGCCCTTGTCCTCATTCCGTCTTCCTAACACAGGTACCTTGAGAGTGGAGCAAATGGTGTGAGACCTAGGCTTCCAGTGCTCTTGGAGAGAGTCTTAGTTTGCAGAGACATGTCTGGGCCCAGTCACCAACAGCTCATCACTTACTGGGCTGTTGCCTGGGCTTTGGAGTTGGATGGCACAATGGAGGCAGGGCTGGACCAGCAGGAGGAGATGAGGAACTTACTGTCCACGTGCCCTTTCGGAATGCCTGTGGTCTGCAGTCCTCTACACAGAGGGAAACCACACCTCAAAGGGGTTCCATGAGATGACCCATGTCAAAGGAGTTTGCAAACAGAGTCATCAAGCAAACAGAGATGATGATACCAATGAAGTTTCACATTAGTTTCAAAAATCATTTCGCTGTAAAATTTCTGGTTGGTTTTGGAAGACTATTTTGGATTCTCGTGTCCCCTTCCCTAATGGGATTTCCAGGTAGGGAAGGGCTTAGATTGCTGCTGGCCCGGCAAGCTTGCTGAGCACGTTTTTCTTGTGGGGAGGTGCCCACCTCCAAGCTGGGGTTTGGCTCCAGAGCCTCGGTGTTACAGTCCAGTAGAGGACAGTAGAGGGCGAGCTGCACTTGTGCTCAGCAGCACGTCGGGTGGGGTCGCTGCGGGCTTGCCTCTCCCTGTCCTGGCTGTGAACCTCCCCTCTCTGTGTGCCTGGAGACCACACACGGCGGGCAGTGGTTTTTCCTTATGTTTACTGAATTGAAAGGGAACTTAAGAGGAATTCTCCAGAAATTACTAAATGCCAGACTTCTCATTCCTGGTAAGTTCCAAACTTTATTCCTGACTCAACCTGTGGTCCTTCCAGCTCAGACCCTCACATCCCGCCTGTCCAGCCTGGTGTCTGCCTGTTGTTCCCCAGGCTCCTGTTCAACCTTTGCCCCCCACCACCTGGGCATTCTCTGAATTTTAGGCAGGCTCTACTCTTCTTCCTGTCTGCAGGAAAGGCTGATCTCCTTTCCTTCACTAACTGCCCATATGAAGACCTCACAAAACTGATGACTTCGGAGCCAGCAGGTGGCGTAGTGGTTAAGCTGCTGAATTTCCACATAGCTAACCAGATCCAGTAGCTTGAAAATTACACCAGATGCGTGTGTATGTGTGTCCAGAATTCCAAGAGTAGAAGGAATAGTGGTGTGGCCATAACCACCCCCC
>NW_006160007.1:719553-721534 GCF_000334495.1 Tupaia belangeri chinensis | reverse complement strand
TTTCTCACTTTCCTTCTCTCTCTCTCTCTCTCTCTCTGGTGAGCACATGCATCCTGCAGCAAACCGCCCCCCCCAAAAAAAAAATCAACAAAGAAACTGATAATATAAACATTTACCTTGGAAAGGAAGGGCCACGATCACTTTTCCACCCCCACATAGAACAGAAGCCTTCCCCTTCCCCTCCCAATACTAATAAGACATACTGTCCTCTCCTGGCCAGCTAGGCTGCCTTGACTCTGGATAGCTGATCTCTAGGAGGAGGTCTTAAAAGTCATCCTAGATTAAGGATTCCCCAATTGCTCCTGAAATCCTGTGGCTGCAGTTTGCTGGCTACTTCCTGAGGCCTCTTTGTCATCTTGGAAGGACTTCTTTGTGTGTTTCTAAAGTTGACTTACTTATTCGTTCCATGAGTGAGAGCAACAGGGAAAGACAGAAATAAACACACACTCAAGCACCCCAAACAGAGTCTGGAGAGAGCAGTCTACCCTCGGCCTTCAACCAGCTCCGGATCTTGGGCCTGAGAGTGCCCAGCACACTCCGGACTTGACTAGAATGTTTCACATGGGATTACATTGCAGAACGTTGTATTTTTCTACTGACTACCGTGGCTTCTTGTTGCTGTTTGCAAACAGAAGTTCCCCCTATGCCACTATCCTCTTGCCTCAGCCCCCAGATTGCTGGGAAAACAGGTGCATACCACCATGTTCAATCTTTAGTTGGACCAGAATCCATCCCAGGCGTCCCATATGTCTCAGGGCATGGCCTGTTAGCAGAATGCCTCACCACGCTGCACCTGGGGAGGACGTTCTGTCTCTCCTATAGCTGCAATCCTGTGGCTAGTCCTTCTCCTTGGAAACATACAACATGAGCCTCACTAGTATTTTGAACAATGTGCCTTCTGCTATTTGAAACCCGTGATCACATCGCAGTTTTTTCCTTTGCAGGGTAAAAATTTCCTGTGCCCTTTGACTGTTTCTAGTATGGCACAGTTTCCTCGAATTGACGGCTCACCTTTGAATGAACACAGTAACACTAGCTCACGCCTAGAGAGTGTGCACTATGTTCCAACGATAAATACTTGGCGAGGATTCACTATGATTATATTCATAATGTTATACTTTTTTAAAAAAAGAATCATTTAGGGACCAGCAGTTGGCGTAATGGCTATGTTGTTGTACTCCCACGTAATTTACCGCAGTTCGAGTCCCGTACCCTACCCGGCAGCTTAAACTCACGCTGGGCGCGTGTGCGTGCGTGCCCAGGATCCCAAGAGGAGAATGGAGGTTCTGTCATTCTCTCTCTCTGTCTTTCTGGCGAGCGCACGGGTCCTATAGCAAAACCCTCTCAAAAAAAAAAAAAAAAAAGAGAGAATTATTTAATTTTATTTATTTATTCATTTATTTTAATTTGACCAGAGAAAGACAGACACACAGAGAGAAGGAAAGTGAGAAAGCAAGTCACCAGGTCCGAGACTCAAACCATGGTCGGCCAGGTGGGAGTGTCCAGCGCCTTAACCCTATGCCACCTGTTGGCCCTAAAGTATTATACTTTTGAATACTATGATTTGATAAGTTCTCTGTCTGCAAAAGTATCAGACATATGCAATGAAGAGTAAAAATGAAATCTCTTCCTTTCCCAGTCTTTCAATCCTGTTCCTAAGGTCACCTGCACTCATTTTTTTGTGCATTTTTGCAGATAGTTTGAATGCATGTAAGGCACACATCTGTTTATGCTTAATATCCCCCACTACAGATGTGGGTTATACAAATGGGTACAGCTTTGTACACTTACTGTTTTTTTTTTAATTTTTAAAATTTTTAAAATTTATTTACATTTATTCACTATACATCATTACAGCAAACAAAATGAGATTTCCCACCCAGAATACACTGTAAATTGGCTCAATCAAGCACATCAACATACATGTTATTGCCAACAAATAATTTTCCATTTGTTTCCTGTATATATATATATATATATA
>NW_006160007.1:666838-719475 GCF_000334495.1 Tupaia belangeri chinensis | reverse complement strand
CCATTCTCCTCTCAGGATCTTGGGCACGCACGCACACGTACCTGGCGTGAGTTTTAAGCCACCGGGTCCGGGATGTGAACTGCGGTCGACTACATGGGAGTCCAGCGACATAGCCATTATGCTAACTGCTGGTCTCATGAATCACATCTTCTAAGACACCAGACTGTTCTTCAATTTACCTTATAAATATTGAATATATTTACATATATGTGTGTATGTGTGTGTGTATATATATTTACATTTCTATTCATATATAATGTAAATATATATACACACACATACACACATATATGTAAATATATACATATACATATATATATGTATATATATGTATATATATATATATATGTATATATACATATAAATATTTACCCCTATGTCTGGCCCTCTGCCCTTTCCCACCCTCTTCTCACACTATCTCTGGTATCTACAGTTGTCTTCATTCCTTTTCCTCCCACATTTTATTGATCCCATAATTTCTTACATAATCTAACTACTTCAATAGCAAGCTCAGCTGGTAATTTCAAGAAAAGCATTGGTAAGGAAATTTGCTTAAAACTTAAAGCCTGGAAACAGGTTAGTATTCTGTTCAAATAGTAGGTATATGAACCTATTGACAGCTGAAGACAGGACAAAAACTCTTAAAACCAGACAACAAAGCCTAGAAGAAAGGCAGTAGTATTTTAGCCAAAAGTCACAGAACGCTATTTCACCAGTTCAGTCTCATGTACTTAATCTATCTTCTGTTGTGTTTCGATCTTCCTGATTGAATTCTGGGATATAATATTCAACTCCAAACTTGTCCCTATGATTAAGTTGGCCATTTTCTTAGTTTTTGAACTTCTATTTCTGTGTGACTACATTTAATTTTCCTGACACAGCACTCCCTTGAGAACTTCTTGGAGATCTGGTCTGGTGCTGGTAAATTCTTTCAAGTTTTGTTTATCTGAGAATGCTTTTGTCTTCTTCCCATATAAAGGATAATCTTGCCAGGTACAGTATTCTCAGTTGCAATTGCTTTTCCCTTAACATTTTGAATATATTTTCCCATTCTTTCCTTGCTCTCATTGTTTCCGATGAGAGGTCTGCTGTTAGTCTGATGGGATATCCTTTGTAGGTAACTTGCTGTTTCTCTCTTGCCAATCTTAGTATCTTGTCTTTGTCTGTGTTTTTGGTCAGTCTGGCTATAATGTGTCTTGGAGAAGATCTTCTTGGGCTGATTCTATTTGGGATCCTTTGTATTTCTTGGGATTGGATCTTTGAGTGCCTCTCTAGGTTTGGAAAGTTTTCTTGCAGGATTTCATGGGATAGATTATCAATGCCCTTATGAGTCTCTTCACCTTCTGGGATGCCAATTATATGGATGTTTGGACGTTTGATGGTGTCTAGTATTTCTCGTATATTATTCTCAAATTTTTAGGTAATTTCATCAGTCTTCATGGTGGATTTTTCTAGGCCAGCAATTTTCTTTTCTACGTCTGAGATTCTATTTTCTGTATGATTTAGTCTGCTTTTAATGCTTTCAAGGGAGATTTTGACTTCCTTTATTATATTGTTCATCTCTAACAGTTCCATTTGATTCTTTTGTAAAGTGTGTAATTCCATTTTTAGATCTTGCAAGAATTTCTTCACCTTCTGAAACGCATCAGCTTCTTCCTCCTTATTCTTCTGCAGTTCATTGTCTCTCTTCTCTTCCATCTCTGTTTGCTTTGCCATTACAAATGTTCTAAATTCTTTATCAGACATTTCCATGATTTCCATTGAACTGTGTGTGGATGAAGAGGAGTTATTCTTTTCCTTTGAAGGAGAGGTATTTTCTTGCTTTCTCATATTTCTTGTGGTCCTGTGGTGATTTCTAGTCATCCAATGGAAAGTGTATTTCTTCCCAAACTTGAAGTTCAATTAGTTCTCAGGAGCCATGAAGGTGTCTTCTGCGGCCTGCTCCCTTGCCTCTTCACTGGATTTGTAGGCTGGAGGCTGCATTATCAGTAGAAAATCTTCTTTTCTTTATTCCCTAAACTCACTACTTCTCAGGAGCTATGAAGGTGTCTTCTGTGGCCTGCTCCCTTGCCTCTCCTGGGTTGGGAGGAGAGGGGATTATTAAAAAGATAAAGGGAGAGGAGGGACTGAAAGCCCAGAAAATGCTTTACCTTAAAAAAAATTTAATGGAAAAATTACAAAAAAAGAGAAGACAGAGACAGAGACAGAGGTAGAGAGAGACAGAGGCAGAGGCAGAGGCAGAGGCAGAGAAAAGGCTTGAGGGAGCTCCTATCACTGGATTTGTGGGTTGGAGGCTGAATTATCAGTAGAAAAATCTTCATTTCTTTATTCCCTGACCTCATTAGTTCTTAGGAACCATGAAGGTGTCATCTGCCACCCTTACTGTTTTTATCACATAATAATAAGATTGGGTCATTACTCTAGCTTTTCTATTTCAGAAAGTAGAAGAGATGTTGCTGTCTAACTCCCCTCATCTCCCATAAGTGCATGTGTCTTTTAGCAAATTTAAAAATAGTAATAATAAATACAACTTTAACAAGCCTCACTTAAAATGATTTTTAATATTTGTGTATACATACACACACACATATGTGTGTGTATATATATATATATACATAAAATTTGCTGTAGGGTGAGGTGCACTATGGGGAATGGAGAGGAGAGAGAAAAAAACATAAGAAAGCACTCCCTGGGGGAATGGCCATGCCATAATCCCTTCTCCTCCACTCTCTTCTTGGGATTTTGGACATCACACACACGCTTAGTGTGTTTTTCAGTCCACAGGATCCGTGACTCGAAGTGCACAGTCAGCTATGTGTGATCCAGCTGCCTTAACCACTATGCCATGTCCTGGCCTGGTACTATTGTCTTTTGCTAGATGGATAAGAATTTTCATTAGTTTCATCATCATTAAATCCTCTAAGTATACTATGAATATACCATTGCTCTTTCCTTTACTCACAAATGCATATTCAAATGTCATCCTTCAGTGCTATCCTTTCAATTCAAATTGAACTTCTCTTGTTTTCCAAGGAATTTCTGTAAATTGGAGGTAAACTATCACAGTCCTTTAGGAGTCTGAGAAACCTTAATTTTACTCTTATATTCAATTGATACATGAGCTAATTAGAACACAAGACCATGTTAACCATTTTTTTTTCATAAAGTAACTTATTCAACAAACTTTAATGAGTCTATGTACAGTGCGGTATAAATTAAAAAAAAAAAGAATAAAACCAAAGTTTGTCTTGGAGTTGTTCATAGTGTAGCCGAAAGAACAAATAGCATACCTAATTACAGTATAATGAAATACTTGCTTTCACAGCAATATGTAGTGAAATATTTAAATACATATTCCCCCAAAATCATACAGCCAACTGATCTTTGACAAAGGGTACAAAACAATGCAGTGGAGAAAAGAAGGTCTTTTCAGTAAATGGTGCTTGAATAACTGGATAGCCCTGCAGAAAATTAAAACTGGATCCTTATCTCTCCCTATTAACAAGAATCAACTCAAAATGGATCAAAGATTTAAATATAAAGCCTTAATCTACAAAACCACTAGTAGAAAAATTTAGGGAAAACTTTTGAAGACATTGGAGTAAGCAAAGATTTCTTAAATAAGACCCCTAAAGAACAGGCAACAATTCCCCAAATATACAAGTGGGATTAAATCTATCTAAAAAGTTTTCTCATAGCAAAGGAAACAATAATTAGAGAGAAAAGGCAACCCTCAGAGTGGGATAAAATATTTACAAATTATTTCCCAGACAAGATATTGAAATCCATAATAAATAGGGAATTCAGCTAGCTTGCTTATAAAAAAAAGTGTAATCCTATTAAAAAATGAATTAAATACTCAACTCCAAAGAAGACTTACAAATGGCCAAAAGGCATGTGAAAAAAACATTCAAAGTCTCTTGTCATAAGGGAAATATAAATTAAAACAACAATGAAATATCACTTAACCCCAGTTAGAATGGCTAGGGTCAAAAAAATAAAAAGCTAGGGAAAAAAAAAACAACATAGAATGACAAGAGCTGATGAGACTGTTGTGAAAGGGAAGTTTCTTACATTGCTTAAGGGAATGTAAATTAGTACAACCTCTATGAAAAACAATATAGAGTTTCCTCAAAATTTAAAATAGAACTAACATACAACCCAGTAATCTTACTTTTTGGTATTTACCCAAAGGATAGGATAACAATCAGAGAGATACATGCACAGTCATATTTATTATAGCATTACTCACAATTGCTAAAACAGAACCAATGTAAGTGTCCAAAAACTGATGACTGTGTTGAAAAACTGTTGTACACATATATTATGGAATATTACTCAACTGTAAAGAAACAATGAGATTGTATTGTTTGACTCAAAGTAGATGAATATACAAGACAATGTTGAGCAAAGTGAGCCAGACTTAGAAAGATACACACTGTATATCTCCACTCGATTTGTACTGTCTACACTCTGGCAGAGGTCAAGAGATCTGAAGATGTGATGGTAGAGAGTGTGGATGTGGCTACTAGAGATTGTAAAGGAGGAGAATGAATGGTAGAGAGTGAGTGGTAGAGGGTCAGTGTGAGATGCAAAGGGAGAAAACATTTAACAGAGAGAAAAAGATAAAGGTCTTTGTCAAAAAAGAGAGAAACGTGCTACATGACACATTTATGTAAGTTTAAAAAAGCTTACATAATGTGGTGGTTAAGGTGCTTGACTCCCACATGACCAACAGTGGTTTGAGTCCTAGATCTGGTGGCTTAGAAATCACACCAGGTGCATGTATGTATGTGTGCCCAAAATCCCAGGAGGAGAAGGGACTGTGGAGTGACCATCCCTCTTAGGGGGTGAGTTTTCACTTTCTCTTCCATTGTCTCTCCCCAGTGAGTACATGTGCCCTATGTCAAAAACTTTAAAATAAAGCAAAACACAGAATCATATTTGTGTGTGTATAATCTCTAGAATGTGTGAGGAATACCTCTGGAGATGAAAACAAAAGGGATTCTATCTGTAATGTTTTATTTCCTTATTTATTGATTTATTTATTTTTTATTTAAAAGATTTTTTTTTTTTAGTTGTCAGAGGTCATGTGTTAGCCATAGAGAGACAGAAGGACATAGAGACAGCAAGGAAGAGGGAGAAAGCACCCGCCTTCCCAGTGGGGCATGATCACACACCAACCTCTTCTTCATTTCTCCATTTAGGATTTGGGATTTTGGATTTGGGGCATGAACGTATACATGTCCAGTTTCAAGCTGCTGGGCCAGGATTGGAACCACAATTGGCTGTGTGAGATACAGGTCCCTTAACCACTAGGTTATGGGGCTAGGTTTGTTAGTTTTCTTTTTTCTCCCCTAGAATTACTTCTTTAATTTTATTTATTATTATAGTTATTATGTTTTTATTTGCTATAGGGCCTAAGTGCTCACCAGAGAGAGAGAGAGAGAAAGAAAGAGAGGGAAAGTGAGAAAGCAGCTGCCAGGTCTGCTCCTCAGACCATAGTCCACAATGTGGGAATCCAGTGCCTTAACCTCCATGCCACCCGTTGGCTCCCCCTGTAATATTTCATTTCTATTTTTTTTTTCAATTGAAGATACAGTGACAAAACCTTAACATTTGTAAATTCTTGGTAGTGGGTACATAGATATGCCACTTTATCTTTTCTTTTCTTGTAGTGAAAAAAAGGTTTAACGAAATCCATTGAGGGCTGAGCAACTTGTTTGGAACGCAAGCCACAAGACAGAGGGAGGCAAGAGAGTGGGAAACAAAAGAAAATGAAACAAATGAATGATCCTGGGACATCCTTGTAATTTTCTTCCCATGTTTGACTGCAGCTCAGTGGTCCAACACACTGGGAGAGGTCAGCTGGTGTCTTTCCCTCTACCTGCGCCTGGCTTTTTGACATCCTACCCACATTTTGCTCACAGCAGCCTTGCAGTTTTATTGCTGCTTCTCTGCAGCGAGGGTGGCAGTGCTTTTGCACACTCTGGGACCTGTTCCACTTTGTGTGCCTGATCTCGGAGAGCCACTCTGCCCTTGGTTTGGGCTTCATCAATTGTCTCCATGTTCAAGAGTCGTCAGCAGAAATCCCTGATCCTGCATGACAATCCTCTGTTTCATGGAGTCCAGAAGGGGCAACTGTGCATTCATATCTCTTAGATCATCCCAAGTACCTCTAGGGTACTCTACAATTGGTAGTGAAAACAGATTTAGTTGAGCTTAATTAGTTTCGTAAGAGATGCTTCTGAAGGCTAGTTAGGCTTTCTGAATTTCTCGAGTTGGTTTTAACCCATTATCATGAGTGTAAGAAAAATGGTTCCCAGCTGAGGTGTGCTTTATACATGAAAAAGTATGAGCGAATGAAATATGAATCCTCCTTTTTTACAAAATTGAAGTTTGGGAAATTCTACGTCTCGAAAAGTTAGAAAAGCAAGAACAGTAAGACTGCTATGTTTCATCAACTTGGATTGAATCATTGGTTAAGAACTGAAGAGAATGTGGGGAGAAAGAATGAGTATTACTTCCTAATTACCAATAAAGGCATGAAGTTATACATGGACCCTTGGCCCTACGTCTTCACATTTCACAAGCTTCAGCAAAAGGGTGCTACTGTTTCAAATCTGAGATCATGAAAATGTTCTGTAGCCCACGAAGGATCAAACGCCCTCAAAAATTAAATTCTGACAATATAATTACAAACGATTTTTCTATAAAGAAGAAAAGGGGGAGACATCTCTAAGCATCAATGTGGCTAGATTTTTCTGATTAATTTACATTTTAAAAGAACACACACAAGAGATGTAAGGAGAGGCCTTATACTAAGGACAAATAGGAGGAGTGGCTAGGAGGAGTGGGTGAAAAGTAGAAAAGTGCCGAGGTGTGAAAAAGCATCAAGATATCTCAGAGGTATCCAGAAAAAGAATTTTAAGGAATGTTTGAGCCAGAGTCAGTAGGTGGCATAGTGGTTAAGGCACTAGAATTCCACATGGTTGAACATGGTTCAAGTCCTGGACATAGCAGCTTAAAAATCATGCCAGGTGTGTGTGTGTGCATGCCCAAGATCCTAGGAGGAGAATAAAGAAGAAGGAATTATGGCATGGCCATCTCCCTGGAGGGAGTTTTTTCTCACTGTCCCTCTCACTGTCTCTGTCTCTGGCAAGTACACTTGCCTGATGGCAGAAACCTAGAGTAAACAAACAAACAAACAAATTGGTGAGTCTCTCCTTGGAAGAATTAGTGTGATAGTTAGAAAAAATACACAAAAAACAGAATGACTCCCTTTCACCTGGTTGACATTTGCTGGG
The DNA here is from genome assembly GCF_000334495.1 of Tupaia belangeri chinensis. Taxonomy (NCBI): domain Eukaryota; kingdom Metazoa; phylum Chordata; class Mammalia; order Scandentia; family Tupaiidae; genus Tupaia; species Tupaia belangeri. The sequence goes on along the minus strand of NW_006160007.1, from coordinate 712,168 downwards.
TTTTCCAAAACATAGTAATTTCCCTTTGTCATACACATCAGGGGAGTTATGTCTAGACTATTAAAGTATCTTGCTTCTCTATGAACTTTTGTAACTAATTTTGTCATCCATCAGTGGACCTTTTCTATAATGATCATTGTTTACTTTCCATTTTCCTCATTTCTTTGAATTTGTTGATTGGAATTGACCTATAGGCAGAAGCTGCCCATTTGTTTATTTATTCGTTTATTTACTTATATCTTTATGGGCTTCTAGATAGTTACTTTCTTCTATTGATTATAATCTAATACTACTACTCTCTTCTCTTTTGTCTATGCTCTTGTCTTCTCTCCTTTCCCCTCTCCTCTCCTCTTTTCCTTTTCTTATTTGCTAGAGAGCATGTGCACTTGTCAGAGAGACACAGAAATACAGAGAGAGAGAGAGAGTGGGAGAAAAACCTTCCCCATGTGTGGCATGGTCACATCACAATCCCTTCTCTATTTCTCCATCCTGTTGGGATTTTGGGCATTCACTCACATGCGCCCAGTGTGTTTTCAAGCTGCTGGGCTGAGATTTGAACTGTTTGGTCAGTCATAGGAGCTCCAGCTTCCTTAACCACTAGACCACAGGGTTGGCTTGCTTTTTTCTTTGTTGTTCAAATTATTCCAATTTTGGCAACTGAGAGCTTTCTCAGATTTGCTTCTGTGTTCTTTTGACATGGCCGCCATTGTTTCTTCAGCACTTTTATTTCTTTTCTTTTTCTCTCTGTTTTTCTTTGTTTTTATTTGACAGATGTCATATAACCTTGCCAGAGAGAGACAGAGAGATAGGAAGAGGGAGAAAACCCACTCCAGTGGGGCATGGTCATGCCATAATCCCTTCTCCATCATTTCTCCATCTCGTTGGGATTTTGGAAACACATACTCAGTGTGTTTTTTCAAGCCATTGGGGCTAAGACTTGAACCTCATAGTCAGCCAGGTGAGAGCTACCTCCCCCAACTTCTAGGTCATGGCCCAGCCCTCATCAACACTTTCATCCTTTGTGATACCATAAGCTGTTACAGGTTTATCTTGTATTTTTCTTATCCCAACCCTGGAATACATTTTCAGGAAGCCCTGACTCTTATTAAAGAATGACATTTAGAAGCCAAGATCAAGCCATTGTTGTGTTCACCATTCCTGAGATTTCATTGCTTCTAGTCCCTTTCTGGAGAGAATTTGGGAATAGATGACTATATATTAAGCCATGTATACACAGGAATATCTATTGATTGATTTATCTATATATCTTTTTGAAAATACTGCATGAGGGGGCCAACTGGTGGCATGAAGGTTAAGGTACTGAATTCCTGCATGGCTGACCATGGTTCAAGTCCTGGATGCAGTGGTTTGAAAATCATGCCAGATGTATGTATGTGTGCGTGTATATGTGTGTGTGTGTATGCCCATGTCCAAAATCTCAGGAGGAGAATAAATGAGAAGGGATTGTGGCATGGCCATCCCCTCTGGGGGATAATTTCTCACTTTCTCTTTTACTGTCTTTCTGTCTCTCTCCAGTGAATATATATGCCCTATGGCAAAAGCCTTAAAAAAAAAAAAACAGAAAAAAAGAAAATACTCCATGAGTTTCTATTGATACCTTTAATTTCAACATAATACAACAGGGCTCTTTTAAACTTCCTTATTTGTAGTTTCTTCTCCAACAGAAGAAAACTGGCTCTCTTGTCATCTAAAATATTTTTTCAACACTAGAATACACATAAAATAGTCTTAAAATTATGAACCCATATCTCTGTAAAAAAAAAAATTAGTAGGGTACAATATCAGTATGCAGTTATTTGTGTCATTAGCCTTAATTTCAATATCCAGTCAAATATTGTTTTCCAAAATTATTTAGGGTAGTGTACTTGTATTCTTCACAATACTTGTACTATTAATTTATAATGCAGTCAGTCTCATATTTTACTATTTGTATCTATTTTGCATCAATTTATATTTTGATTGATTCAAACATTCACATATAATAAAACTCACTCATTTTGATTTGTGGGTTCTAACAAATACATAGAACTATGTGTCCATTACCACAATTGTGATACAGGTAAGTTTCATCATTCCCCCAAATCCCTTCCTTCTGCTCTTTGTATTCAATCCCTCTATGCAATTCTTGGCTCTGATTTTTATTTTTAGTTATCGATTTTGCCTTTTCCAGAATAAGCAATAAGTGTAATTATACGATATACAGGATTTTTTTTTTTTTAATTTTACATTCATTCACTGTATGCCAGTACAGCATAAACAATTAGTTTTCTCATCCAGAATGTACTGAATGTTGGCCCAATCAAAGATTTTACCATACCTATTATCTTCAACAGATACTTTCACATTTTGTGTTTCTTAACTGTTTAAATTCTTTCTTTCTTCCTCTTGATTACCCTGCTCTCACCCTCTGCCATTTCCCATCCACCTCCCACAGTGTCTCTGGGTCAGTTGCTCTTTCTGCCTTTATATTTTCCAATATTACAGTTTCTGTCATAGAGTACAGTTGGTATATGTTGAGTGGGGACATACAATGCCTTTCTTTCATTTTCTGAATTGCTTCAGTTGGCAGTAAATCTGTATTTGTCTACTTTCTATCAAATTCCAAGGTCTCATTGTTTTTCAGGGCTGAGTAGTAGTCTGCAGTGCACATGTTCCACACTTTTTCAATGCATTCATCTGTTTGTGGACATATGGGTTGGTTTAAAGTCTTAGCAATTATGAATAATGCTGCAATAAATATGCATGTGCAAATTTTTTTCCAACTGTGTGTTTTTCTTGTCCTTTGGGTAGATACCCAGGAATGGAATTGCTGGATCATATGGTAGTTCTATTTCCAGATGTTTGAGGAACCTCCATATTGTTCTCCACAGAGGTTGTACTAATTTACATTCCCACCAATAGTGTAGGAGAGTTCCACTTTCACCATAGACGTGCCAGCACTTATTCTTTTTTTAATCTTAGTCATTCTGACTGGGGTTAGGTGGTGGTTCACTGTAGTTTTGATTTGCATCTTCCTCATGACAAGAGATAGCGAACACTTTACCATTTGCTAAACAGGTTTTCTTTTTCCCACTGGATTGACTGGTGTCCTTTGTCAAAAATCAATTGACTGTACATTTTGGGTTTATTTCTGTGGTCTCTATTCTGTTCCATTGGTCTACATGCCTGTTTTTGTGCCAGTACCATGCTGTTTTGATTATCACAGCTTTGTAATATATTTCGGGACAAGGGCATGAGATGCCCCTACTCCATTCTTCTTGTGCATAACTGCTTTGACAATACAGGGTTTTTATAATCCCTGACAAATTCTATGATTGTTTTTTTCTAAATCTGTGAAGAATGTCTCTGGTAATTTGATTGGATTGCATTAAATATGAGTATGGTGCTTTTCTTTTTAACTTAGAAAAATGCATTTAAGATATGTCTGTTTGTTGTATGAAGCAGCAGTTTTTCTTTTTCATTGTGGAGTAGTGTTACAGTGTGTGATGGTACCACAACTTGTTAATCTATTCACCAGTTGAAGGATATTTGGGTTGTTTCCAGTTTTGTGTTATTTTGAAAAAACAATCAAATATTGCTCTCTGTGTGAACTTATGTTTTTCTTTCTCTAAAATAAGTTCATAGAAAAGGGATTGCAAGACCATGTGATAAGTTTATTTTCACCTCGTGGGAGATTGCTAGCAAGTTTTCCAAAGTGGCCTTACAATTTTCCATTCCCACCAATAAGGTATGAGGGAATTTTGAAAATGTGTAGAAACATTATTCTAGTGCAAACTTCAAAAATAAATCTATGCATGGTTTATTCACAATATGTATTTTGTACAAAATTTTTGAGGAGCCCTTGTATGAGAGTTTCAGTGGTTCTGTATCCTTGCCAGCACTTAATATTGTCAGTCTTTTAATTTTCATTGTTCTAGGACATGTGTAATGGTACTTAATTTTATTTTTGTTTTTAATTCTCAGAGGTATACATATTCATCAGAAAGAAGGGAAGGAGGAGGAGAAAGTACCCTTTAATGGGACATAGTCATGCTACAATTCCTTCTCCTCCATTTCTCCATCCTGTTAGAATTTGGGGTATGCATGCCCACATGCCTAGCATGCTCTTCAAGCCACTGGACCAGGGCTTGAACCATGATTGGCCATGGGGGATTCAGCTCCTTTAATCACTAGGCCACAAAGACAGCCCTATTTTGATTTTAATTTTGATTTCCTAAATTATTAATGCTTTAGAAGATCATTTGGTATTTATGTATCTTCTTTGGTGAATGTCTATTGGCGTTTCCATTTCTTCTTATATTCCTCTATTGTAGTAGAACAATTACTCTGAATATTTTGGTTGAGTAAAAGTACTGGCCTATTTTTTGTTCTCACTTCTCTTTTCTCTTTACCTTTCAAAGATTAATGGTGGTACAGGCGATAGTAGTGGCATCAAAGGCTGTCGCAATAGTGGGACCAGCAGTTAGTGTAATGGCTATGTCGCTGGACTCCCATGAAGTCAACTGCAGTTCGAGTCCCAGACCCAGTGGCTTAAATTCATGCCAGGCGCATGTGCATGTGTGCCCAAGATCCCAAGGGGAGAATGAAGGAGAAGGGATTGCGGCTTGGCCATCCCCCCTGGGGAGTGATTTCTCACTTTTTATCTCTCTGTCTCTCTCTGTCTTCCTGGCGAGTGCACGCGCCCTATAGTGAAAACCTCTCAAAAAAAAAAAAAAAAGACTCTGGCAATGGTGATGTTGCTATTCTTTGTTCCCTTTGAAATGGCTGAAGATACTGATTATACTCTTCTCAGAAAAGAAAGAACTTGAGGGAATTATAGTTGTTTTCCATTCTGAGGTGTACTTTATATATAAATAAACTGCTCATATTTTTCTGTATATCTTTAGAGTTTTGAACAATGAGGCACAGGTATTAAAAAGCCACTTAATACACCAAAGAATTTTCTAGTAATTTTGAGTGACTGGCAGTGGAATGAGCTCTTGGTGAAGCAAAGGGTTTGGTTTCAGAGACAAGCCGATAGGCAAGATCACCTGGATATGTGCCATAGAAAGTAATCTATATGGGTCAGAGGGTTGGGACCAAGAGTGACCTCTGTGGTCACCAAGATATTATTGTTCTCATGGCCTTATATACAGAAGGTTGTGACAAAGCTAAAAACATTGAAGTTCAGTCTGCTGAGCCAAATGCTGTCTCTAACTTCTTTCAGAGTGATTTTGCTTAAAAGCATGTGTTTGTTCTACAGTCAGACTGCCATGGGTCACATCCTGGCTCAGCCTCCTGCTAGCTCTGTTGAAGACGAATAGATTATTTATCCATATCCTTGTTGCACAGGTTAAATAAGATACACATGGAGTGGTGTGTCTGCCTGGTGCATAGTGTGTGCACTATTCATTGTAGCTACTATCATAACAAGTTTCACTCCCAATGGCCATGAACTCTCTGTCTGCCTTCATTTTGACATTTTCTGTTTATTTCTTAGCACCCAACAGTTTCTGCTCCATTCAGGAAGATGTGATGTCTTTGTTCTTTTCCTTTTCTTTTCTTTTCTTTTTTCTTTTCTTTTCTTTTCTCTTCTCTTTTTTCTTTCCTTTCCTTTCCTTTCCTCCTTTCCTTTCCTTTCTTTCTCTTTCTTTCTTTCCTTTCTCTTTCTTCCTTCCTTTCTTTCTTTCTTTCTTTCTTTCTTTCTTTCTTTCTTTCTTTCTTTCTTTCTTTCTTTCTTTCTTTTTCTTTCTTTCTTTCCTTCTTTCTTTTTTTTTTTGTGAGAGATTTTTGCTATAGGGTGCATGTTCCGTGTGCTCCCTGGATAGACAGAGAGAGATGGGGAGAAAGAAGGAAAGTGAAAAATCAAGCCCCAAGAGGGGATGGCCTCATTGCAATTCCTTCTTTTCCATTCTCTTCTCAGAATTTTGACAAACACGACACACACACCTGACATGAGTTTCAAGCTGTCAGGTCTGGAATTCGAATTGCAGTCAGTCATGTGAGAGTTCAATGCCGTAACCACCATGCCGCCTGCTGGCCCTGATGTCTGTTCTTTTATCCAGAGACTCACTGTGCATTTTAGGTGTCCTTCCTTGGGATCTCCATCCTTTAGGAACATTCTAAGTTATTGTAGTTTTAGTTTGTCAACTCTGCCACGTGAAATATGCTGTCCAAAATTGTACAGGTAGGAGATCCTCCATTCTTTCCTTCTTTTTTTTTTCTAGATAAAAAAGGAGCCAAAATTCACTCACCATCATGATTATCTACCAGGAATTTTCCTATTAAGACTCCTTCACATTGCTGTGTGACTTGAGGGCCAGGTTATTGCATTGAGCCCAAGATGTCTAAGCCATGTTATTTCTTATCCTGTCCTGGGCCTGGCTTTGGTATTAGAATTTGCTTACTATTTAAAGAAGATATTCTATTTAAATTTTTACTCTGACAGAGTTTTAGAGCCATTTTTTTTTTCTTTGCAAAGGAAAATTTTATTAGTCCTCATCGCTTGCTCTTTAGAGCTTCATTCATTTACCATCAATAAAAGCCTCGTCTCAGGGTGGGCCATGCCGTCTGTTTCCACTTGCAGCACTCTTGCTGTCGCCTAAAGGGGAAAGGTCTCTAAAACCACAATGTGGTGAGATATCCTAACAGCCACTTCCAAGGGAATGTTTCATAAGATTGTCCAGTCACCTGGTGCTTGGTCTAAGAGAGACAATATTGGGAATCTCTAAGTATCTCCATATTTTTTTCTAGAACCAATAACTCTATGAAATGTGAAAGGAAAAGTTGATTTCTGCAAGCCCTTGCTTTAAAATTTCACTGCAAATCATTTGGGCAGAAAGTTAAAACATATGTATTGGGTTTCATCATTTTCTAAAAAATTCTGCCTTCTCAATCAAACATGTCATATTTCCTTTCACTTGGCAGGAGTACAACAGTTTGGAAAACTGGAATTGTGGGATCTTAGATTTGGACAGAACCTTAGGAATCATCCATTTCCGTCTATTCTCAGTGCAAGAATTTCTTCAAAGCATTCCAGCTGGCCCTAATATCTTTCCTGGTGGAAGCCTCAATGTTTTATAAGATAAACCATGAAATTATAGACTGATTTTTTTTTTTTATTATTGAATCTCTTTTTCTTCTTTGCTGCGGCAAAATGTCATCAAGGAATTTCTAATCATCTCTGTTAGGTGGAATTTAAGCCTCTGTGACCTTTGCTTCAGTGTGTCATTCCTGTGAATGTATCATATGGCAAAAGGGACTTTACAGATGTAATTACGGTTGCTAATCAGCTGACTTTAAAATTGGAAGATTTTCCTGAATTATTGGGTGAACCTAATTTAATCACATGAGGCCTTACAAGGTGAGATCTGTGTCCAGCTGGTAATCCGAGTGCAAGAGAAGGATGAGATCTGCTGTTGTCTGTTTGAAGATGGAGACAGTTTGTATGCCAGGGTGACTGGGCCTCAGTCTTGCAATCACAGGGAACAGAATTGTGCTACAATTTGAAGGAGTTGGTGCCCTTTGATTTCAGCCTTGAGAGACCTTTGAGCAGACCAGCCGAGCCTGTGCTTTTGATCCATGGAGTTCTGTGATAACAAAAAGGTGTTCTTGTCACTTAATATAGGACTCTATAGTCATCAATGACTCCTGACTCTCCTTCACCCTTCACAATCAAATGCTAGTCATGACCTGTCCATTCTACTTCAGAGTAGCTCATGCAAGGGACCAGCAGTTAGTGTAATGGCTATGTCGCTGGACTCCCACGTAGTCAACCACGGTTCGCGTCCCGGACCCAGTAGTTTAAAACTCATGCCGGGCACATGTGCGTGCGTGCCCAAGATCCCAAGAGGAGAATGGAGAAAACGGATTGTGGTGTGGCCATCACCCCCTGGGGGGTGATTTCTCGCTTTCTATCTCTCTGTCTCTCTCTCTCTCTGGCGAGTGCACACGCCCTATAACAAAAACCTCTCCCAGCCCCCCCCCCAAAAAAAAAGAGAAAAGAGTAGCTCATGCAACAGCCCCTTCTCTGTTGTCCAAATGCCACTTGTAGCCTCTTCCTGAAGCTACTGCCATATCCTGGCCACCTAGCCCACTCCTCCACCACTCTACATGTGGACACTATGGCACATGGGGGACTATTCATACAGTTTGCCCAAGACTGTCGGGATTCGTAGAGGATAACTTTTAGTTTCAAAACTGGGAAAGTCCTGGTCAATCCAGAATGAGTTGGTTGCCTGCTCCTATGATGAAGGCTGGTCACACTGGATGTTTGTTTCTACAGCCGTCTTTGCAGCTTGGACTTGGGCGCATGATCTAATATCCATCAAAGGGATCAAAGGGAATCTCTTGTAAGTAAATTAACAAAAATACACAAATAAAAGTGATTCTTCTTGTTGCCATTGAATATCTTTATATAAAGATAGGATACTTGGAGTTGTATTATCTGTCTTACAATCATGAGCAGTTAAGCCTAAGGATCAAGTCAATCACCAATGAAAAAGACAGAGGGAAGGAACCTGGGTCCCAAATGACATGGCTGGCACATTGCAAACCTGCAGTCGTCTTCTGGACGTTTATTTTTTTAATGGGAAAGAATATCATTGTAGCCACCTTTAGTCAAATATTTTATTTCTTCAAGTTGAAAACCTCCTAATGATGTAATAATGGCTACTGCTTGATTTGCCTCCTGAACATTGAACACCTGCTTATACGTCTGTAAGCATAATCAAATGGAGTCTCCCAAAGCACTTTTATCACATTATGAATCCTAATTACTGCTTATTTGAAATTCTAGTATATAAATATGAGGTTTCCTCCAAACACAAGTGTAGCAGGTACGGTAGCTAGCAGGGCAACATAGAGACTTACAGTGACATTTAAGAGAGATAAAGGCATTTAAGGGAAAGCAAGCAAGAGCTTAAGAATTCTTTTCTCAGAACCAGCAATTAGCGTAATGGCTATGTCGCTGGACTCCCATGTAGCTGACCGTGGTTCAAGTCCCGGACCCGGTGGCTTAAACTCACACAGGGGGTGTATGCCTGCATGCCCAAGATCCCGAGAGGAGAATGGAGGAGAAGGGATTGTGGGGTGGCCATCCCCCCTGTGGGGTGATTTCTCGCTTTCTCTCTCTCTGTCTCTGTCTGTCTGTTTGGTGAGCGCACACGCCCTATAGCAAAAACCTCTTCAGAAAAAGAGAACTCTTTTCTCTTATCTCTGAAGGTTGAAGGTGCAGAGGGGTATATAGTGAGCTGACAGCGCATGTTGGGCACGGTGTTATCCAGGACAGTGTTTGTTTGATAACTGTGCCAGTTGGGGGATGAGGCATGGGAAACATTACCTGGCCTCGGTTAACATATGTTCATGCATCAGCACATCAGACTTCCTATTCTGAATCTTAGAGACAGGGAGAGTCAAGCGAGGAGGACACTGGGCCATAAATGTGAAGTTATTGGACATCTAGATGCAGGACTAGCCCTGAGGGGAAATTGCAGCTCAGTGTGCCTTCTGTCAGCCATGAGGTGAAATGGATTCACAGGCATCTCAACCAATGTGCTAATAAGCAAAAAGTGTGAAGGAAAGCTCATTTTTACCAAGGTCAGAGGAAGGTTATTGATACTGTTCATATCTATTGAAAAGTCTTTATAATCACAAACATAAACATATTTATTAAGTTGTCAGGAAAGTCATGATGGAATTTTCTATTAATATGGTTTTTTATGCAAAAATGTGTCATGACTATCCTGAAAACCCAATACAAGAGCTTTTATTAGTTTATTTTTTTTCTGTGATACCTAACTCTACTTGAAGACCTTAAGTTCAGATACTTCAAATATTCCTCAAATGGGGTTTTAAATAGGATAACCTAGGCTAACCAGTGGCATGGGGGATTAAGGTGGCTGAATTCCACATGGCCAACTATGAGGTTAGAGTCTCAACCCAGCAACTTGAAAGACATGTCTGGTGTGTATGTACATGTACCCAAATCCACGTGCATATACACCAGACATATGTCTTTAAAGCTGCTGGGAGAAGAAGGGATTGTGGTGTGGCCATCTTTCTTGGGAGGTGGTTTTTTTTTTTTTTTTTTTTTTTTTTCTTTTTTTTTTTTTTTTTTTTTTTTTTTTTTCACTTCTCTCTCTCTCTTTCTGTCAATATCTTTATCAAGCACATGAGCTGTATGACAAAGTTAAAAAAATAATAATAACCCTCATATTTGGGACTGAGGTTCATAGTAGAAAATGTATCTGTCACTGCCTCTGCAGTCACAGGATCTTCTTCATGTTTTTATTCTCAATTTTTACCAGAGCCAGGTAGAGGTTAGTAAATATTTTCTGAAATCCAAAGCTGATTTTGTTGCTTTATAGCTTAAAGACATCTAGTAGCATCCACTGCCTGTAGAATTAACCCCTCAGCATGATATGTAAGACCTTTCACAGTCTCATCTCTCTTATCCAGGCACTCTCATCTCCAGTTCATCTGCCATTTCCTCACATATCCTGTTATGTAGAACAGAATAGTCACTCTCATTCAAGCACAGCTCCCTTCTTGCCCACATACCTTCTCGCCCACCGTCCTCTTCTATGACATGCTCTGAACTCTGTCCTACGTATCATTTATATCAGCTCGAAGTCTGCTCCTCTCTAGGGCTTCTCTTCATGTGTGCTTTTGGAAAGCAGGTGACCACTTGGCAGAATGTCTACCATATAGACACAGGTGCAGTAAGTGCCTATGGAATTGAGTTGAGTTAACTTCCAATCTATCACTTTGTGGTTAGAATAGTGGCACTAGTTGATTTCTGAGAAAATATAAAATTTCTCAAAAAGAGGTTCAACCACTGTGGAGAACAAGATGGAGGTTCCTCAAAGATCTACAAATAGAACTACCATTTGATCCAGCAATCCCACTTCTGGGTATCTACCCGAAAGACAGGAAAACGGTCAGTCAGAAAAATGCTTGCACATCAATGTTTATTGCAGCATTATTCACAATTGCCAAGACATAGAACCAACCTAAATGTCCACCGACTGATGAATGGATTGGAAAAGTGTGGCATATATACTCTATGGAATACTACTCAGCCATAAAAAATAACAAGACTCTGGCATTTGATAGAAAGTGGTCAGATATGGAGGATCTATTGCTGAGTGAAGTAAGTCAGGCTACGAAAGAAAGATATTGTATGTATCCACTCAATATATACCGACTATCCGCACTCTATGGTAGAGAGCGAAAAATTGGAGGACATAAAAGCAGTGAAGGTACTTAACGAGAATAGGACAGTGTGGAATGAGGGGGGTGAAGAGAAGAGGATAGAGAAAGATAGCAAGAGAACAATAGAGAGGCAGGACGTTAGTGAGAAACAGATATGGCTTATTACTTGTTGATGACATACATGTATAGTATTCTCAACTGGATTGGTCTGAGAAGTATTTCATGATGGGTAAAGTCTTTTTACAAGCAAAATGAGAAATAGTGATTGACTGTTTTAAAAAATAATTAGAATAATAATAATAATGATTGGGAAAAACATAGAAAAGTTATTGAATGATGAAGTGGGGAGATTAATGTCTCTGTATTGACTGACATGCATGGCATTCCCTTTTGAAAAAGCAATGTAATACACTGTAAAGTTATATGTAACCCAACGTAATATAAAGAAGATTATGATGATAATAAAAATTAAAAAAAAAAAAAGAAGGCCAGAGATTGACTGGATCCTGCCTTTTCCATCCCAGACACCGGGGTCAGTGACAGCCACGTCAGTCTCTACCTTCTATGATTCCAGCCTTGAGGCCTTTGCTCACATCACAGCCCTGTGCTTGGGCTGAGTGATGCCCTAGTCAGAACAAGGCTTTCTGCCATGAAGCATTCTTGCCTTGGTGCTCAGGGCTGGTGACCTTTCAAGGACCCACAATATTTAAGGCCTGGAAAAAAAAAATGGTTTGGCTCCTAAACATGCAAATAAAAGATTAAAATGGAAAAAAAAAAAAAGTTCATGGAAAATGTGTATGGTGATAAAAAACTAGGCTTGGGGGCCAGTAGGGGGCATGATGGTTAAGCTGTTGGACTCCCACAAACCTACTCCATGGTTTAAATCCCAGATATGGTGGCTTGGAAGAGACACTGAGAACATGTGTGTGTGTGTGTGTGTGTGTGTGTGTGCCCAAAATTCTGAGAGGTTAATGGGGGAGGAGTTGCAGAATGGCCATTTTTTTGGGGGAGATGATGTCTCACTTTTTCTCTCTGTCTCTCTCCAGAGAGTACATGTCCTCTAAGGTCTGAAGTTTTTTTTTTTTTTGTCATGTTCTTATCTGGTTTTGGAATCAAGATGATGGAGGGTTCATAGAATAAATTCAGGAGGGTTCATTCCTTTTGAATTTTTAGAAATAGTTTAAGGAGAATTGGGGTTAGATCTTTCCCAAAATTGCTATAGAATTCAGAAGTAAAGCCATCAGAACCTGGGCTCTTCCTTTTTGGGAGACTACTTATTACTGATTCAATCTCATTGCTCATTATGGGTCTATTCAGACTTACTATTTCTTCCTGGTTCAATCTTGGAAAATTATAGGTGCCCAGAAAATTTATTTATCTCATCTAGGTTTTCTTGTTTGTTGGCATATAGTCGCTCATAGTACTCTCTGATGATATTTTGTCTTTGTGTTATGTCCATTGTAATGGCAACTGTTTCCTTGCTGATTTGATTTATCTGGTTCTTTCTCTGGTCTTCTTGATTAATCTAGCTAATGGTGTATCAATTTTGTTTATCTTCTCAAAGGACCAACTTTTGGTTTCATTTGTTTTCTGTATAGTTCTCTTATTCTATATTTTATTTATTTCTGCTTGAATCGTTATTATATCTTTTCTCTTCAAAAAATTGTTGTTTTTCCAGTTTCCTGAGCAGTGTGGTTAGGTTCTTATTTGCCATCTTTCTGCTTTTTTCTCATGGGCATAATTGCTCTGAACCGCCAACTCTTACGACAGCTTTTGCTGTGTCCCATAGGTTATAAACACTTGTTTGTTCATTATAATTGGTTTCTAGGAATCTTTTGATTTCAGTCTTAATTTCTTCTATAGTTGTAAAGTCATTTAGGAGTAAGTTGTTTAGTTTTCACGTGTTTGTGAATTTTCAAGGGCTCTTTCTGTAGCTGATTTCAAGTTTGAGTCCATCATGGTCAGAAAAGATGTGAGATATAGTTTCTATCCATTTGAATTTGTAAAGGCTTGTTAGTGCCCTATCATGTGATCAGTCTTCAAAAGTGTTCCATGTGGGGGTGAGAAAAATGTACATTTTGTGGTAGTTGGGTGAAACACTCTATAGATGTCTGTCAAGTCCATTTTGTGTGTGGTATCATGTGTATCTTGTATCTCTTTATTTATTTTGTCTAGATGATCTGTCCAGAGGTGTCAGTAGGGTGTTGAAATCCCCTACAATTATTGCATTACAGTCTATGTCTCCCTTGAGATCCAACAATCTCTCCTTGATGTATTTAGGTGCTCTAATGTTTGGTGCATAGATATTATAAGTGTTATATTTTCTTGGTGAACAATGTCCTTCTTTGTCTCTTCTTACATCTTTCACCTTAAATCTATTTTGCTGATACCAGTATGCTACTCCAGCCTTTTTTTGGTTTTCATTTACATGGAATATCTTTCTCCAGGCCTTCACTTTTTCCAGGTCTATGAATGTCCTTATCAGTGAGGTGTGTTTTTTGTAAGCAGCATATAGATAGCTTCTGTTTTTGTTTCCATTCAGCCAGTCTGTGTCTTTTAATTCATTAACATTCAATGTTATTATTGATATTCACAGATTTATCCCTCTCATTCTCTTGCCATTTCTCAGTTGTTTTTTTGTTCTCTTATTTCTGTTTGTTTCTCTTTAGTTATCCTGATAAAACATTCCCCTCAATATTTCCTGTAGAGCTAGTCTATTATTGGTGAATTCTTGCAGTTTTTGTTTATCTGAGAATACACTTATTTGTTCTTCCCATTTGAAAGATAACTTTGCTAGATGTAGTACCCTTGGTTGAGATTGTTTTTCTTTGAATATTTAAATATATCTTTCCATTCTTTCCTTGCTTGCATTGTTTCAGTTGAGAGATCTGACATCAGCCTAATAGAATAACCTTCATAAATAACTTGATATTTCTCCCTTGCCATTTTTAGAATATTGTCTTTATCTTTAATTTTTACTAATCTAGCTATTTTGTGCCAGGAGGAGGGTTTTTCACTGATTCCATTGGGGGTCCTTTTTATTTCTTGGGTCCGATATTTCTCTCTATATAGAAAATTTTCAGATAGTATTTCATGAAAGAGGTTGTTCATGCCTTTAGTAGATTCTTCACCTTCTGGAATACCCAGTATATGGATATTTTATTTGGGTATTTCATGGTGTCTAGAATTTCCAATATGTTGTCTTTTTTGGTGGTGGTGTTTTTTTCTTTCTTTTTTTGTGATTTGGTCTGTGCTGGAGACTTTGTCTTCAAGGTCAGAAATTCTTTCTTCCATATGGTCCAATCTGCTGTTAATACTTTCTAGGGAGATTTTAATTTCTTGTATTGTATTCCTCATTTTCAGAAATTCTGTTTGATTCTCTTTTAGGGTGTCTATTTCTTTATGAAATTCCTCTTTTATAGTCTGAAATGATTTTCTCATTTCTCGAAACTCTGTTTTCTCTTGCATCTCACTGAGTTTTGTCACTATGAATATTCAGAATTATTTTTCTGACATTTCTGTGTATTTCTCTGTGCTGTTGATGAGGGGCTACTAGGGTCACCTGGGAAAGAATTACCACCATGTTTTCTAATGTTTCTTTGGGAAACACATGGTTTTCTCATGTGTTGGTTTCTAGTCATCTGATGCAGTACATGCTTTTTTCCATTTATTGGAGTAGATTCTATACTGCTGGTAGAGGAAATTTCAGCCTTAGTTCCAATATATGTTCCTATTGAATGTTCTGTCTCCCAGGTTATAACAGTACAGGTAACTTTAGGTGTTTGACTCCTCTACAAATGTTTAGTTCTTGATAAGGTGATAGCAAGCTAAGAAGATATAACTTGGTGAAGAAGATCAAGTTAGCATACCAAAAGTTCCAAAGTTGCTTTTAAGCCCCAAGCATAGACTCACCCTAAAGCCTGTCCAGATCAAATTGAAGACTTCTGGCAAGTAGGTGGGGAGAGGCCAGATCACCAGAACGGTGGATGATGGAGTCCAAATATTTCAAAGTTGTTCCCAAGCCCCAAGCACAGACTCACCCTAAATCTTGCCCAGACTGGGCTCAAGGCTCTCAGTAGGCAGGCAGGGCGAGGCCAAGCTGCTGGAACAGTAGGCCACAGAGTCCAAAAGATTAAAAGTTGTTCCCAGACCCAGAATGTGGACTCACCCTAAAGCCTGCCCGGAGTGGACTCAAGACTCCCACAGGTGGGCAGGGCAAGGTTAAGGCCTCTGCAACAGTGGCAATGGAATTAGAAAGTTGTATTTTAGTTCAATTTTCTGAGGATTATTTGAAGTTATTTGAAGTCTCTTTTTACAAGACAAATCTATTACTGCCTTTCTGCATAACCAGATAAATATTTGGAGGTAGCCATTAGGTATTTATTTCGCTTTGTCTAAATCTTCTAGTGCTCGCAGCAACTGTCGTCACTATGTGTTACTGATGACTGATGTTTGTTAATGTACAGAGTTTTTACTGCCTTTATGTGAATAGCCCACATGGAGCTTCACGAGGAAAGTAAAGCAGGTCTACGTCTCTCATTGTTTCTGAGAGATGAGGATACTCAGGCTTAGGGAGGACAGGTGACTTGTCCAAGGTCACATATCTCTGAAATTGGATAAGACAGATTTGAGTTTATCCCACCCTCTTTCATATATGGAGTCCTAACTCTCCTGGTCTTTGTATTTCAAACCGTCCATAGTTTAAATCAGAGTATTTTGCCTTTGGCCCTCGAGTTAGGAAGAAGTTTGGTTTTCCTTGATATGCCTGTTACGTCGTCCTTGGATGGAGGTTGTGGGAGCTGGAGAGCCAGGTTTGGACTGAACACTGTGGGTCCTAATGCAAATGGTGACCAAAAGACTCATAATTCCCAGGGAGTTTGCTGAGTTACAGATCAGGCTCTTGTCATAGAAAGTTTTGCATATTTTTTCCCTCTAATCACTTAAGATCTCTGTAAGCTGCCAGACTGTTTTTAAAAATGATGGGAAAATGCATTTAGTATGCTTTAATGATACGCTGTGGTGTAAAAACAAATAAATGAAATAAAATAAAGGTAAACAGAACCAGTTACACAGCACAATGGTTGTTCAGGCTTCCCCACTTAACATTCCTGAACATAATGTTTGACATAGAAATAAATTATGATTATAACAAAAAAAAAAGGAAAAAGATGATCTCTGATAGAGTTTATAGGTACCCTAATTGTTCCCAGGTCCTGCAACAAAAAGTGCATAATTTTAGTCAGGTGATCTCAATGCCCCCCGAATTTTGGGAATTTCTCTACTGGGTCTATAGAAATGCCATTTTTTGATGTGACCGCCGGCAGAGGTGTGCATGTGTTTGTGTGTGCATGTTCTTTGTATATATGTTTAATCTGTATGTTTAGTGTATGTGTGTTATATCTCTATGTGTTGTGTTGTATGTGTTGTGCTATGTGTATTAGGTATGCATGTTATGCTGTTTTGTGTGTGTGTGTGTGCGTGTGGTTTTTTATTAATCGCCAGAGAGTGTGTTCAGTCATCAGAAAGAGGCAGAAAGAGGGAGGAGAAAGCACTCCCCAGCAGAGTGTGGTCATCTACAATCTGTTCTCCTCCATTTCTCCATTTGCAGAATTAGGGACACGTCCACATGCCTGGTGTGTTTTTCAGGCTGCTGGAGCTGGGATTTGAACCGCAGCAGCCCATGAAGGATCCAGCTCTCTTAACCACTAGACTACAGAGATAGTCCTATTTGTGTTTTGATATGTGTATTAGGTATGTGTTCTGCACCTGTGGTGTTTGTGCCAAAGAGGCAAAGAGCCTTATGTGTGTGTGTGTGTGCGTGTGTGTGTATGTGTGTGTGTTGGTGGCAGAGGGAGAATGAGTTAAAGATGAAGGAATCTGACTTCGTCCTAGGAATGACAGCAATGTTGAAAAATCTTTTCTAAACCCCTAATCTCTTCACCCAAGATTAAGCAAATAAAATTGTTGGCTTGAAGAAGTGCGAATCTCGATGACTCCAGAGAGACAGCAGCAGAGTGAGTCAAGAAGCTTAGCTTCCTATCAGCAAGGAGAGAAAAAGGCTTCAGCTCTGAATGACAGTTTGAGCAATAGACTCTAATCCGATTACCAGGGAATTCAGTGTCACTCTATATTAATGGTGGGTTTTAAAAAATGGGCGCTACAGAGTTAGTGTTCATCATCGAAAGATTGCAGTTATTCCTTAGGACAAAATAACCCTCGCTTGAGACTCAGAGCTGAGGGACAGGAGACTGGGGTGAGGGGCAGCCCAGGCTCATCTCTTGAAGGGGCCTTTTGTTCCCCTAGGGCTTTGTTTAAGCTGTCAGCTTCTCTTCTGCCCCAAAGAGCAAAGGGAGAGCAGAGCAGAGGGGGCTATGGCAAAGTGAGGGGACTGACCCTGACATCCAGTAAATTCTGCTCTAAGATTTCTAGGTAGCTCCTTTAACCCCAGGCTTGGGTTTCGCATCTTTTATTAATAATGCTTTAGGTATTTGGAAGAAAAAGAAGACAAGGCATCTGCAAAAGAATGGAAAAGGTCTATTTCCATTACAGAATCAGTCGATCTCCGAATTTCAGTGAAAAACCTGGTGTGAGACTGGGCGTGAAACTACAGTTTGCAGGTAACAGAAAACGACTCTCGGGGCCTGGAGTCTAACTTTTTGGCTCCTCTGTTTCAAATCCAAACTAGGACCTTAAAGACTGAGGCATACTATATTCCAAATGAAAGACTTACTTAGTTACTTATTATTTATTCATTTATGTTTTATTTGCCAAAGGAATTGTGCACTCACCGGAGATACATATAGAGAGAGAAAGTGAGAAAGTTCCCCTCTGAAGGGGACGGCCATGCTGCAATCTCTTCTTCTCTACCCTTCCTTCCTTTCAGAATTTTGGGCCCACATACAGGTGCCTAGTGTGTTTCTCAACCTGCCAGGTCCAAGAACAAAACAACACAGTTTGCCCTGTGGAATCTGCTGCCTTAACCACCATGCCACTGTCTAGCACTGAAAGACGTATTTCTAGAGCAGATGCCCAGAATTTTTATTGGTTGGATTAGGCTTTGAATATATTAGTTCATTGGGAAAGTCACGACATATTTTTCTGTTTTTCTATGCAAAAATGCATCATGACTTTCCTGACAACCCAATAGTTTCACCTGGTAAGTGGTTGGTAAGTAATCCAGCTATATCTGCCATTAACCTGAGAGTTACAAGGCGCCTTGTAACTCTTAGGCAGCAAGATTGGATGTGGTCTTTAGAGAAAGGACACTCAACATTTCTCTAAGAACCAAGTATGATATTAAGCCAGGACTGAGGCTTCAGTTAACCTAACTATATTTTAAAGTGTTTGACATAGGGTGCACATGCTTACTGGAGAGAGAGACAGAGACAGTGAGAGGGAAAGTGAGAAGTCATCCTCTGGGGGGATGGCCATACCACAATCCCTTCTCCTGCATTTTCCTCCTAGGATGTTGGCATGGATGTACACACACCTGTGATTTGCAAGCTGCCAGGTCTGGGACTTGAACTGCAGTTGACCATGTGGGACTCCAGTGCCTTAACCACCAAGCCAGTTGCTGGCCCCAATAATTCTTTTTTATTTTTATTTTTTGAGAGTTTTTTGCTATAGGGTACGTGTGCTCACCAGAAAGAGAGAGAGAGACAGAGACAGAAAGTGAGAAATCACCCCCCATAGAGGATGGCCACATCGCAATCCCTTCTCCTCCATTCTCCTCTCGGGATCTTGGGCATGTGTGCACATGCTCCTGGTGTGAGATTAAGTCACCGGGTCTGGGACTTGAACTGTGGTCGACTACATGGGAGTTCAGCAATGTAACCATTACACAATCTGCTGGTCCCCATCCAATAATTCACTTTTAATTCTAGTTAGGAATCAAAGTTATGGGGGCTAGATGTTGGTGCAGCAGTAAATTGCAAGGCTGACCCACATGGAATTGGTTTGGATTCATATCCAGGGACCTCCCTGGATACACTGGGCACACGCCTATGATCTGAGGCTGACTGAGGCTGTGGGTAGAGGATGGCATCGAGACCATGCTGTACTGCTGCCTCTTATTCTCTGTCCCCAACATTCATGTCATTCATTGAGTAAACAAAAATGAAACTTAAAAAAAAGGACAAGGGAAACCCTGTAAGGTCCTAAGACATTTTTGGATCTCAGACAATGCAGGAATGTAGACTTTTTCCACACACACCTACACACATACACACGTGTGAGATGGTCTCATGTGTCCTTTATATGTTACAGCTGATGCATGTAAGGCTTTAGATACAGTAAATAACTTGCTTCTCTCACTCAGGTACTAAATGGCAGAGCCAGGTTTAGAACTCAGGTTTGTCCAAGCCCAAAGCTCATGTATCCCATGTCTACAAGTAAAGAGAAATACATGGGTCCTATATCCTCTGGTTCATCTAGTTTAGGTGGAGTTTTAACTAAGAGTGCCTTTTCGTAGCCTTCCCATTTTCATTGTGTTGTTGTTTGTGATTACAGATTGCCCCAAAAGAGAAAGGGGCTGTTGTCTTCCCATTTGGCATTCATGATGCTGACTATCTGTGAGTGTTGAAGTGGAGGCTGTGGGCCACTGAGTTTTTGGCTAAAGTCTGGGCCACTGAGTTTTTGGCTAAAGTCTGGCCCACTGAAACATGCTACAGTTGATATTTATGTATAAGATTGATAATTTTTCTCGTCCTTCTGAATGCAAGATTTGTGCTTGCACTCAGTTTCGTTAGGCTATTTGGTTCAGAAAGGACTTCTTTTCATCCCTGCAGAGTTAACAGTTGACATTTAGCAAAATTTTTTTTTTTTTTTTTAATTTTTGCCATTAGGGCATGTGTGCTTGCCAGATAGAGACATGGGTACACCACAATCCATTCTCCTCCACTCTCTTCTTGGGATTTTAAGCACACATGCACATGGACCTGATGTAATTTTCATCCTGCTGGGCCCAGGACTTGAATCACGGTTGGCCATGTGGGAGTCTAGCACCTTAACCACCAAACTCCCTATTGACCCATATGACAAAGCAATCTTAAAAATGGAGGAGAAGGGATTGTGGGATGGCCATCCCCCATAGGGGGTGTTTTATCATCCCCCCCAAACTTCTCTGTCTCTCTTTGGAAAGCACACATGCCCTATGGCAAAAAATTAAAAAAAAAGAAAGGTAGCCAACCTGTATTCAAAAATAACTGTAGGGTCTCTCTTGAGTCAAAGAAGGGACTAGATAGTACAGATGTGCACTCTGAAACAAGATTGGTGTGATTGTAGAAAGTTGGACTGGACATATTAATAGATGCTGGGACAGAGAATAACTTTAGGGCCTGGGTTGATGACTGGAGATGATTGGGGACTTCGTTACAAATGAAGCAAGAGGGAGCATAGAACAGAGAAGAAGAGAACAAAGATCATGAAAATGGGATGGAGGGGTCAGCAGGTGGCATGGTGGTTAAGGGCGCTGGACTCCCACATGGCCAACCAGGGTTCAAGTCCTGAACCTGGTGGCTTGCTTTCTCACTTTCTCTCTCTCTCTCTGATCAAACTGGAAAATAATAATAACCAAATAAATAAAGTAAAATAAAATAATTTAAAAAAATGGGATGGAAAGAGAGGAGAGGATAGAAAAGCTGATTGAAAAATTGTGGCACATATACTCCATGGAATATTATTCAGCCATAAAAAATAAGGCCCTAGAATTTGATAGAAAGTGGACAAATATGGAAGATTTGTTGCTGCGTGAAGCAAGTCAGGCTATGAAAGAGAGACATTGTATGTCTCCAATTAACATATATTGACTGTCTGCACTCTATGGTAGAGACTGAAAGACTGGAAAATGTAAAAGTATTAAAAATTATAATGGACACTAGAGACAAAGTAGAAAGAGAGCGTGGGAGGGGAAGAGCATATAGGAAAGGAAATTTTGGGGAAAAATGGAGATGTAAGATACTTGTGGGACACAGATAAGGTTTATTATCTGTTGATGAGGATATGTATGGTGGTCTCAACTGGGCTGGACTGAGGTGTGTATCATGCTGGTAAAGTCTCTTCACAATCTAGATGATGTATAGCAATTTAATGTATGAATAATAATTAAAAAAATAAAGAAACAGAAAAGAAAAAAAAAGTGTGGGTTTCAAACTGAAAAATCTAGAGGAGCATTAGCCTTCATCAGAATTTATGAAGGTTCCTCAGATTTAGTTCAAGAGTTGTGCCAATTGCCAAAAAGAAAGAACTTGCCAGTTCTTCCACTTACATTGATGATACAGTGAATGTTTGTAAAGTTAAGATCCTCAGTATTTGAAGTATAGTATACTGGCAATAGTATAATCTAAAACTATACATTTTAGTGCTCTGTATACCAATAATATGAGGTGTCTTTAAAAAGTTTATGGAAAATGTATATGTGTATTATGAAAGAAACTATGCAAGGATTTAAAAATATTTTTGTACCAAAATAAACTTGTACTTTAATTTTTACATGAACTTTTCCAAGTCCTCTCATACTTGGCAGATATAAACTATTTCTCTCAATGTGTCTAAAGCATGGCAGAGAGAAGAATGAAATATCTGTAGAAAAGCCAATGAGGGAAACGCCTAAACCCAGGGCAGAGCTTTGGACAGAGTTTTTTTCCTCCTCAAGTGTCTCTGGGCAGTAGAAAAGCAGGAAGTCCTTGGAGCACCATGTTTAGACAGCTGGTAGGTAGGTTTACTCATTGTCTTTTAAATAACGACATAGAAAAACCTTTAAAAATATGAGAAATGTGGACAATGGGTAGGTAAAGAAAAAGAAAAAGGGCAACTAAGGCTTGGTCCATAGATGTCAGGAGAATCAAAAGGATCTGCCAGCAGGAAGCTGGACTCCACGCTGCTTCCACTAACAAGAATAGGACTTCATTGATTCTGCTTCTACTCTTTGTCTGCCCAGAGGCTGGTAAACCCATTCACCAGGAATCTCACTCTTCTCATTTCCATATCAAAGACAAGACTATGGCTCTCTGCTTGTCTGGGTGGCAGCTTGACAGCCAATATCCTACCTTGGATCAATGCATTCTGCCAGTCATGACCACAATGGAGACTTCCTAACTTATCTGCTCTGAGAAATTTATTCTTTTCAAATTATTTGGGAGGAAAATCTTAGGGGAAAAAATAAAAAAGAGTCTCTAGCTTTTTGGAGGTGAGTGAGACCCTATAGATGGTGAACTTGCCTTCATCTGTGTTTTCTCCTGGCATCAGGCTGGGGGTGGGGTGAAAAGCTGTGCAAATAAGGTATGTAGATATTTTCAGCATTAACCATAGCTTCCAGCTCTTCAATTGACTTTCTGAAACTCACAGAAGCCCTAATGGGGATATGTCAGCTTGTGGATGCAAACTATAGTCAGAAAAAAAAGAAAAGAAATCCTTTGTTTTCCTTCTCCTTTTTTCTTTCTTTCTTCTTCCTTTCGGTTTCTTCTTCCTTTCTTCCTTCCTTCCTTTCTCTCTCTCACTATTTTTTTTTTTTTTTTATTTCTTTTTACCCTGAAAGAGAAAAGGGCTTTGGAACATAAGACATCACGTCAACATGATTAGTTTATTCCAGTACTCACTACATGTCTTGGTTATAGTGGGTTTTAGCTAGGAAGCAAACTGGAGAGCCTCATTTGTTACATTATGATCGGCCGTACTCTAGCACACCATCAAATACTATTTTTAAGGCTCAAATTGTCACTGTAGACATAACTTTAGGATATGGGATATGAGAAGGATCTAATCTTTCAAAGAACTCTGGTTGCATTTGGATGATAAAGACACTTCTAAGTCATTGAGTAATTAAGCCATGCATTTCTGTGCATGATTATATGATAAGTGCTCATAACCTCTTCAACTTCGTTCCTCCTTTTTAAACCACACTTTCCTGCCAAACTCTGTACTTGCAATGCCAGTGCTCATTCCATGAGATGTCATAGGGGCCACTCTAGATAAGTGTTCTCTTATTGTACTTGTTTGGGAAATGCTACCAGGTAGTATAGAGTCCCAGAAGGCAAATCTATGTATCAAAAGCTATGTAAAGACCTGCTATAGGGCACATGCACTCACCAGAAAAACAGAGAGAGACAGAGAGAACAGAGAGACAGAGAGACAGAAAGTGAAAAATCACCCTCCAGGGCTAGTGTCCACACTGCCTCCATTCTCCTCCATTCTCCTCTTGGGATCTTGGGCATGCACGCACATGCACCTGGTGTGAGTTTAAGCCACCGGGTCTGGGACTCGAAATATGGTCAACTACCTGGGAGTCCAGTGACATAGCCATTATGCCAACTGCTGGTCCCTCCAGTAGAGTTTTTACTTTCATTTTTTTCATGTTAATGAAACTGCCATGCTGCCTTGATAAAGAGAAAAACGTCTTTTTAAAATTATTTACTTATTTCCTCCATGGGGGGGAGGGGAGAGAGAGAGAAAGAGAGAGACAGCTTCAGCTGTCTTGATGCCACTATTCATGCCCAGCCTTCAGCCAGCCCTAGATTATGGGCATGAGTGTGTCTGGTGGAATCAGGTGGGTCTGTAGACTTGAACCATAAACCTTCCTGTGTGGGATTGCCTGGCAAAGCATTGTGTTTTACTGCTGTGCCAGTGTCTGGCTGATGGGGAAATTTCGAAGTCATGTTCAACTCTCTTTATCCACCTTGGAAAAATGATTACTGGCACTTTCCATAAGTATCTGGAGGGCTCTTGCTTCTTTGGAGAAACGTTTAACATTAAAAAGGATAATAAACATCTTTAGACAAATATGAAGAATTAAATCTGAGGAATTAATGACTAGAACAAATAGTTCATGTCATAAAACATAGTTTCATTTTAATGGTATTTCTTAGAGAATTCCATTGGGATTCTCCCTCTCCCCTTTCTTATTCAGCTTATAGCCCTAAGAAACAAATGAGGAAAATGAACAAGAAAATGAAATTAAAGAGCAAGAAATACTCTTTTCCCAAACCAGACTGAGAGGGAAGGGTGGTGAGGGACATATCCTGAGCCTTTCTGGGAACACACAGGGAGAAGACTGTATCTATTAAGAGTCACTGAGTCTGAGGCCGATATATGAAGTGCTCTGCCTCCCAGGAGTGAGTCCTGGTGTCTGTGGCTATAGGCTTTCTAGTGGTAGCAATGCTTATTAATTGGAATTAATAATATTTGAACTCCTTGTGGGTTTACTCAATAGGGGGCCCAGCATCCTCTTCAACTCGTTCTTTAGAATATACTTTGGCCGGACCAGCATAATGGCTATGTCACTGGACTCCCACGTAGTCAACTGCGGTTCGTGTCCCCGACCCGGTGGCTTAGAACTCACGCTGGGTGCGAGTGCGTGCGTGCCCAAGATCCCGAGAAGAGAATGGAGGAGAAGGGATTGCAGCATGACCATCCCCTCTGGGGGGTGATTTCTCGCTTTTTGTCTCTCTCTCTCTCTGTCTGGCAAGCGCACGCGCCCTATAGCAAAATCCTCTCCAAAAAACAAAACAAAGCAAAACAAAGAATATACCTTGGAAACATTAGTGCAGTTCTTCATAGAAATTACTTCACTGGGAACCAGCAGTTAGCGTAATGGCTATGTCGCTGGACTCCCACGTAGTCAACTGCGGTTCGTGTCCCCGACCCGGTGGCTTAGAACTCACGCTGGGTGCGAGTGCGTGCGTGCCCAAGATCCCAAGAGGAGAATGGAGGAGAAGGGATTGTGGCATGACCATCCCCCCTGGGGGATGATTTCTTGCTTTCTGTCTCTATGTCTCTATCTGTCTGTCTGGCGAGCACACGCGCCCTATAGGGAAAATCTCTCAAAAAATTTTTTTTCAAGAAATTACTTCATCGAAGGGACTAGCAGATGATGTAACGTTTATGTCGCATGACTCCTAGATAGTTGACCATGGTTCAAGTCCTGGACCCAGTGGCTTTAAACTTACGCCTGGCATGTGAGTGCATGCCCAACATCCCAAGAGGAGACTGGAGGAGAATGTATTGTGGTATGGCTATCCCCCCAGGGAGGTGATATCTTGCTTTCTGTCTCTGTTTCTCTCTGTCTCTCTGGTAAACGCATGCAACCTATAGCAAAAATCTCTCAAAAAAAAAAAAAAGCAAGAAGAAATTACTTGATGAGGTTCTTTTTCTTAGCCCCTCTTTTTTGGCCTTATTTAAATTTTTGTTGTTGTTATTGTTTGTTTCCAGAGGGTGTGCATTTGCCAATGAGAGACAGAGATACAGAGAGACAAGGAGAAAGCCCCTCTTAAAGGGTTATGGTCACATAGCAATCCCTTCTCCATTTCTCCATCCTGTCAGAATTTTAGGCACTCATAGAAACCTGCCCAGCATCTTTTCAAATCCACCAGGGACAGGATTCGAACCACATGGTTAGTCATGTGGGATTTGGCTTCTTTAACCATCATGTCGTGGCGTTGGCCTTGTTTATTTTCTTTTTTAACTTCACAAACGCAAGACATCTTGATCAAGTAAAAATACACACTAGACGAGGGAATAAATAAAAAATACCTATAATTCTGTGCAATCAGGCAGCTTAGTATATATTCTGCCACCCATGTCTCTGCTTCGTACAATATGAGTGGCCTTCAAAAAGTCATGGGAAATGTGTGTTATGAAAAAAAATGACACAGGAATTTAAGATTTCTTTGTGTCAAAATAAACTTGTATTCAAGATCAACAGACGGCATCGTGGTTGAGGCACTGGTCTCCCATGTGGTCAACTGTGGTTCTAGTCCTGGACCTGACAGCTTGAAACTCACACTGGGCACATGTGTGTGTGTGTGCCCAAAATCTCAAGAGGAGACTGGAGAAAGGATTGTGTTGTGGCCTTCCCCTGGGAAATGATTTCTCATTTTCTGTCTCTCTGTCTCTCTCTGTCTGTCCAATCAGTGAATGTGTCCAATAGCAAAAATTTCTCAAAAAAGAAAAAAATAAACCCCCAAAACTTACACTTTAATTCCGGTTTTTTCCATGAACTTTCTGAAGAACATTTTGTCAGAGGACGTATGCACTTGCTGAGAGAAACAGAGAGACAGAGGAGGACAGTCAGAGAGAGAAAGCACCCTCTAATGGGGCATGGTCAGTGGCTGGCAGGGGGGATGGTGGTTAAGGCACTAGACTCCCACATGGCCAACCGCAGTTCAGACCTGGTGGCTTGCTTTCTCGCTTTCCCTTTCTCTCTGTTTCTCTCTAGTAAGTGCATGTGCCTTATAGGAAATTAAATAATAATGATAAATAAAATTAAATAAATAATTATTTTTAGAAAATGAGGCATGGTGATGCTGCAATCCCTTCTCCTCCATTTCTCCATCCTGTTGGGGTCTGGGGAACACACACACATGACTGGCATGTTTTCAAGTCATCAGGGCTGGGATGTTAATTGTGCAGTTGGCCAGGGATCTGGGATCTGGCTCCATTAACCACTAGGACATGGGGTCAATCATCATAAACTTTTTTTTTTTCTTTTTGGAGAGGTTTTTGCTATAGTGCACATGTGCTCACCAGAAAGACAGAGAGAGAGACAGAAAGTGAGACAAATCACTCCCTGGGGAGATGGCCATGCTGTAATCCCTTCTACTCCATCTTCCTCTTGGGATATTGGGCATGCACGCATATGCTCACGGCGTGAGTTTAAGCCACCGGGTCCAGGACTTGAACCACCATCAACTCCATGGGAGTCCAGCGACGTAGCCATTACATCATCTGCTGGTCCCAACCACCATGAACTTTTTGAAGTCCCCTCCTATGTAGGTGTTTCTTTACAAAGACCATTGTCACAGTTTTCTAATCTGTATTTTAAAAATGATAATATATTTAAAAATATCGCCATGCCATAAATATACTGCCATAACTTCCTTTGTGAGTGCAGCATGGTATTTTAGATCCAGTTTTCTTCCTTTACTTTCCTTGGAATTTTTTCTTAATTTGGAATAGAAAGTGTACACACATGCACATGAGTGTGAAAGAGGGAGAAAAAGAGAGAAGAGCACCATCTACTGGGTCTCGTCTTCCTATGATCCCTTCTCCAGGCCTCCAGCCTTTGGATCCTGGGCACTGATGTGTCTGCCCAGTGTGTTGCAGGGCAGCCAGGCTGAGGAGTTGAACCATGGTTGCCATGTGTGAGGTAGCTCCACTTGAGCAGTGAGCCAGCTCCACTGGGCATGGAGTTTGTCCAGCTGCTGTATTTCTGATGGTTAGATTAATAATAGTTCTTCTGTCATAGTGTTGTTATGAACTACTATAGCCAAAAATTTGTGCATGACTTTAACTATGTTTTTCATTTTCTTGGTTAAAGGACATGCACAATTATAAGTTTTAAAAGCATTCTGACAAATTATTGTCTACCAACTACTGTTGTTTCTTCCTGTTATTACTGATTTTTGTTACATTTCAAAATGTGAAGGGTCATTTCATTGTTATCTTTGTGTCTGTTTCATTACTAATCAGGTCGAATGAACCATTGCATCCTAAATTTTTAAAATTTTTTTATTATTATTTGTACATTTAATCATTATACATCATTTAGATTGTAAAGAGACTTTACCCAGCATGATATACACCCCAGTCCAGCCTGGTTGAAGATACTATACACATCCTCATCAACAAATAATAAACCATATCTGTGTTCCACCCTAATTGATTATTAATATTACTTCACTAGTTACTAGTTCATATCTTTTTCTAATGGGATATTTAACATTTTTTTTGGGGGGGGAGGTTTTTACTATAGGGCAGGTGCACTCGTTAGAAAGATAGTGAGAGACAGAGACAGAAAGAGAGAAATTACCCCTTGTGGGGGATGGCCACACCACAATTCCTTCTCCTCCATTCTCCCCTTGGGATCTTGGGCATGCATGCACACGTGCCCGGCGTGAGTTTCAGCCACAGGGTCCAATACTCGAACCGTGGTTGACTACATGGGAGTCCAGCGACATAGCCACTACACCAATTGCTGGTCCCAACTTTTTGTGGCTAAGTTTTTAAGGACCTTTTCTATATAGATGGCTAACATTTAATCATGAATAGTTCTTACTTGGTACTTATTCTGTGTCAGACATCATTCTAAACTTTTATACATGTTATCTTTGTTAAGCCTTATAACCCCTCTGTATAGGTAAGTAAAATTATTATTTTCTTTCTTTTTTGATGGAGAAAAAAATATGTAAGAAGTTTGTTCAAAGACATGGTTGGTAAATGTAAAACCAAGGATTTTACCAAAGCAATATGGTTCTTAACCTCCATGACATCAAGTGTTTGAAAGTGTTAATATTAATGAGACTAGGGAACCAGCAGTTAGCGTAATGGCTATGTCGCTGGACTCCCACGTAGTTGACCGTGGTTCGTGTCCCGGACCCGGTGGCTTAAAACTCACGCACGGGGCGTGCGCGTGCGTGCCCACGGATTCCGAGAGGAGAATGGAGGAGAAGGGATTGCGGCATGACCATCCCCCCTGGGGGGTGATTTCTCGCTTTCTGTCTCTGTCTTTCTCTGTCTGTCTGGCGAGCGCACGCGCCCTATAGCGAAAACCTCTAAAAAAAAAAAACTTAACCTCCATGACATCAAGTGTTTGAAAGTGTTAATATTAATGAGACTAGGGAACCAGCAGTTAGCGTAATGGCTATGTCGCTGGACTCCCACGTAGTTGACCGTGGTTCGTGTCCCGGACCCGGTGGCTTAAAACTCACGCCGGGTGCGTGTGCGTGCGTGCCCAAGATCCCAAGAAGAGAATGGAGGAGAGGGGATTGCGGTGTAACCATCCCCCCTGGGGGGTGATTTCTCGCTTTCTGTCTCTATGTCTCTCTCTGTCTGGCGAGCGCACGTGCCCTACAGTGAAAATCTCTCCAAAAAAAAAAAATATTAATGAGACTAACCATTTAAGTATGTTACCTTTTGATTTTATAAGACATCCCACAAAATATTTTTATTTTATACAATCAAATAATTAAGTAATTAAGCCAAAATTATTTATTATTTTCAATTGAAATAGCATATCAGAAATAAAAGCATATCATTTGAAATGATGATAATGTTGTTCCAGAACGCCAACATATACACAAATACACATATTCCTTTCTGATTCCTGCAAGGTCTTTCCAAATTTACTTCAAATAGCAGCCATGTTGGCATCCACACCACTCCTAATTTTAATAAAGATGCCTTTAGACATCCAGAGTTAAGAATGATCATTGCTATTAGCTTCAGATACTGTACTCCATTAATTGATTGGTTATTATCATTATTTTTTTAATCTTAAGCCATGCTTTTAAAGAAGTTAAGAACACATTTTCCATTAAAAATTTGTTTTAGCATCTAAGAAAATGATTAGATGCTCTAGATGAACCTCCTCTGATTGATGAATATAGCTAATATGTTCATTGATTCTTTGTAGGATAGATTCATTTTTGCAATTCAGGAGAAAGACTATTGTGCTTTTTTAATTGCATGTGATTCATTTAGTATGTTGTTAGATTTGTTTTGTCAATACTTTCTTTACCAGTTTCTTACTACATTTCTAACTAAAAATTTGTCTAATTTTTTTTTGAGAGTTTTTTTTTTTTTTGCTATAGGGCACGTATGCTTGCCAGACAGACAGAGAGAGACCGAGAGACAGAAAGCGAGAAATCACCCCCCAGGGGGGATGGTCACGCCGCAATCCCTTCTCCTCCATTCTCCTCTTGGGATCTTGGGCAGGCACGCACACACATGCTCCCGGCATGAGTTTAAGCCACCAGGTCCGGAAATCGAACCGCAGTCGACTATGTGGGAGTCCAGCGACATAGCCATTATGCTAACTGCTGGTCCCTCTGTTCATTTTATGATCAGCAAATCAGTTCTTGAATGTATTAATCAAGCTGTTTTTTATTTCAAATTTATTAATTTTTTTCTTTATTAGTACCTCCCTAATACTTCATTTTACTTTATTTTTCTTTATCAATTTGCTGTGACATATGCTTAGGTCACTGATTTTCCTTTCTTGTTTATAGTGAAATAATGTAAAGCTCTGAGTTTTTCTAGAATTCAGCTTTGTATATGTCCAATATAAGTTGATATTAATTATGTCATTATCATCTAACTAGTTTGTGACTTCAGCTTTGACTTTCTTTTTAACCTAGGAATTATATAGAACAGTACATTTCAATGTTGTTGAGTTGTCCATTTACAATTTTATTTCTAATACCTAGTTCGATTGTATTATGGCCAAAGAATTAAATGCATTTACATGTGATAGGAAAAAGCCATGGTGGAACACAATACTGACACTTCAGGTGAGAAAGGAATTAATTGAGAAACTAAATCTCTAAAGAAATGATTGGTACCGAAATTTGGAGCGATTAGTTCTGTGCGGGAAAGGACACATTTCTCCCACCATCCTGCTAGGAAGGTGAACATGACCTTAGTAACACCAGCGGGTTTGCAGATAGGGTGGCAGGAAAGAAGAAGGAGTTTCAGCTTATTATTTCTATTTTACTGTGAAGTAAGAGGCTAGTTGTCTGTTGAAAAGAGAAGGGTTTTGGTGATACACAGGTTTTCAATGGTGTAATTTTGAAATAGCTTTCATGAAAAATGAGAGTTACATTTGATGAGAGAAACACAAATTGTCAGAGTGCTGAAAATGCGGGAGAAAGCGGAAATCATGGGTTTGAGGTTATACCATTTCATGGGTTGTATAAATTTTCTTCACTGTTACTTAACAGCCTGGAAACAGAAACAGAGAAGGTGAAAAGTTAAATTGATCCACTGTATGGCTTTTGGTGGGCTGATGTAACAGAACAAGAGCAAAGGAAGTTGAAGACATTGCTGAGTGACTGAAGCAATAGAGAGTGGTAAACAGAAAACTCAGGAATGGGGACCAGTAGGTGGCATGGTGGTTAAGGTGCTGGACACACAACCAGCCACAGTTCAAGTCCCAGACGTGCTGGCTTGCTTTCTGACTTCCCCTCTCTCTGCTCAAATTAAAATAAATGAATGAATAAATAAAAATGAAATATTTTAAAAAAAGGAAAAATCAAGAATGGAATAAAAGAGTGAACTGAAAAGAGGAATATCCATCAATTTAATTTGTAATGAGGTCAAGTAACAGATACCATGAAATAATGGAACCCAAACTGGAGATATAAGAAGTATACTTTTATTGGTTTGTTTGTTTGTTTGTTTTTGCTATAGGGTGTGTGTGCTTCCTAAAGAGAGGTAGAGAGAGGGAAAGTAAGAAATCACTCCCACTCCACCCCTCCCAAGGGGTTGGCCACACTGCAATCCCTTCTCCTCCCTTGTCCTCTTGGGACTTTGGTCATGCACTTCCAGTGTGACTTTCAAACCTGGGACTGAGACTCAAACCAAGGTTGGTCATATGGGAGTGCAACACTTTAACCCCCATGCCATTTGCGGCTCCAGCCTCTCACCCCTGTTTTGTTTTTAAATATTGCTATAGGGTATGTGTGTTTACCTGGAGAGAGACAAACAGAGAGGAAAAGTGAGAAATCACTCCCCAAGGGGGTTGACTATGTTGTAATCTCTTCTCCTTCATTCTCCTCTCAGGATTTTAGGCACACACTCATACATGCCTGGCTTGTTTTTTCAAGCTGCTGGGTCCAGGAACTGCACAGTAGGATCCAGCTGCCGCAACCATCATGCCACTGGCTGGCCCAAGAAATATACTTTCAAGATATGACTTTGGGGGGGAACATAGTGATATAGGGATCTGTGTGTCAGAAAGGAGAGATGAACAGAGAAGTTTCCAGTTTTGCTAGTGATCAGGGATAATTAGGGCTGTGTGGAATAGTGGTTTTAAATTGTTAGCAAAGTTTCCAAAACAATTGTTCCTATCTTGTATTTTTATACTTTAGTGACACGATCTGTCACTTAAAGTTTTTGAAATATACAAATTACCAAAACTTATCCAAGACAAAATAAAAAATAAAGAGACCGCTATATAAACTTAATTTAGAATAAAAAATTTCCCACGAAGGAAACCATAACTTCAGATGACTTGCCTAGTGGATTAAGTATTTAAGGAAGAAATAATATCAATCTCACACAAACTTTCAGAAAATACAGAGGGAAAAATTTCCAATTTATTCTATCCGCCATATACTACCCTAATATTATTGTTTTCCAGTGTGGAAAACAATATGGCATTTCCTCAAAAACCTACAAATAGAACTACCATACAATCTAGTAATACCACTCCTGAGTATTTTCCCTCTGAATAGGAAAACACTCACTTGGAAAGACATTTGTATACCCATGTTTATAGCAGCATTGTTCACAATTGCTAAGCCATGGAATTAACATAAGTGCCCAAGAACTTATGACTGGTTTGAAAAATTGTGGCACTAGGGAATACTACTCAACTCTAAAGGACAATGAGACTCTGCCATTTGATACAAAGTGAATGAATGTAGAAGATTCAATGGTGAGTAAAGCAAGCTGGACTATGAAAGAAAGACATTGCATGTCCCCATTCACTATATATTGAAGGGCTGCACTTTGTGGCAGAAACGAAAAGATTGGAAGCTAAAACAACAGGAGTAGCAAGTGTAGATTCAGAGACTATATAAGAACAAATTTAATAAACACCACAATGGAAATGTATCTGTCGCGGATGATATATATGCCAATATCTTTGACTTGATTGATATGCAATGCATGTATGCTTTTATTTCCTTTTTACTTATTTATTTACTTATTACATTTTCTCA
The DNA here is from genome assembly GCF_000334495.1 of Tupaia belangeri chinensis. Classification (NCBI taxonomy): domain Eukaryota; kingdom Metazoa; phylum Chordata; class Mammalia; order Scandentia; family Tupaiidae; genus Tupaia; species Tupaia belangeri. The sequence goes on along the minus strand of NW_006160007.1, from coordinate 679,241 downwards.
CATTTACTTTTGTTTGTGACTGTAAAACAACAGAGACAGTATGGTTTTAAATATTTTTGAGAACATTTTTACATGTCAACTACTCAAACTGTTGAGAAGTGAACACCCTGCATACAGTTGACACATAAACCTTCCCAACTCACTTCTGCCTACCAAGTGTTCTGTGGTTTACCATGTGCTAGCAAAAAATCAGTCTCTTTCTCCTCTTTCAAAGTCTTCCTCAAGGTAATCCTCTGGTTATAGTTTCTCTTTTGCAATCTCTACTGATTACAAGGCTGGGCTGGAAAAATCCAGGTTATTTTATGGTACAAATTTTTTCATATGGCTTCCCTAATCCTCTCTGCCAGGCAGAACTGCTTATGGTGCCAAGCCATCTTTCCAAGAGCTTCTGTTGGCTTACTTGAGATCTACCTTAGTTCCACAGTTTTCTGACTAATCTTCAGATATGACATTCCAGTCAAAGGCCTGTTCAATGAGTATTTCCAATTTCTGATTCAATGCAACAGGTATTATTGAATAACCCTTCTGCCACAAAATAAGAAAAGTCACAAATATTTTCCAATTTCAGAGGGGTCATGAAGGAAGAAAAGTTTATGTTTCAATTTAAAGAACAAGCAAAAAAAAGAGAAAAAAACATTTTAACAGATTGCTGAACCTATCAACAGCTCAAAGAAAGCATAATTAAAAGATCAGTAATGTTTTAGTGCAAAGTCATAAAATTCTATTTCACCAATTCAGTCTCATATAATTAAACTCTGTTCTGTTGAATTTGTAGTGTTCCTGTGGTCTAATCTTTCCATTTAAATCCTGGAAGTTAACATTCAACATTATTATTGATATTTCTGGACTTATCCTTAGCATTTTCTTGGTTGTTCTTTGTTCTCTTATTTCTGTCTGTGTCTCTTTAGTTTTCCTGGTGTAGCACTCCATTGAGAACTTCTTGAAGAGCTGGTCTGGTGTTGGTAAATTCTTTCAGGTTTTGTTTATCTGAGAATGTTTTTATCTTTTCTTCTCATATGAAGGTTAATCTTGCTGGGCATAGTATTCTTGGTTAAAATTGGTTTTCATTTAACACTTTGAAGAGATTTTCCCATTCTTTCCTTGCTTGCTTTGTTTCTGATGAGAGGCCTGATGTTAGCCTGATAGGATAACCTTTGTAAGTAATCTGGCATTTTTCTCTTGCTAATTTTAGTATCTTGTCTCTGTGGATTTGGCCAATCTGGTTATGATGTGCCTTGGAGAAGATCTTCTAGGGTTGATTCTGTTTGGGGTCTTTTGCATTTCTTAGGTCTGGATGTTTAAATGCCTCTCTAGGTTTGGGAAGTTTTCTTCCAGGATTTCATGGAATAAATTATCAATGTCCTTACTAGTTTCTTCACCTTCTGGGATACCGGTTATCTGGATGTTTGGACACTTAATGGTATCTTGTATTTCTTGTGTATCATTCTCATTTTGGGGGGTTATTTTCTCAGTTTTTGTGGTGATTTTTTCTAGATCAAAGGTTTTGTCTTCAACATCCAAGATTTGATCTTCTGCATAGTCTAATCTGCTTTTAATACTTTCGAAGGAGGTTTTGATTCCCTATATTACAACTTTCATCTCTAACAGCTCCATTTGATTCTTTTTCTTTTTTTTTTTTAATAGTGTATATTTCTTTTTTCAAATTGTGAAAGAACTTCCTCACCTCCTGGAACTCGTCTTTTTTCTCTTGCCCTTCTGGAGTTCATTGTCTCTCATCTCTTGCATCTCGTTTAGTTTTGTAACTATCAATATTTTGAATTCTTTATCACACATTTCCACGAATTCCTTTGTGTTGTCTATGGATGATGGAGGGTCATTTTTTTCCCTTGGGGGAGAGATAGTTTCTTGGTTTCTCATATTTCTTGTGCCTCTGTGGTTTCTGGTCATCTGATGGATTATATGTTTCTTCCTAATTTTTTGCAGTTGATTCTAAGCATTCAGAGGTGTGTGGAAGGAGATGACCCATAATCTCTCCGCAGTTCCATTTCCCTGATGCTCACTAAGCAATCTGCACTTTTGACTTTGGAACTGGATTTTACAAAGACCTCACAGTTTCTAGGGAGTAGGTGCACCTGGACTGAGCTGTAGGACTTCAACTGAGAGTTCAGAGGCATGTGGGAGGAGATAAGGCTGCTCTTTGCAGCTTTATACTTATCCCTGCTACTTACTTTGCATTCTCTGTCCTCTGAATTTCAGTCATTTGGTGGTGTAATCACTTTTTGTTAATCGCTTCGAGAAGTTTTCTGCAACTGTAAGATCATGTGCTTCCCTTTACTGTAAGGTACTTCTGAGACAATTTCTCTCCTCTACTGTGTTTTGCAACATGGTATCCACAGAAAGAGATTTTGAGTTCAGATTTATAAAGAGGAGTTTCTTCCTTCTGGCAGCAGGCTCAGTATGAGTTGAGGACTTCTATGATCCTAAAAGTATTCAGATGCGTGGCTACTGTGCACCTAGGCCTGGTTAGACACTCAGTGTGTGGAAGCTGTCTGAGTTTTTTAGGGGTCTGGAAGATGGGGTTTAGAGCAAAGATTAAGTCACCTTGGTCCTGGAACACGGCAGCGCATGCCTCAGATTTAAAAGACTTGTGTCTGAGATTTTTTTGGGGTCTGGAAGATGGGTTTAGAGTAGAGGTTCAGTCACCATAGTCCCTCACATTTTTTTTTTTTAGGTGTTTGCCATATGGCATGTGTGCTCTCTCTAGAGAGAGAAACAGAGACATAGAGAAAAGAAAATTGAGAAATCACCCCCCACCCCCACCCCCACCCCATGGGAGATGATCATGCCACAGTCCTTTCTCCTCCATTCTCCTCTTGGGATTTTGAGTATGCATGCACATGTGTCTGGAGTATTTTCAAGCTGCTGGGTTCAGGACTTGAGCTGTAGTCAACCATGTGAGAGTCCAGCAACTTAGCCACTATGTCACCTGCTGGCCCTTCATGCATGCATTTTTAAAAACTATACTGTGTGCTGTTAAAATGTACACTGATTAAATGTAAAGAAAATAATTTTTCTGGGAGGGATTGATTTTATTTATGTATTTAAGTTTGCTCTGCCAGAGATAGAAAGAAAGGGGAAGAGAGAGAGAAAAAGTGGGAAAGCACCCCCCCCCCCCGGGCTTTTCTTTTCTTTTCTTTTCTTTTCTTTTCTTTTCTTTTCTTTTCTTTTCTTTTCTTTTCTTTTCTTTTCTTTTCTTTTCTTTTCTTTTCTTTTCTTTTCTTTTCTTTTCTTTTCTTTTCTTTTCTTTTCTTTTTAGTATTATTTATTATTTTTGTACATTTATACATCATTTAGTTTGTAAAGATATTTTACCCAACATGTTATACGCCACACAGCAGACGAGTTGAGACTATTATGTATGACAGCACCAACAGGCAACAAATCATATCTGTGTATCCACAGAAAGAGATTTTGAGTTCAGATATCTGTGTATTTTGTACATACTCCTTGCCCATCCCACCCCCACATGAACAGCCTCACTATCGACATGCCCACTAAAATAGTACTTTTGTTACAATTGATGAACCAACATTTTATGATGAATCATGATGTATTCTCACTTGCAGTCCGTAGGTTTCATTAGGATTCACTGTTGCTGGTATAACATTCTATGGGTTTTGACAAATATCTAACGATATGTATTTTCCATCACATTATTACATAGAATAGTTTCACTGTCTCCAAAATCTTTTGTGCTTTGCTTATTCATACCTCCCTTCCCTGCTGTCCCTGGCAACCACTATTTTTCTTTTTTTTAACTGTCTCCATGGTTTTACCTTTTTCAGAATGCCATATAATTTAAATCATACCACATGTAGGCTTTTCAGATTGACTTCTTCCACTTAGTTACATGCCCTTAAGCTTCCTCTATTTCTTCTCATTGTCTGCTCATGTGCTTTTGGCACTGAATAACATCCATTGTATGTATACCAGTTTATCCATTCACCTACTGAAGGGTATCTTGGTTGTTTCAGAAATTATGCAGAAAGCTCTTATAAACGTAGATGTGCAGGTTTTGAATGTGAGGATATATTTTTTCAACTCATTTGGATAAATATTAAGGAGGACAACTGCCGAATCGTATGGTGAGAATATGTTTAGTTTCACAAGAAACTGTCAAACTGTCTTCCAAAGTGACTGTACAATTTTGCACTCCCCCAGCAGTGAATGAGATTTCTGTTGCTCTATATTTTTATTAGCCTGTGGGTGCTGACAGTCTATGGATTTTGGCCTTTCTTATAAGTATGGTGCTATCTAATTGTTTTCATTTGCAACTTCTTTTTTTTTTTTTTTGAGAGGTTTTTGCTATAGGGTGCATGCGCTCGCCAGACAGACAGAGAGAGACACAGAGACAGAAAGCGAGAAATCAACCCCCAGGGGGGGATGGCCATGCCATGATCCCTTCTCCTCCATTCTCCTCTCGGGATCTTGGGCATGCACGCACACGCGCCTGGCATGAGTTTTAAGCCACCAGGTCCAGGACGCGAACCGTGGTCGACTACGTGGGAATCTAGCGACATAGCCATTACACTAACTGCTGGTCCCCTCATTTGCAACTTCTTAAAGACATGAGATGGTGAGCATTTTTTCATGTATTATTTGCTATGCATGTATCTTCTTTAGCAAGGTATCTGTTTAGGCCTTTTGCCATTTCTTAGTCAAGTTGTTCTTTGTCTTTTTTTTTTTTTAAAGTTATTTTGCTTTTTTTTTTTTTGGAGAAGTTTTCCCTATAGGGCGCGTGCACTCGCCAGACAGAGAGAGACATAGAGACAGAAAGCGAGAAATCACCCCCCAGGGGGGATGGTCACGCCGCAATCCCTTCTCCTCCATTCTCCTCTTGGGATCTTGGGCACGCACGTACACGCGCCCAGTGTGAGTTCTAAGCCACCGGGTCCGGGGAGCGAACCGCGGTTGACTACGTGGGAGTCCAGCGACATAGCCATTACGCTAACTGCTGGTTCCCTTTAAAGTTATTTTGGATAATAGTGCTTTATCTGACATGTCTTTTTGAAAATATTTTCTCCCATTCCATAGCTTGAATTCTAATTCTATTAGCAATGTCTTTTGCAAAGCCAAAACTTTTCATTTTACTGCAGTCTAGTTTATCGATTTTTTTCATGGGTTGTGCTTTTGCTATTTTGTCTAAAAAGTCCTCACCCAAACCAAGGACACCCAGATTTTCTCCTATGCTAACTTCTAAGATTTTTACAGTTTTGTATCTTACATTTAATTCTGTGATACTTTGAGTTAATTTTTGCAAAGGATGTAAAGTCTGTGTCTAGATTAACTTTTTACTTTTTGCATGTAATCACAGTTATTCCAGCATCATTTGTGGAAAAGACTTCTTTGTCTTTGCTCCATTGATTGTCTTTGTTCTTCTGTCAAAGATCATGTATCATATATACATGTATCTATATCTGGGTTTTCTATTAATCTGGTTCACCAATTTCATACTGTCTTGATTAGTTTTATTTATTTATTTTTGAGAGAGGTTTTCACTATAGGGTACGTGCACTCGCCAGAAAAACAGAGAGGGACAGAGTAACGGAAAGCTAAAAATCACTCCTGAGGGGGGATGGCCACGCCGTAATCCCTTCTCCTCCAGTCTCCTCTCAGGATCTTGGGCACGCATGCACACGTGTCCAGTATGAGTTTAAGCCTCCGTGTCTGAGCCTTGAACCGTGGTTGACTACATGGGAGTCCAGTGACATAGCCATTATGCCAACTGCTGGTCCTGATTACAGTAGTTTTATAGTAAGTCTTGTAGTCTGATAGTGTCAGTCCTTAAACTTTTTCTTTCTTTTTGATATTTTGTTGGTTATTCTGGATCTGTTTACCTCTCCATATACTTTTTAAAACAGTTTATTAATACCTACAAAATAATTAGCTAGAATTTTGATTTAGATGGCATTGAGCCTATAGATCAAGCTGGGAAATATGGCTACCTTAACAATATGGAGGTATATAAACATGGAATATATGGAACCAGCAGATGGCATAATGGTTATGTCACTGGATCTCCACATACTCGACTGTGGTTTGAGTCCCAGACCGGGCGGCTTAAAACTCATGCTGGGAGTGTGTGTGTGCATGCCCAAGATCCTGAGAGGAAAATGGAGGATAAGGGATTGAGGCATGACCGTCCCACTTGGGGGGTGATTTTTCACTTTCTGTCTCTCTGTCTCTTTCTGTCTCCCTGGTGAGTGCACGTGCCCTATGGCAAAAATCTCTAAAAACATTAGACTATATCTCAATTTATTTAGTTTTTTTCATTCTTTTACGAGAGTTTTATAGTTTTTTATATAGATTTTTGTACATATTTTGTTTTGTTTACAATTATTTCATTTAAACATTTAACATTTCTTTAAATATTTAATTTTCAGTGGTGCCAATATAAATAGTGGTGTGTTTTAAATGCCAAAATCTACTTGTTCAGTGCTTGTTATAAGAAAGTGGGTGAATTTTTGCACATTAACACAATATCCTGTAACCTTGCCGTAAATGTATATAGTTTCAGGGTATTTACTGATTCTTCAGATTTTCTACACAGATCACTTTTTTTTTTGGTAAACAATGTTAGTTTATTTTTTCCTTTCTAATCATGACACATTTTATTTCCTTTCTTGGCTTATTGCATTAGCAAGGATTTGTAGTATGACGTTGAAAGGAGTGGTGAGAGGATTTATCCTTGCCTTATTCTTTATTTTAGTGTGAAAACTTTGAGTCTCACTATTCAATGTAATGTTAGCTGTAGGGTTTTTGTTTAATAAAAATTTTAAAAATCCACCTGAAAAAGTTTCCCTCTAACCTTACTTTAGTGTGTGTGTGCATGTGTATTTATTATGAATGGGTATTGAATTTTGTCAAATGATTTTTCTGCACCATTTGATATGATCATGTGATTTTTCTCTCTTAGTCTGTTGCTGTAATAAATTATATTGTTTTCAAGTGTTGAGTCATACTTGCAATACCTCAGATAAATTATACTTGATTGTGCTGTATTGTTATTTTCGTATGTTGTTGAATGTGATTTAATAATATTTTGTTGAGAATTTTTGCATCATTATTTATGAGATATATTGGTCTGACAATAGAGGCTAGAAGAGGTAAAGTCATTAAGCAATGATGGCCATTGCTCTTGCTTCTCCAGATTGGGATATTTGAATTCAGAATATCTCAACATATTTCAGAATACCACACTTGGACCGAATAGAAATATAGTATGAGAATGACTCAAGGCCTTGCATGAGTTTATCGTGCCTTGATTAAAAGAAGTTTCTCAGACACCAGCATTTTGGATGGTCTGTCTTCTAAGACCTTTTCACACTGTAGGGCACTGCAGCACAGTAAGATATTGGGGTGGGTGGGAGATATGCCCTTTTTTATAAAGTGAGAGGTGACATTTGATGGGAAAGTGATCAAAGAACTACTTGACACCTCTCCATAGAACATTTCTAGCAGCCGGATCTCAGGGAAGAATTTGAAGTTCTACAATTTGAGTTGCTAAAAATTCTCTTTGGCTGCAAAGCTCTTGGGAAGTTTATCTATCCCTAGAGAAATGTTTGCTTCAGTTTAAAATAAATGATCAGATATAAACTCTCTTCTTTACTTGCATTAGTTCTCAGGGCTACTGTAAACATTCTCCAAACTTAGTGACTTAATCAGTAGAAATCTATTATCTTAGATTCCTGGAGGTTAGAAGTCTGAAATCAGTTTCTTTCTTTCTTTCTTTTTTTTTTTTTGAGTCTTTTTTTTAATATACTTTTTTTAAAAGAATTATTTTATTTAACTTTATTTATTTATTTTAATTTGACCAAGGAGAGAGAGAGAGAAAAAAAGAGAGAGAGAGAAAGCCTCCAGGTCCAGAACTCGAACCGCGGTCAGCCATGTGGGAGTCCAGCATCCTTAACCACCATACCACTTGCCAGCCCCTTAAATCAGTTTCAATGGCCCAAAGTCAAGGTGGTGGCAAACAGTGCTCCCTTGTTGGGGGCACTACAGTGGAATCTGTTTCTCGCCTTTCCAGTTTCTGATGGCAGCTGTCATTCTTTGGGGTGTGACTGTACCAGTCTAATCCCTACCCCTGTGGTCCTGCTGCCTTTTCTCCTTTTTTCTTTCGTTCTTTCTTTTTTTTTTTTTGAGTCTTTTTTTTAATATACTTTTTTTAAAAGAATTATTTTATTTAACTTTATTTATTTATTTTAATTTGACCAAGGAGAGAGAGAGAGAAAAAAAGAGAGAGAGAGAAAGCCTCCAGGTCCAGAACTCGAACCGCGGTCAGCCATGTGGGAGTCCAGCATCCTTAACCACCATACCACTTGCCAGCCCCTTAAATCAGTTTCAATGGCCCAAAGTCAAGGTGGTGGCAAACAGTGCTCCCTTGTTGGGGGCACTACAGTGGAATCTGTTTCTCGCCTTTCCAGTTTCTGATGGCAGCTGTCATTCTTTGGGGTGTGACTGTACCAGTCTAATCCCTACCCCTGTGGTCCTGCTGCCTTTTCTCCTTTTCTGCATCAAATTTCCCTTTGCTTTCTTCGTATAAGAACACGTGGTTCTGCATTTAGGATCCACCCAGATAATTCAGGATAATCTCCAGTTCTCAAGATCCTCAGTTTAATCATATCTGCAAAATCTTTTTTTTTTCAATATACAACATAACATTCATAGGCTTTTGGAATTAGAATCTAATATTTCTGGGCGATAGGGCACTCTTTAGTATGCTACTGTCTCTAGTAAATATTTTATAGATGCCTTTTTTTTTTTTTTTTTGGAGAGGTTTTTGCTATAGGGCATGTGCGCTCGCCAAAAAGACAGAGAGACAGACAGAAAGCAAGAAATTAGCCCCCCCCCCCCAGAGGGGATGGCCATGCCACAATCCCTTCTCCTTCATTTTCCTCTCAGGATCTTGGGCACGCATGCATACACGCCCGGCATGAGTTTAAGCCACCGGGTCTGGGACTTGGCCCGCGGTTGGCCACATGAGAGTCCAGAGACATAGCCATTACACTAACTGATTGTCCCAAGATGCTTTGATTTAAGTAATTTTCTGCTGTAATTTTTGCATAGAAATGGTTTACACTACAAAGGATAACTAATGGTCACATTAGTGTCTTAGATTTTTTTTTTTTTAACAGAGATTTTTGCTATAGGGCACATGTGCTCACGGAGAGAGAGACAGAAAGACAGAAGGAGAGAAATCAGTCCCCCACTGGGTCTAGGATTCAAACCGTGGTCCACTATATGGGAGTCCAGTGACATAATGTCATCTGCTAGTGCCAGTGTCTTAGGTTTTGACAGTGGTGATTTTCCTGGGTTCTGGAAAAGTGTTGTTCCTTGGTTGCTATTTATGTAATAGTTATGAATTCTGGTCTGTGTATATTCATGTACAGAAAATATATGGACATTTTAATGGTGCATTGAACAGCACACCATTAAGATATCAGGTGCTTTTTAAAATCTGGGAGAATGAAGTGAAATGGACCATACCAACAAGATGGATGATGCTCATCAGGTTGATGTACCGGTTTCCAATCTCCAAGAAAACCTGAACAATAAATTATATTTCCTGGTGCCAGGCTCCTTTTTATATGCTTCCTGATTCAATCCCTCCTTTATGTAGTGAACCCTAATAAATATCAATGACCCCAGATAACCATGGGATCAGTGTCTAGCTCTCCTTTGGTTACTACTTCCATAGATACTTGGCACCATTTGGCCTTGATTTTTGGTGGGTTCAGAGTCATTCACCACATAAGGATCACACATTCCAGAGAAAACCAGACTCTTCAAGAAACAGAACTTCTAGTAACAAAATGAAACACTACTTGGGCAGGAAAGGCCTCTTATTAGCTAAGTAAGCCTATTGCATACCCGACAAAGCACAGCAATTGTATCTCCGGCACACAGGCCTAAGACCCACTCTACATGATCCATTCAAGTCACTTGAAAGTGCATGTGTTAAAGGACTTCCAGATGTCCTCGAAGGCAGGGCCTCTGTTCTATAATCTGAGTCTCATCCACCATGTGGTGTTGATTTGGTTGTCATGATAGAGCAATGCAGGATGAAACACAGGCTGTTTTGCGAGTTCTCGAAGAGTTGGAAAATTGTTTAAGGCCTCATCCTTCATCAGGTTGGAAGTTGATAGCAAACACTTCCTGATTTCAGTGTGATAAGGGGATGCACAGGCACATTCTAAAGGCAGACTGCTTATACAGAATATAAATTAGTCTTTTAGTGCCCTGGAATGGCCCCAGATATTTCCACTTCTCATCAGAATTTTTAGTTTATGGCCCAAGATTCAAAGTTAAATTGGAGTAGTTAAAAGCAAAAGGGCCCATTCCAATGGTCCTTTCATCCTTAAGGCTCCTATGTTATTCCTGAAGGTGCTGAATCCTTCCTTTGGTTACAACCGGTAGTCCTTCTGCTGCAAGGCTTTCAGAGACACTGAGAGAAGCAGAGACAATTATAATCAAATGGGACTTTTAGAAAATGTCTATTTCAACTTTCCTGTTTTCCAACGAAAGAAAACAAGCACAGAGAGGGTAAGTAACTCTTCCACTCAGAACTCAGAGTCTGTGTCTCCAGATCCCTTATATCCTTTGTACTCCTAAGGGCCACTTTTGTATGAATGTCTTTTTAGACAAAGTCATCTTGACTTGAAAACCAAAGAAATATCCACTGCATTGAGATGCTCTGATCCTGGGCTGCAGGCAGGTTGAGTTAGACATGAGCGTTGGGAAGAGAACCCAGAGCCACTTTGCCTTTGTCCGCTTGTATGGCTTAACAGAATACTGCAGACTGGGTAGCTTATTAAGAAGAGAAATTGATTTCTCATGGTATTGTAGACTGGGAATTCTGATATCAAGGCAGGGACATTTGGTGACCAGTAAGGGCCTTTGTCTCCACCCTTACATGACAGAAGGTGGAAGAGCAAGCTAGCCTTAATCCCATCTATGAGGGAGGATCCCTCATGGCCTAATCATCTCTTAAAGGACCCACCACTTAATACTCTCACATTGGTAACACCTGCATGTTGAAGACGACACATTCAAACCATAGCAAACCTATAACCAAAATCTCATCTACTTTGTAAACTCTTACAGTTTTTCTTACCAATACGGTTGTTCTTAACTAAGTTCTATCAATTTTCTCGAGAAAAGCCAGAACAAAATTTTAAAAGGCACAAAAGACAGCAAATAAAAAGTTGAATAAAAATGTCAAATTATTTTATATAGAATTGAGCTCATTTGAAATTAAAATATGACACATGCTGGGGGGCGTGCAGCAGGTAGTTAGTGGTTAAGGAGCTGGACTCCAACCTGACTGACCATGGTTCAAGTCCTAGACTTGGCAGCTTGAAAGTCATGCAGGGTGCATGTCTGAAATCCCAAGAGGAGAATGGAGGAGAAGGGATTGCAACATGGACATCCCTCCTGAGGGGTGATTTCTCACTTTCTTCCTCTCTGTCTCTCTCTACGTCTCTGGCAAGTGCATGCACCTTATAGCAAAAATTCTCTCTAAAAAAAGTAAATAAATAAAATATGACATATGCCAAGTTTACAGTCATGGAGACGGGTGGAAAACATAATCACGTTTTATATGCCCAAGCAGTCATAGATAAACTAAACCCAAAGAACATGGTACCTTGGCATCATGAAATAGAGAGATATTTTGGCAAATATGAACATGGACTGTGAATGAATCTTTTTCATTTCCTCCTTTCTCTGAGTATTAGATATAAGTATCCTGAATCCATTTCCCTGCCTCTGTTGCTTACTCTTCCAGCCTAATTTTCACTTTCCTACCAAACTTACTTACTCTACTCATAAGCCTATTTCTTCAAAAGCCATGAACAGCTTCTTGTGGCCTATTGAAAAATGACCACATTTTGTCTAAAGGCATTCAAAACCCAGCACCAAAACTGGCAAGTGGGTTTCGATTCGTGCACCAGCCCTGGAGAACTTTGTGCCCTCTACCTGGAGCTGTGTGTTGAAAAGGGATGCAAAGCGACATCTGAATTCAATGAGAAGGCCTGTGTGCTGTGATTGATTGGGGATGCCTGGGATGACTCTGGTATCTGAGAGGGAAAACCCAAAGCCACACGTAGTTCCTATCGCTGCCTGACACGATTCAGTCTCATCTGTCATTCCATCTCTAAGTCCCACTGCCGTATCCTAACTCTTTGCTCCAGCAACTCCAAATTATCTTATGTTCAACCCAAGGAGGGAAGAAAATGCACCAGTGTCTTTCTCATCAGGATATCAGATATTTAGGAATATCCAACTATTCAATTTCTTTAAAACTTTCATAGCCATCTTTTCCTGCCATCCCACTGCCTCTTCCTTGGCAAAGACCTTCAACTATCACCTGGTTTCTTTCCCT
>NW_006160007.1:646082-666647 GCF_000334495.1 Tupaia belangeri chinensis | reverse complement strand
TTTCCCTATTCTTCCAACTGGCCAGCATTTTATTGTGAGTTAAGCTCTTCAGTGGCTCACATTTCAATTTCCTTAGCTTGGTGTAGCAGGTCCTTCATGTTTTAGCTAATGCTAACCTTTCCAACATTATTTCTGATACCCCTTTATTTATTTTATCCTCTTTTTTATTAATTTTCAGATTAATTTCACATTTTACATAAGTCCCCATCATGATGTATAAAACATTTATATTTTCAACAAAAACGTTTTACATTTTTTCACCTGTCGAAATTTTCCTCCCTTGGGGGCCAGCAGATGGCATAATGGCTACATCGCTGGGCTCCCACGTAATCAACCGTAGTTTGAGTCCTGGACCCTGCGGATTAAAGCTCTTTCCAGGCATGTGTGTGTGCATGTCCAAAATTCTGAGAGGAGAATGGAGGAGAAGGGATTGTGATGTGGCCATCCACCCTGGGGGATGATTTCTCACTTTCTCTCTCTCCAGTGAGCACACATGCCCTATAGCAAAAATCTTTAAATAAAACAAAATTTTTCTCTCCCTTTACACCTCACACCCACTCTCATACCCACTCTCTCTCTCTCTTTTTAAACATAGTTTTATTTGAGAAAAGTGCATCTTATAAAAGGGCTGCTATAAAATACAGAGACCTCTGCAACAATTACTTGTTTTGTTCTTAAATTGAAAGAATGGGTGGGATCCAAGTACTCCAGCAGTAGGACAAATGGAAGCATCTCCAAGTTATTTTCAGGAAACAGCAATGGGATGCAAGGGTGAAATTTCTGGTCAATGAATTCTCTGAATTTAACTTTAGCCTGGCTTGTAGGTTACCCCCCTCTCCCTTTAGTGCGACTCGTTACTTAAAACTATTACAATAGAGACCCTGGAACATAATTTCGAACTACATCTATCTACCTGTGAAGCTCGGGGTGGGAAGGAGGGGATGAAGCAAATGCTGACAATAATCAAGCACCGAATCTCCACCACAAAAATCTTTTGAATGAGGACAAAGGATTGGAAAGGTGAGGTCACAAAATATTGAATACAACTGTGTATCCAAGACCCAGTGTGTGTTAATATATGGAACAGTCAGAGAGCTTGCCCCTGTGTGACTGAGCCCACTTCTCTATTAGAGCCGGCATTGTTACATCTACCAGCACCCTGCGTTGTCCTGAAGATCTGCCACACCAGGCTGAAACCATTAAACCAAGTTTTCCCACTAAGACTGAGAACCCTGGATCTATGCGGGCATGAGCTTATCGTACGTGCACATCACACAGCATGTCTGTGAACCCTTGGGCATCAACTTCCAACTCTGTATTGATTTTAATGAAGTCCCTCTACTTTTTTTTTTTGGAGAGGTTTTTGTTATAGGGTGCATGTGCTCGCCAGAAAAACAGAAAAACAGAAAGCAAGAAATCACCCCTCAGGGGGGATGGCCACGCTGCAATCCCTTCTCCATTCTCCTCTTGGGATCTTGGGCATGCCCAAACATGCACCCAGCATGAGTTTAAGCCACCAGGTCCAGGACTTGAACCGCGGTTGACTACATGGGAGTTCAACAACATAGCCATGACTCCAACTGCTGATCCCGAAGTCCCTCACTTTCTATGTGTTCTTTCACAATTTCTTATCATGCTAAACACAGGAGAAATCTCAACATTACCCAGTGGTATTGCTTGTGCACAATAAAGTAAGAGACCAAAAACCACTGAATGAGCACACAGAATGGGGTTACAGATAGGGAAGAGACCAGTACAGATGTGCAGATGTCACCAGAAACCTCGAGGATCCATGTCTTACATCTACATAGAAGACTGTGTGCTACTGTAAGTCCCTTTACCCGTCAGCTCTATTCTTGGATCTCAAAGACCCATACTCTTACTTTAGACCCAGGGTCCTCAGATGAGTGTGCAGAGTCCAGGAACACAATCTGATTGATAACATATGATGGAACAAACCTACCTAGCTGTCTGACTGTTAAGTCCATGTTACAAAAAAACTAACTTTTAAGATTTATTTTTGTAATTTTTTCAACAGAGAAAACAGCACACTTCTTGGGGAAAGATGAGGGGTTATAGAGACAAACCCTAGGTAAAAATGATTATGACATCACCTGAGTTTTTAGGTCTGCCCAGCACTGCTGGGGACAGCTCTGGGAATAGCTACCGTCTGAGGCTCCACAGACCAGGTTACACCCACAGACCTGCTATACATCCAAGTCATAGAGGTCTTTCAGCACATGAAACAAGTACCACTAGTATTCAGATTCTGTCACTTTGTCACCCCCACCTGCAGCCAAGAGCATACGGAGCATCTTGCTCAGCTCAAAGGTGACCACCTCTTCATTGTCGTCAAAGGGGTTGCTGTTCTCTCTTTCCTCAATGAGCTCCCAGAAGTGGTTTCTTCGTTGGGCCCAGTGTCCACCCCTTTCTGTCTCTGTGGTCCCTCTCTATGGCCATTAGGGTAAACATGCTTGTAAAATAGTTCCCTCCAAATGGACAGCTCCCCTGATCTCCATCATAACACCTGCACACCTCGTTGCTTATTGCCTCCTTGTATTTCTGAGTGAGTTTCTGCTTCTCTTTTCTCCTCCAGCCAGTACTGATTCGGGATAACAAAGTTAGATGTGACTTGGCATTCTGGGCAGGACTTTATGACCTTGCTCTCAAGTTGCTCAGCACTCCTCCACGGGCGGATATACTTGAGACTGTAGGTGTGGTTGTGGTTGGGCAGGATCCCTAAGAGATGCTCACTGGGGTTGGCTTTCTTGTAGACTACCTCCACACAGATCCCACACATCATATCCTTGCTGTGCTGCACCATGACGAACAGCTCCATGTCCTTCTTATAGGTTTTGATGTAGGTGTTGTGATCTAATGGAGGACCTGCAGCCCACACAGGTTGCACGCGTCCCCGTGAAGTTACACACAGTTCTCCCCATAGCAGCATTCTCCCACGGGGGCAGGATAGGGGCACAACTGCTTCTTGGTCTCCACAACACTTAGCTCTCTTTCTCGGATTCTTCCTTGGCCACTGGGCCCTGCAGGGGTACCTCAGTGCAGAAAGGCGCGTTCAGGCCACAGTAGGGCCCAGGGACAAACTCAATGGCATTCACCCAGTTCTCAGAACCTGCTCCTACTGTTGCAAAGTTTGAATCTCATGACTCAGCTTCGGCTGTCTTCATTTTGGCAAGCAGTCCCAGTATGGATGGGAGACTTGCTGAAGCAGCCAGCGATGACTTTGCTGTTGGATCTGTAGCTGTCGCATCTTCCTGTTTCAATGGCTTGCTATCTCCAGTGGTCTCTGTAAATATAGTACCCTCGCTGAAAATACTTACACATTACACCATATGGACTGTCAGAGAGAACATGCAAGTAGCCACAGTTAGCACCTTCTTTACAAACCCCATGCACAAAATGCCTGCAGGTGACCTTTTAGTCCAGCTGCCACGACAGTGACTTTGGGAATAGGGGTCGGGAAGGCCACTGCCAGCACTGCAGCTGCTGCTCCTGCTAGGGGTCGGAAAGGCCACTGCCAGCACTGCAGCTGCTGCTCCTGCTTCTGATGTTGTGGCCGTTGTTCCAGGAGCTGTAGCATCTACCATTACTATTTATCCCA
The DNA here is from genome assembly GCF_000334495.1 of Tupaia belangeri chinensis. Taxonomy (NCBI): domain Eukaryota; kingdom Metazoa; phylum Chordata; class Mammalia; order Scandentia; family Tupaiidae; genus Tupaia; species Tupaia belangeri. The sequence continues at coordinate 663,028 of NW_006160007.1, read as the reverse complement.
TAGAGCAATGGCCCCGAACTTCCAGGATCTCATAGTTTGGGTTGGGCTGCCAGGAGGAGGCAGCGAGGTGAGGGGAGGGGAAGGGAAGGCTAGTGCGCGATGCTCATGTGTGCCAGCCAGCCTCACTACCCACTCTCTACCATCCATTCTCCTCCCTCACAGTCTCTAGCATCCACACCCTTTGTCTCCACCATCACATCTTCAGATCTCTCAATCTCTATTATAGAATACAGACACTTGGTACAAACTATGTGGGAGTATACAATGTGTATCTTTCAAAGTCTGGCTCACTTCGCTCCTATCAAGTCTTCTATATTCACCCACTCTTAGTAAAACATGGATCTCATTGTTTCTTATTATTTTCCTTTTCTTTCTTGTTTTAAAATTCTTTTCTGTTTCTGATATCCTTGACTCTTAGCCTCTGTAGCACAGTTGGTAGCATACCAGTCAGCAGAACTGAAAGCCAGAGGCTGATCCCATTTCAAATTCCTAGGATTAAGGTTATCTTGAAGATAAGGCCCTTGTCTTATCTTTGTATCCTGCACCACAGTGGGTATTAATCAATGTTTATTCAAATGAATCGGTTAATGGGGTTTTAATAGATCTGTTCTATGTTTAAGAAGTGCTGAAAGTATACTATAACTTCACAGACTTGGGAATAGAATGAGATATTGAAAGTTGTGACCACATGAAAATCCAGTCACTAGGGTTGAACTGAAGTGCTGGAAAATTGGCCTGGCAATGTAAATTCTAATCTCTATGAGGAAGGCGCAAAATAAAGCCGTTTGCAAAGCCAGCTTCTTCCCTTCCTTCAGCTCTTGGCTCAGATGTCACTGTTCCCAATCCATTGTGTTGCCTTTTTATTTTTTTCCAGGAGGTTTAATTTATCTTCATCATAATTTTAACTATTATGTCATTGGAAAAGTTATGACATATTTTTCTATGCAAACATGTGTCCAACTTTCCAGACAACCCAGTAGTATCTTCAGAAAAGCTCATGGAACGCATATTTGAAAAAAAAAAAAGTGCATGGATTTTTGCACCAACTTAAATTCATACCTTTAATTCAATTTCTCCATGAACTTTTTGAGTTCTCCTTGTATAAGCAACTTGAGAACACAGATGTTTTGTTATGTTTAATGCAGTATTTCTAGTTTGTAAAACAGTGTTGGGTACTGTTCAACTTGTTAAATAATTAAATCAATGAATTATCAGCAATGGACTGGAAAAGAGAGCAATCTAGTTGGTGGCTTATAAGATGGGGACAGGTAGGAAGACAATGTTAGTCAATATTTTCTTTTCAAACAAATTTGTTTCACTCATGACAAGAGTGTGTGTATATACATGACACGGAGAGAGGAAGGCAGAGATTGAGAGAAAAAGGCATCCTCCCCAGGGCTCAGTTATGCTATCTCTGTTCTTCAGTCCTCCAGTCTGCCAGGATCCTGGGCACACACCCAGCATGTTTTCAGTATGACTGGACTGGTGGTCAGCATGTGGCTTCTAGCTTTGCAGACTGTTATGCTACCAGCTGTGCCACAGAGGCTAGGCCCTTGTGTACTCTTGATCCTAGTCACAGGGAATGAGGGCTTGAAGTAATTAAGTCAAATATCTACCAGTTCTAGAGCTTGGGGAAGGATGAAGCTTGGAATACTCTGAGGGGAAAGCAGGGAGACAAAACTTCTGATATCTGTTTTTGTGGGTGGGACTAGAGCTTATTCCAGGAATATCAGATCTTGGATCAAGTTGGTAGTCCAGAAGACTTCCAGGGATGAATCCTGGTTCTGAGAGGGTGTCTTGATTTTCAAACCATGAGTATGATGAGGGAAATTTGAAGTAGGTGAGGCTATTGTATATGAGGGGATCTTCAAAAAGTTTGTAGAAAATATAAGTTATGAAAAAACTATGCAAAAATTACAAAATTTTTTGCATCGAAATAAATTTGTACTTTAATTGCATTTTCCACAAACTTTTGAGATCCTCTGGTATGTCCTGTGTTGCTGTTCTTAAATCAGGAAGTGGGAGAAGCCCAAGTCTACAGATGGAACCAGGCACTTTCAAGCTTAGGGACTTAGGGACAGCTAAGAAAAGAATAAAATAAAGAAGTACTGAAGTCCAGAGAAAGAAACTGAAAGTTGTGAAAGGGCTGTTGAATACCAGTCAATATACCTGGTTACTTACATGAACCATCTCATTTAATCCTATACAACCCTGCAAGGTAGATATAACCAACTCCACCTTGTAGACCAAGAAACCAGGTGTCAGCAAAGTTAAAGCACTGCTCAAAAGTCATACACATCATAGAAAAAACAAGGTTTAAATTCTAGGCAGAAGACTCCAAATCCATGCATTTTCCCATTTGGCCATAGGAATTCTTCATGTTGTGGTTGTTACAACCTCTTTTCCTTATGTGAATGTGAATATTAATGTTATATAGGGATGACCTTAAGTTTGTATCATAAAACAAATGATTATTAGATTTCCAACCTGCAATGAGTGCGAGTGATGAGACCCAGGGGAAGTATGGGCAAACTTAGGCTGGAAATGGGACATTTAATTTTTAAAACTCTGAGTCACCATACTTGGGTAGGAGTTAAATTTACAGAAAGAGCTAGGATATGCACTTTGCTCTCATTAAAATCTATTAATGAAAGCACAATGAAAAAGGAAATTTATCTGAATTTGGAACACAGCCTGATGAAGTTGTTGTCTTGGATCAATAAATGGGAAATTAGCTGGAATGAATCCACACTTTAAAAGATTAGTAAGGCAAAAGTCTTTTTTGATAAATTAGAGAGTATTGTGGACTTAGAACAAAAGTCAGATTAGTTTTATTGTAAAACTGCAAAACCAGACTGATTTTGACCCTGAATCTAATTGAGAACAACTGTATGTTATTTGAATATATTTCTGGGTTCTAAATAAAAAATTCAAGAAATTTGTTTATCTCACAGACAGTAAAAACAAAAATGTAATGGTCGCACTTAGTTGCTTAAGCTTGCCACAAAACATTCTCACAAATTGGTGACTTCAAATGACAGAAATATATTCTTCATATTTCTGGAAGTTAAAATCCAAAATCAAGTTGATGTCAAGGTAGCACTTTGATAGAGGACTCTAGGGGAGAACTCTTTCTCTTTAATCTTCTGGTTTATGGACTCTCCAAAGATTCTTTAGCTTGTGGTCACCTCACTGATCTTTGTCTTCATTTTCACATGGCAGTCTCCTCCACATCTGTCTTCTCTCTCTTATATTGACATTTGTCATTAGACTTAGGACCCATTTGGGCAATCTAGAGTAATCTCAACTCAAGATCCTTGAAGTAATTATGTTTGTAAAGAGTCTTTTTCCAAATAAAGTCACATTCACTGAATGTAAGGGTGAGGAGGTGTACATATCTTTTGAGGGAACACAACTCAAACAACTATGGTAATATTTTACAACGTAGAGGACATTAGAATACAAGTGAAATGAGAAAGGACAAACTTACAAGAAAGAGGTGCACAGGAAACACCTGATTTTACAATGCAGAATGCACTAAAGCAGAGGCTAGGTGTGCCATGCTTTGGATAATGGTTTGTTCCTAAAGTTTTATGTTGCGGAAGCTTGGCTTTTCTACTTAGTGTGATGGCTTTGGAAGTGGTGACAGCTTTAAGATGTGGGCTCTTTAATGTGGTCAGACACTTTGCCAGACAAGATTGGTGTGTGAGCACTGGACTGACCAGCTGCCTTCAATGTGGGTGGCCACCATCCAGTTGACTGGGAGTAGGGGAGAGGCAACAGAGGAAGTGGGGTCTTAATTCTCTATCTCTCTCTCTTTGTACATAGTTGCTGACCTTTCTTCTTCTCCTAGCCATGCTTTAATCAAGCACCAATGGTTGACTAGATGCTAACTCCATGCCCTTAGACGTTCAGAAACTAGAATTGTGAACCAAATAAACCTCAATTCATTATAAATTACCCAGTCTCAGATATTTCTGTTTAGTGAAACAAGAGCTGAATAATCAAGGTGTCATAATGAGCATCAGGATAGATCAGGGGTTATGGACATCTAGATGCACAGTTTTACCAGGAGTGAGACAATGAGGTATTTTCTGTAGAACTTCTTTGTTGAAAGGCTTGAAATTTCAAGAAATGTGAGAAAGACTTGTGGAAGGGCTGTTGAATACCAGTCAATATACCTGGTTACTTACATGAACCAGGTATATTACCCTTTCTATTTTTTTGAAAGAGCAAGTGAGTAAAATGTTTGCTGTAACAGACAATGTTGGCTCCTAACATAAAGCACACTCCTGTGGAGAGCCACATGCACCAAAATGGCTGAAATGACTTTCACACGATGACCTCTGGACTTCCCTGTTCCAGGAGTAAACAATATGTCCCTAGGCTTCCTGAATATCAGCAGCAGCTTCTCAATCAGGTCCACCAACAGCAGTCTGCCCCTAAGCTCCGCCCCCTGGTTAATGGCTCCCTGACAAAACAATCAATCACTGGTCCAAAAACATATCCTTCATTTACATATTGAGCAACAAATTACCAGCCTGCTGTGTATATAAGAATGTTCTCTGGCCCTCAATAAATGAGCGACTGCATACCATCTTGAGTTGTGACACTGTGTCGCTCCCGTGTTGTGACGCTACGCCGGTTCCAGACCTCCACTCTCTCACTCAGGCACTCTGCTTCATTGTCCCGCGGGCCAGGACACACTCCCCTCCCCTACCTGCCTCCATTTTAGCAGTTGGAAAAGCCAAGGGCTTGTATTCCCAGTTACCTGTGCAATAGGAGTGCCATGTGACTTTTTTCTGGCCAATGACACATAGGTTCTGGATAGTAAATTTGTCACATGAGAAAAAGAAATCCTTACTTGCTTAAGCTTGTCTGTGTGCCTGGTGTTCTGGTACCTGTATTTGGAAGCATTCTATATTGATAGACTTGCTTCACTAGAAGGGTTCAGTCCTTTTTCCTAAACAAGAAAATCCTCTTTCAGAAGTTTAAGACTTAGACTTGAGAAACCAAAGGATGGAAATCTTTATCTTTGACTTAGAATGGTAATGACCTTCTTACAGGATCTTGGCACCTGGATTTACACACCTCTGGAAACTTTTCATTTCCAAGGTACTGGTGAATTGCTCACTATGATTGGTCTTTCAGTAATCTATGGTAATTAAAGGTGAACTGCCCATATTGAAGCTAGTGAAGGAAACTTTGCTAGAGAGCTCTGTTAATGGAATCTGTCTTATTGTCCAATTAACATCTTAGGTAACCAGTAATTTAAAAAGGTGACCGAGACAGAAATTTGTACCTGTGCTAGGGTCCTGGGAGTGACCCTCAAACTTTGTGGTGACAACCATCTCTCAAAGTATAACCACATTTACTCAGCTTTTACATAATCATAGTTTCCAGGCTTTTCTAAGTCTTTTTCATTCCATTTTTTATATTCACATATATGAGTGTATATATATATGCACACACACACGCACGAGTACATATGTGTGTATATATATATGTATATATATATATGTCTTTAATTATATAAGTAACACATGAATGCCTTTCTCATTGTAAAAAATAATCAATAGTACAGATAAAATTAAGAACAATATTGATTACACTTCTCCTATTCCTAGCAAGCAGAGACAATGACTCATAACTCTTTGGGTACTCTTCTGGGTTTATATTTATGTATTTATAAAGTATACATCTAAAGAGATTTGTCATTGTACTTTTTACGTATTTGTATGTACCTATTTAACATAAATTATGCTGTGTAGTATTGTTGTGCAATCTTGCTTCCTTAAAAAACTTAACGTCTTGTGTATTTGTCCATAGCCACACATCCTTAGTATATATTTTCTAAACTACATATTACCTAATGTGGTTTTAAAATTCTTCCACAAATTTTTCTGTATTTCCTTTCATGAGGTGGAGCTTAATTTCTTTTCTTTTTAGTGTGGGTTAGACTTAATATCTCTCCTAATAAACAGCACAAAGAACAGTAATGAATAATACCTGCTATCCTTTTCTTATTTTTTGATTGTAAAGGAATGTTCCTAATACTTCATTTTTTAGGTATAATAATTATTTGTTTGATACTTACTCCAAGGTTAGTAAAATTTCTTTCATAACTTTACTTTGCTAGAGGTTCCTCAAAATACTGGATGTTAAATGTTATCGAGACTGAGTTTTTTCTTCTTTAATCTGTTTATTTGTGGTGTACATCAGTAGATTTTTTAAGGTTAAATATACTTGTGTTTCTGGGATATATTCAACTTAGTCTTAGTGGTTTTGAACACTTATAGGTTAGGTTTGCTTTATAATTTAGGTTGATTAATAACTTTTAAGCCCATAGCCGTAACTTTCTTCTTCTACTGTCTAAATTTTTTTTTTTTTGAGAGGTTTTTGCTATAGGGCGTGTGCACTCACCAGACAGACAGAAAGAGACAGAGAACAGAAAGCGAGAAATCACCCCCCGGGGGGATGACCATGTCACAATCCCGTCTCCTCCATTCTCCTTCAGGATCTTGGGCACGCACGCACACACGCCCGGTGTGAGTTTTAAGCCACTGGGTCTGGGATGCGAACCACCGTCGACAACATGGGAGTCCAGCAACATAGCCATTACACTAACTGCTGGTCCTTAAATTGGGTTTTGATACTAAGGTAATAATTACTTCATGAAATGAGTTGAGAATTATCTCCTTTTTATTCTTTAGGTATTTCCTTTTATAAATAAGAAATATGTGTTTTTTGAAGGGTTGAAAAAATTTCCCTATGTTTTACCACCTGAGCCTGTGGTCTCTAATTAATATATTTTTTAAAAAATTAAGCTTTTGTTGTTGTTGTTGTTGTTGGAGAGGTTTTTGCTATAGGGCACATGCACTCGCCAGAAAGACAGAGAGAAACATAGAGACAGGAAGTGAGAAATCACCTCCCAGGGGGAATGGCCATGCCACAATCCCTTCTCCTCCTTTCTCCTCTCAGGATCTTGGGCATGCACGCACACGTGCCCGGGGTGAGTTTAAGCCACCGGGTCCGGGACTCGAATCACTGTCAACTACATAGGAGTCCAGCAACATAGCCATTGCGCTAACTGCTGGTCCCAAGCTTATTTTTGATGTACAGATAAATTAAAAAGATAATGTAGAGAGTTCCTATAAATTCCTCACTCAGCTTCCCCACTGTTAACATTTCATGTAATGGTTGCACATTTGTCAAAACTAAGAAATCAATGTTGGTATATTACTGTTAATTACATTTTATATTCTATTTGGAATTCTCAAGTTTTTATTTTAGACTTCCCCCCCACTTCCAGCATTTAATTCAGGATAACATATTGCATTTAATAATCATATCTACTTAGTCTCCTGTGATCTGAGAAAATTTCTAAGTCTTTCTTTGTTTTTCGTAGTCTTGACAGTTTTGAAGAGCACTAGTAAGATACTTTGTAGAATGGGATCAGGAAGTGGCACCTGGGACCCACCTGGGAAAGGTGCTGGATTCATGTCATAGGGTCTCCTGGGCATGCACACTCACGCCTGTGGTCTGGGCTGGGTCAGTGGTTGGATAGTGGCATGAAGACTCTATTGTGGTTGCCTACCTCTCTCACCTGAAAGAAATAAAAACAAGAATTTTTTAAAAAGATAGCTTATTGAATATGGTTTGTCCTGATGTTTTTCTCATGATTAACAGGAGTTGTGAGTTTTGGAAAAGGATGTCACAGAGACCGAGGGCCCTTCCCATCACATTATCTCAGCAAGGGACATGGTATCCTTGTGAGGTTACTAGTAATGGTAACCGTATAGCTTAAGTTTTTTTCTGATATAAAGTTCACTATTCTCTCTCTCTCTCTCTTTTTTTGAGAGGTTTTTGCTATAGGGCAAAAACAGAGAGACAGAAGGCGAGAAATCACCCCCCAGGGTCGATGGCCACAGTGTAACCCCCTTCTCCATTCTCCCCTCGGGATCTTGGGCGTGCATGCACATGCTCCTGGCGTGAGTTCAAGCCACCAGATCTGGGACTCAAATTGCAGTCGACAACATGGGAGTCCAGCCATATAGCCATTATGTCACCTACTGGTCCCACTATTTTCTTCTTTTTATATATTAGTTTTTGGAAGGAAGTTACCTAGCCCACTCTTGAGAAGATTAAGCACTGCTTTTTGGAGAGGAGGCCAATATCTACATATTTGGAATTGTTCTAAAAGGAAGTTTACTCCCCCCATTTGTTTGTTTATTGATTTATTCAGTCATTTATTTATTTCAGTCTGGATTTCTGTATGTTTATTTTACATTTAGATTATAATCTAATGCTACGCTATGATTTTTTTGTTGTTGTTTGGTTTTCCAAATTGTTCTAATTTATGGGACCAGTAGTTAGCATAATGGCTATGTTGCTGGACTCCCATATAGTCGACTGCTGTTTGCGTCCCAGATCCAGTGGCTTAAAACTCACGCCAGGCGCGTGTGCGTGCGTGCCTAAGATCCCAAGAGGAGAATGGAGGAGAAGGGATTGCAGTGTGGCCATTCCCCCTGGGGGGTGATTTCTCGCTTTCTATCTCTCTTTCTCTGTCTGTCTGGCGAGTGCATGCGCCCTATAGCAAAAAAAAAAAAAAAAAACACAAAAAACCTCTCCAAATTTTTCTAGTTTAGGTACCAGGAATTCTTTCCATTTGGCCCCTGGTCTCCATGATATGTTTTCAATTTTTTATTTTTCTGAGTACTTTCTTGCTTCCTCATACTAAAAGATGCTCCAGGCTCATCTTGTAATCTACCTACCCAGTCTAGAAACATTTCTCCAAGGAACTTTGGTTCTTTCTGTTGGAAAATGGTGTTTAGAAGATGAAATTTGGTTGCAAGGCATGTTGTAGTTGTTTGTGTGTTGTTATTTCTGGTTTATGTTTTTAAGCATCTTTATTGAAACATAATTTACATAACTTATAATTTATTTAAAATGTATAATTCAGTGGGTTTTTAAAATATATTCACAGTCATGCAATCATCACCAAAGATGATTTTAGAATATTTTTATCACTTCAAGAAGAAACCCCAATCAATCAATCACTCTGCTATCCTGTGCTTCCCCCAGCCCTAAGAAATCACTTTTTATCTCTATAGATCTCCCCATTTGAGACTTTCCTTTAAATAGAATCATGTAACATGTGGCTTTTTGTGACTAGCTTCTTCTGTTTATGTAATATTTTCTTTCTTTTTATTTTTTTTTAGAGATTTTTGCCATAGGGCACATGTGCTTGCCAGAGAGACAGAAAATGAGAAATCACCCCTGGGGGCGGGGGTATGGCCATGCCACAATCAGTTCTCCTCAATTCTTCTTTCAAGATTTTGGGCATGCATGCACATGTGCCCGGTGTGAGTTTTAAGTCACTGGGTCTGGGACTCGAACCAGGATCGACTGCATGGGAGTCCAGGGACGTAACCATTATGCCATCTGCTGGTCCCATTGTTTTCAAGGTTCTTCTATGTTGTTGCACATTTCAGTACTTTGGTCCTTTAATGGGTGAATACTACTCCATTGTACAGATTTACCACGTTCGTCTGTCTATCCATCTGTTGATGGGTATTTTGATGGTTTGCATCTTTTGGTTACTATGAATAATGCTGCTATAAACATTTATACAAGATTCTGTGCAGGTACATATTTTCATTTCTTTTGGGTATATACTTAGGAGTGGAATTGCTGGGTCACATGGGAACTCAGTGTTAATCATTTCAGGAACTTCCAGACTTTTCAAATCAATGGAAACGTTTTACATTCTCACTAGAAGTGTATGAGAGTTATGATTTCTCTATATCCTCACCAACACTTGTTATATGGTTATTTTTAATCTTATTCATTCTAGGAGTGTGTGGTGGTATTTCATTGTGGTTTTGATTTGCATTTCCCTGATAACTGATGAGGTGGAACATCTTTATACATGCTTTTGGACATTTGTATATCTTCTTTGGAGAAATAGCTGTTCAAAATTATCTCCATCTATCTTTATGCATCTGAGAAATTTAAATGTAAGAACACTCAGAAACAGTGGAGGTTGTAATGAAAGGAACTGGAAGAGTATTCAAGATCTAACACAACTATAGTCTAGATTTTAGGTCAGCTAGTTTGCAGGAGAAAATGAGAAAAACACAATTGGGAGGCATCTCCTGGGTTTAGAACAAATATATATTATTTGAACATTAAAATGAACATAGACAGGGCCAGTAGATGGCATAGTGGTTACGTCCCTGAACTTTCACATGGCCAACTCAAGTTTGAGTCCTGAACTTGGTGGCTTAGAAATCATACTAGGCACATGTACATGTGTGCCCAAGATCTTAGGAGGAGAATGAAAGAGAAGGAATTGTGGTATGGCCATACCCACTGGGGGTGATTCTCACTTTTCTTTTCACTATCTCTGTCTCTCACTCTCTGGCAAGTGTATGTGCCTTATGGCAAAAATCTCTTAAAAAAATAGAGTAAATATCTCGAAGCATATTTGCATAATAATTACTTGCCATTTTACTCTCTATTATCCTGTCTTTGGTGTTTTTTTTCCTAAAACAATGCATCTTTAATGTAATGGTTTTAAGTTTTTTATTAATATTTTTTCAATTATCTTCAACACTAGTAAACTTTGACAACCACAGTTTTGATTTCAATTACCATAATATTACAACTTATCTTGGCTCAGTTTTGAAATAATATGTACAACAAAAGCATTGTGAAATACTTCCATGTCCCTAGATTTCTTTCCTTTTTTCTTTTCTTTTTGTTTTTATCTGCCAAAGTGTGTGTGCATTTGCCTGAGAGAGACAGATGGAAAGGTAGAAAGAGAAAACACCCCCAGTAAGGCAAGGTCGTGCCACAATCCTATATCATCCACTTCCATCTTGTGGCATTTCGGGCGTGCAAATACACATGCCCATCATGGTTTTCAAGTTGCCAGAGTCAGGATTCAAACCAAGCTGTCAGTCATGTGGATCTGGCTCTCTGTACTTCCAGGCCATGGGGCCAGCCCATTTCTAAATGTCTTAATTTAGTAAAGACATTATTTTTATGTGGTATTGTGTGCCATCAAAATTTATATTCCTCTAGCTAATATAATCTAAATGGTTTCAGATTGAAAATTTAATTTTTTTTTGAGAGATTTTCGCTATAGGGCGCGTGCGCTCGCCAGACAGACAGAGAGAGACAGAGAGACAGAAAGCGAGAAATCACACCCCAGGGGGAATGGTCACGCCGCAATCCCTTCTCCTCCATTCTCCTCTCGGGATTTTGGGCACACACGCACACGCGCCTGGCATGAGTTTTAAGCCACTGGGTCTGGGACGCGAACTGCGGTCAACTACATGGGAGTCCAGCGACATAGCCATTACGCTAACTGCAGGTTCCCGATTGAAAATTTAATTTTAAAATTCAATTTACAGTAGAATTTCACGTGTATTTTATTTTTTTTCTACAGAAGGAAATTTTAAAGTTTACTTTGATTCTTAGCTCTCCTATGCAAATCCTTATATTGTTACATTGTTTATAAATAATAAGATATGTAAAAATAATCAATATTCCTTCACCTCTTTGTGTTTTTTAAAGAATTATTTTATTTAACTTTATTTATTTTTAAATTTTGACCAGAGAGGGATAGAGAGAATGCAAGAGAGAGAGAGAGAGAGAGAGAGAGAAAGCAAGCCACTAGGTCTGGGACTTGAACTGAGGTCTACCATGTGGGAGTCCAGCATCCTTAACCACCACAATACCTGCTGGCTCCTCCATTTCTTTCTTTACTGACCTTTGCATTGGCAAAGACCTTTTGAGCAAAGTTGAATAATGGCAGTGATAGAGGACATTCTTGCCTTGTCTCTCACCTAAGTGGAATGCTGTTAATATTTGTTCATTAAAATTTTATTTACTTTTGGGACCAGCAGTTAGTGTAACGGCTATGTCGTTGGACTCCTACGTAGTCGACCTCTGTTCGCGTCTCAGACACGGTGGCTTGAGACTCATGCTGGGTGCGTGTGCGTGCATGCCCAAGATCCTGAGAGGAGAGTGGAGGAGAAGGGATTGCCGTGTGGCCATCCCCCCGGGGGGGGGTGATTTCTTGCTTTCTATCTCTCTGTCTCTCTCTGTCTGTCTGGCGAGCGCACGCGTCCTATAACAACAACAAAAAAAAAACTAAAAAAACAACAACTCTCCAAAAAAAAAACCAAACTTTATTTACTTTTTATTTCAGAAAGATACTTTTTTTTTCAAGTCGGAGGAATTCCCACTAGTTTGGAGTGAAGATTTACATTAAATCAAGAATCAATATTGAATTTTTATCAGATGTTAAACCTATATGATAACAAATTACATTAATATCTCTTAAAAAAATTAAACCATCTTTCTATTTCTGAGTGTATCCAAGTGAATCCCTGACAGTAACACACAAATACTAGGTTTTCATAAAGATATAGTGTAGAGCAAAAGCCAGACTTTATCTTTGGTAAGTTGTTGCTGAGGTGGGAGCAGGATGGATACCCTGTGTCCTTGGATCCATCCTCAAGGGAGCAAGGTCATAGAAATTGAATTTCATTGGGAGTGACATCCTGGAAAATTTCTATGGACAACTATCAAGAAATCTGTTAAAGTTATAAATACAGTTACCCATTGTCCAAGTAAATTCTGTTCTACAGACTTATCCTGTAGATATATTCTCACATGCCTGATGCAGCACCTATGCAATTCTACTTATTTCAGCATAATTATGAATAACAAAAGGTTATAAAACAGGCCAAAAATCCACCCATGTGATATGAGATAAATAAATGATAATGTTCATACAATGGAAAAAAGTGCTATCATAAGACTTGTGAGATAACTCTCTACTTACTCAAGTGGAGAAATGACCAAGACATATGACATATTATGAAACCTGTAAGACAGTTCCAGAAACAGTATGCATATTATGCTAGCATCTGTGAGTTCAAAATTATATATATATATATATATAACGCCCCAGTGGATACCTCAAACCACAGATAGCACTGATCCCTATATATACCATGAATTTTTTATCTGATAACTGAGATAATTATTAGGTGACTAATAGGTGGGTTGCATATACAACGTGTATATGGTAGACAAAGGGATGATTCATGTTATGGACAGGATGGAGCAGAACAGTGCAAGATTTTCTCAGTTACTGAGAATAGTGTGCAATTTAAAACATGAATGGGCCGGGCCCATAACTGGGTGGTAAAGCTCTGTTTATAGGGAGCCAGATCCCACATCGCCAGTTGTCGTTTTGAGTGTTGTCTTTGGCAGCTTGGAAAACATGCTAGGCATGTGTACATGGATGCCGAAAACCCTGGCAGGATGGAGAAATAGAAAAAAGGACTGCAGCATGATCACACCCCATGGAGGGTTCTTTCTCTCTCCGACAAGTGCACATGCCCTCTGGCAATTAAAAAAAAAAAAGCCCAATATGAATTGTTTATTTCTGGAATTTCCCATTCAACAATTTTGGACTGTGATTGCCTATGGGTGTCTTAGTCCATTTTCTGTTGTTATAACTGAGTACTACAGACTGGGTAATTTATAAAGAAGAGAGGTTTATGTGGCTCACAGTTCTGGAAGAGGGGAAATCCAAGGTCAACAGGCTGGCAGCTGGTGAGTCCTTCTCACCACATCATAACATGGCAGAAAACATCAACTGGTGAGACAAAGCAAGAATATTTGTAAGAGAGCACGGGAGGGCTGATTTTATAAACTCACTCACACAATGGCTTATCAATCCATTCATTCATAGATGGACTCATCTATTTATAAGAGTAGAGTCCTCATAACTGAATCACCTCTTATTTGGTTCTGTCTCTCTAATACTGTTACTGGCAGTTCAATTTCATCATAAGTTTTGGTGGAAACATTCAAACCATGCAGTAGGTAACTGAAACCACAGAAAAGAAGGAATTACTGGTAACCTGGAATTTTACTTATTCTTACCACCCTCATTGCCACCACCTGGGACCAAACCTCCTCCTCTCTCACAGGGTCACTGAAATAGCCTCTAAATGGGTCGTTTCCATCTGCCCCTCAGCTGTTCATTGGCAACATAGAAGTCAGGGTGCAGTTCTTAAAAAGAGTCAGATCATGTCCCTCTGTGCCTGCCAAAGGCCAACTTCTTCAGAATATAAACCAGCATCCTTGGGTTGATTTATAAAATCTCCTCTCTCTGGACTCTTCTTCCCTTTATATTTATTTTTATGGCATTATTCAAGCATTCTTGGCATGTTCTCCTTCTGGCTTTTTTCTGGCTTTTTTTTTTTTTTTTTTTTTTAAGGAAACCTTTTGTTTTCTTCACAGACAACTCTTCTCAGAATACCCAGATAGTTGGCATATCCACTGCCTTCATATCTTGACTCGAAAGACATTTTCCTTTTTTCCTCCCTTTTCTTTACTTGCCAGAGGGTGTATGTTCTCACCGGAGAGAGATGGAAAGAAAGAGAGAAGGAGAGCAAGAAAGCATCCCTTGATGAGGCGTAGTCACACTGCAATCCTTTTTTCTTTTTTTGGGTTGCATGCACACACACCTGGTTTGTTTTTCAAGCCGCGGGGTCTGGCACTCAAGCCATATGGTTGGCCATGTGGAATTCAGCCACCTGAAGCACCAGGCCATGGGCACACAGAAGGAAATTTCTGGTTACTGAAGATGGGCTCTGGCAGTCTGACTATTTTTATGTACACAACTGCTCGGGTTGACTGGAGCCAGGCAGATGACGTAATTGTTGCTGGAATTGTGGCATGGTGGGTAAGCAGAGGTCTGGTATAGGTTTTATGAAAGGCTGACTTTCTCAACTTTAACAGGGTCTAACTAATTCTAGTTAAATAGTGCATTAATGTAGCATGTCATAATGGAGAGGGTACAGGAAATTAGATATACCTTGTCTATTTACCAGTTCACCTGAGTTTGCTACAGATGGAAGCCAGGCTATCCCCCTACTTAACTTTAAAAACTACACAGGACTTGAACGGCTGCGGTCCCTAGACTCCTGCTCAGGGATAGCAAGCAGCAGATAGTGACTCTATGTCCACTTTAAAAAGTCTGAGTCTCTATCCAATATAGGAGAGCATTTTACCACTGACATTTCTCTTCTTGGTGATATCAGTGCCAATAGCGACTTGCTGAAATCACATTCTTTTCTTTCACACTTCAGAAAGCAGAAGAAACAACACAGGAACCCGATCCTATTAACAAGGCTCATAATGAAAGTAGCCTTGACAATACCCACTGAGAACTTACTAGGTATCCTAATTCCTGTAAACGAATTTACTTTTGTTCAAAATAGTATCTGCCATCTATTTTGTATTTAGTCTAAGTTTTCTGACAGCGGAGTATTGGGGTTTATTTCCAAGAACTGCCATCTTAGGAGCCATCTGTGTTCAGGGTTAGGAAACTAGAGACGACCTCCATCACAATACATACAATCCTTATATAGATGAGAATACAGCATTTAAAAATATTAAGGTGATACATGTAGTTGGCAAAGGACTCATTTCCAGAATGTATGGCTAAACTCTACACATCAACAACAGAGGCAAACTACTCAATTAAACACGGGCAGGGCCCAGCCCCGGTTGTGTAGGCATTAAGGCACTGCTGGGTTATAGGAGCCAGATAAGAAGTTCTAGAGAGGGCTAGCAGGTGGCATGGTGTCAAGGCACCAGTGCTCCACACATTTGACTGCGATTTGAGACCCAGACCCAGTGAACTGGAAAATCATGCTGGGTGCTTAGGGCTGCACTCCCCAAATCCTGAGGAAAATGGAGGAGAAAGGATTGTGGCATGGCTATTTCACACTTTCCCTTTCTCTGTCTCCCCCTGTCTCTCTCCAGTGAGTACATGTGCTCTATGGCAGAAACTTGAAAAAAAAAAAAAAAAGGCCTTGAGTTTGGAGCCTGTGTAAACCTGAATTCACCAGGTATGCCTGTGGGAATGCTTATGATCTTGGCTGGCTATAAGGGCAGACAACGATCAGGGCATGGTGAGCCCCTGCTGGGGGGTTCCTGTCAGTCTGTCTTGCTCATGAAAGAAATAACAGAAACTTCAAAAAATAATGGCAAGAAAAAACCTTAATAAGGTGCTGTACAAAAGAAGGTCATCTAAATTTTCAATAAACATATGAAAGATTGGTGATCAATATCATTTCTTACCAAGGAAATGCAAATTAGAACCCAAATGAGATGTCACTTCACGCTGTTTGAATAGCTAGGATTGAAAAAGTTAACAATACCAGGGCCAGCCATATGGTCTAGTAGTTAAGGAAGCCAGATCTGACATGGCTGACCAAGAGGTTTGAATCCTGGCCCCAGTGACTTGAAAAACATGCTGGGTACCTGTGTGTACATGACCAAAATCGTGACAGGATGGAGAAATGGAGAATGGATTGTGGCATGACCATGTCTCATTAGGGAGGTACTTTTTCTATTTTCTATTTTATCTATTGATGACAATATATATGATAGTGTCTTTTTTTTTTTCAATAGAGTTGTTTGTTTTTGTTTTGGGTTTTGGCTTTGGTTTTTGCTGTAGGGCATGTGTGCTCACCAGAGACACAGAGAGATAGAAAGTGAGAAATCACCTCCCAGAGGGAATGACCATGCTACAATCCCTTTTCTTCCATTCTCCTTTGCGGATTTTGGGCATGTATGAACATGTGCCCTGCATGAGGTTTAAGTCGCCAGACCTGGGACTTGAATTGCAGTCAACTACATGGGAGTCGCCCAATGTAACCAACCATTGTGCCTTCTGCTGGTCCCTGAATGGTAATATCTTTGACTGAACCAATATACAGTGTATTCAGGACAGGAAAATGCATTTGGCACATTGTAATAATGCGCGTGATTGAATGTAAAAAAATAATAATAAATACAATTTAAAAAACTAGTGCTAGACTGGGTATGGGTAAACTGTTGAATCT
>NW_006160007.1:624365-646057 GCF_000334495.1 Tupaia belangeri chinensis | reverse complement strand
AAAAAGGAAATGGCATGATTTACAGAGTGAACTGGTTAATGACAGGGTATTTCAGGTTGCTTTCTTTGTAAGGGGTGAAGGGGGCTTGTTTATAGTGTTGGCTAAAACTGGTCTGGTTGGGGATTTGGCTATTATCTGTCTCCCGATTTCTTGGAAGGTCAGATAAAAAAACTTAGCTTTGATTTGGTAACGAGGTTTTAGCATAAGTGACTCCATTTTGGTTTGAGGCTTAGAGCAGGAGTTCAGACCAAATCAGTGACCTCTTGTAATTTTTATTTAACAGTCATAATAGCCTAAACTGACAACAGCCCACATGTCCTTATCAACAGGAGAATGAATAAATAAACAGTGATGTATGGAGAGTTTTCCAAAATATCATGGAAAATACATTATGAAAAAATTATGCATGAACTTCAATAATTTTTAATAGAATAAAATAAACTTATACTTTAATTTCACTTTTCTATTAACTTTTTGAAATCCCCTTATATTGGTGCAATGAATACTACTCACTAATAAAAAAGAATGAACTCCTGATACACACAGCACTGTGGGGGAGTCTCAGTCACTGTATTGAATAAGATAAGTCTGAGAACAAAAGCATGTACACTGATGTTGGAAGCGGCACAACTTATCTGTGGTGATCATAGTCAGAAAAATGGTTAGTTCTTGGTGAAGACAGGGTAGGGTGACCAGGACACAATCTTTTTACAAAGATAATTTTTTTTTAAAAGAGAGAGAAAATAACTTCCAATGGGTGCTCTTTCTTCTGCATTCCACACCACAATAATTTTTCCTCCATTTCTCGACCCTGTGAAGACTTCAGGCATGCACACCCACAAGCACCCAGAGAGATTTTTAGAGAGATTTTTTCTATAGGGCATGTGCACTTGCCAGAGAGACAGGAAGTGAGAAATCCCCTCCCCCAGGGAGATGGCCACACCACTCTCCCTTCTCCTCCATTCTCTTCCTAGGATCTTGGGTAGTGCACATGTTTCTGGCATGAATTTCAAGCCACTGGTTCCGGGACTTGAATCACCGTTGACTACATGGGAATCCAGCAACGAAACCATTACAGCATCTGCTGGTCCCTCCGAGTATGTTTCTTAAGTTGTCAGGGCTGGGACTCTGTGTTCAGCCATGTGGGATCTGGTTTCTGAACCAGTGCTAAGGAGACTGGCCCTAGATGAATTCCTTTCTATCTTTTCCTGTGCATTTTACTATTTATAAATTATGTCAATTAAGAGAGAGAGAAAAAGACCACAGGAGAAAAGTAAAGGAAGGATTAAATACATATCCAAGCTTAGAGAGCCACTGCAGCTTCTTGGGTTCATATCTAGTTCCTTTTGGCCCCAGCCCTGATCCCTTCTCATGAGAGCATATAGCTTCCCAAGACAACTCAGACTCTGGAGTTTGTCTCTTGGCATACTGATGAGTGTCACCTCATCATAAAGTCATCCAGTGTAGCTGCGTATCAGTACTTCCTGGTCCTTCGGAGGCTAAGTCTCCATGATGGATACCACCTAACCATGTCCCTACCAGAAATGCTGACCTGCCTCATGGGCAGGAGACGGAATGGCGCATCTAAAAGTTACTGTAGCGCGCTTTACCGAAAATGAAGTGCGAAGAAATAATAATGGAGCTTTCATGCGACATGCATGTTTTCCTTTCCATTAAATCTCAGATATGCTGTTTGCTTTAGTATCCTTAGTTCAGGCTGCTTTGAAATCCATAGGGGGAAAGAAACCCTTCGTTAAGTTCAGCAGCGCAGCCTGGCAATGTCGCTGCACTCCTATTTGGTTTTCCTTCTGTAAATATTTGTGCTCTCTCCGGCTAAGGAGTGGCCTGTGCTAGAGACTAAAATATCCCCATTTATATCCTCCAGGTGCAGCAGGGACCGCCTGACCCCTCACCCTGCCCCTGCAGTGACCTCAACCTCACTCAGGAGGACCACCCTCTAGACCGCCCTGCTGCAGACGGGCGATCACCTCTCCAGGCCGACGGTTGAATAGCAGGAGAGGATGAACCTGAAATGGAATGGTTATTGCAACCGTTTTGTTTTTTTTTTTCCCCAAAAGGTGAAGGTTACTTAGCTTTCATTGCTGCCTTCAAGCTTGTTAATGAAAAGATGAAAAAACAATATTGACAACAGTGCAGTGTAATTTGTCCAGAAATGGAGTCTGATGTATTTTAAAAATGAGCCGGGAGACAAATAAAAGATGTAAAAAGACCCGTAATAGCAAAAAAATCACAGAAGTCATAAAGAAATATTATTTTTTTTTCCTCCTGGGTCCTTCATCTGAATTTTCAAAATTCTGTTTTATACAAGAGGACCATGATATGAATGTTAATCCAGAGTGAAAGGTTCTACTGTATCCACTGGTTCTATTCACTTAATTATCTCTCATTGTTAACTCCCCTTACAGCTAAGGGAATATTATTCATTCGTTCAATAGCTATTTATTAAACTGCATAGAAGTTCAAGTAAAATAAAATCCCCTAATTAAAATATGACACATTTAAAAATACTTTCTGAAGTAACTTGCAGATTAAATCTGCAGTTATAGGCTGTTTATAAAATAATGGTTCTTCTATCCATCTTGGAACAGTATAATCTATTCCATTTTCTTATGCAAGCCAGGGCCGCCTTTACTAAATACCCAATCTTTAGCCCCTGAAGTCTGTCACTCTTTCTGATTATAGAAGAGTAGGAAGAATTAGATACTCTTTCTCAAGGCAAAAATTCTGCCTTGCTATTTCAGAAGCTGAACATCCAGTGCATCAGTCTTTTCATTTGAATTCCTTTTGCATCAATTTAAAATATCTCTTGAGGGACCAGCAGATGGCGTAATGGTTACGTCACTGAACTCCCACAGAGTAGACAACAGCTCAAGCCCTGAAACTGGTGGCTTAAACTCGCGCTGTGTGGTTTTGTGTGCATGTCCAAAATCCTGAGAGGAGAATGGAGAAAAGGGATTGTGGCATGGCCATCTCCTCAGGGATGATTTCTCGCTTTCTGTCTCTTTGGTGAGCACACACCCTGTAACAAAAATGTCTCAAAAAAAAAAAAAAAAAAAAAAAAAAAAAAAAAAAAGAAAAAAGAAAGAAAATATCTCCTGAACAAATAGGCTGCCTCAGGAAACATGAGTGAATCCTATTCTATTTTCTAAAAAGGCAAAATAGTGTGAATTCCTTAATTGGAATTCCTATTAAGGAATTTACACATATTATTACTATAGCATTTCATTACCAAACAAAAATAAATAAATCAAGTAAAACAAATTAAGCATTTGAGAAAAATAAACTAGACACATAACAGCAAAAGAATTAAATAGGGTCCGACTAAGGCCAAACCAAAATGCAATGCTTTGCAATTCTGAACCCACGTGGGAAGGTCCTGAGTTTGTGGCTTGGGTCTCCCCGTGTACGCTGCATGCTTGTGTCTACGGTCTTCACTGGCTGATGCCAGAGTGGGTTGCAGCAAGGACATCCTATTGGGAGTGCCTCTCTCTGCCTGTCTCTCTCTCTGCCTCTTTGTCTCTCATGGAAGAAATAAATGAATAAACTTAAAAAAATTCAAATAAACCAAGAAAACAAGAGGAAGGGGGTAATTTTAAAAAGCAGAGAATTAATAAAATGGAAAGGAAAAAGGGGAATTGACAAATTATTCAAATAGCTAGTTCTTTGAAAGAGGTAATAAAATAGATAATGTTAAAGTGATATTAGTAAGAAAATTAGAAAAATATACGTAATGGAAGAAGAAGGGATATAAAATAGAGATATGAAGAATTACTAGAACTATACAAATAATTCAATACAATAGTTTGTGATTAAAAAATTTCGGTGCTGATAAAAATCTTCAAATTTCTAAGGAAGTATAAATTGCCAAATCAAATTACTAAGAAAATCTTGATAGCTATAGAAAAAAGAAAAAAAATGATGAAACAAAAATCCCAACTTTTACCTCCTTTAAGAAAAATCTAAACAGTTTATGTTCTTAATTTTTACAAAAATTACTTGTGTGATAAGATATGCTGAATCTTTTTTTTTTTAAATGAAAAGGACCAGCAGATGGTGTAGTGGCTATGTCACTGGACTTCCACATGACTGACTGCATTTCAAGTTGTGGACCTGGTGGCTTACTTTCTTGCTTTCTCTCTCTCTCTCTGGTGGGTTAAAGTGTCCTATTAAATTAATAATAACAATACTATAATAATAATAAGTAAAATTAAATTATTTTAAAAAGTAAGGATAGCCTCAGGCCAACTGAATCCTCCTCCACAACCCAGGAGGATTTCTCACTTCCTTTCTCACTGTCATCCTCCCCCTGCCCCCCCCAATTAGAGTTGCCTTAAGGCAAAATATCTTCAAAAAATAAAAGAAAATATCTCACATCTCTTATCTAAAGCCCAACAAATACAGGATAAAAATAGAGAAATAGAGAATGATCTGTTCGAAAGAGCAAAAATCTTGAGTGAAATACCAACAAATTAAATCAATCTGTTAACATGCCAATTAATTAAATATTGCAGATATTAGAATCACAATTGCCCTTGACTAAGTAGAAATTATAGTAGGGTTATAAAATAGGTAAATATAGAAAATTGTCAAGATAATCACAATGCAAATTTCAAGAATTTTATTATCCCCTATGTGAAAATCAAAATATAGTAGGCAAAAGTCAACGCCTATTACTGTTAAAAACTATTTGTCAGCTGGGACCAGCAGTTAGCGTAATGGCTGTATCGCCGGACTCCCATGTAGTCGACCGTGGTTCGCGTCACGCCGGGTGCATGTGCATGCATGCCCAAGATCCTGAGAGGAGAATGGAGGAGAAGGGATTGCGGTGTGACCATCCCCCCGGGGGGTGATTTCTCGCTTTCTGTCTCTCTGTCTCTCTCTCTCTGTCTGGCGAGTGCACGTGCCCTATAGCGAAAACCTCTCAAAACAAACAAACAAACAAAAACTGTTTGTCAGCTAAAAATATTATTTTATAATATCATAAAGAATGTGAACCCTAACCCCTATCATGTATGATGGTGAAGTGTTAGAGACAGATTCCTTCACATCAGAACCCAGTAAAGATGACTGATACGATCAATTTTCCTTAGTTTTTCTGCATGACTTTATCCATTCAACTAAAGAGTAACACAATAATATGAGAAGGCATAACTATTGGAAATAGGGACAAAAGTTATCATCAGCTATTAATGGGATGAGTCTAAAAGCACCTGGAGAAAGCTCAGAAGATGCTGGTTACAAATGAAGAATTACAGCTACACACATCGATGACGAAAGGAGAGGACATTAACCTGGGTACGGATGGCAAAGGGTTTGAGGACAAGCAAGACAGGAGAAACCACAGCACGTATATATGCAGACAGAATGATTCTGCAGAAAGTGAGAAATGAACAAGAACAGAGAGAATTGATGGGAAAATGTCACGAGCATGAAGAGGCTGAGAAGGAAGAGAGAAGACCCAGGACTTCACAGTTCAAGCCTGGGCTCCATTTGAATTTGCTCCTTTTTAACTAGTTGGTTAACAGGGGCCCATGCCTTCCCCTGTAATCTCATTTTTGCATCTGGGAATTTGAGAGCTGAGTTTATTGCTTATAACTATTTTCTGGTGGTTTGATATTTTTAATGTAAAAATATTTCATTTTTAATATAAAATGTCAGTGTCTTAGGCCTGGATCTTAGAAGACAAACTCTGGATTTAAGTATTCTAGAAATGAAAGTCAGAGGTATTTTTCATTTCAGCTCATAAATTTTATGCAAGATTAAAAATGTTATGAGACCAGCATAGAGAAAAGGAGTCTAGGACTCCTGAGAACGCCCTTGGGGTAGTGGTGGTGGTCGAGTGAGATTACTTGAGCTTATCAGATCTGAAGGGACTAAACAAAGAGATTCTCAGGTTTTAATGGTCTCCCCTGGTGAAATAGACATACCAGGACCCATAAGCAAGTGGGTACAATTTGGTACTATGGCAAATTTTGCTGCCCAGTACGTTATAGGTCATCTAGGTCTAACATCTGGATCTGAGCCATGAAATACTTGGCAATTCATGTTTATGTCGCCACCATCTTCTGTATCCATACCATGCATACCATCCATAACACCTCCTTTTGTTTGTGCCTGCTTTCAGGACCTAGAAAGTTTTTATTTATGAAGGAACTTCAAAAATGGAATTCAAGTATGAGTTTCTTTAGTGCAAAATATTTTTAAATCCATGCATAATTTTCCATAATATGTATTTTCCATGAAATTCAACAAAACCTTCTTGTTTATCACTTAGCAGCCTTCCATGTGAAGATGTAGCCATTGGTTAGCAATGTTTGAGGTGCAGACCAAGGACTCATCTAACTCAGTTCTCACATTCCTGAATCAGAATCTAATGGTTATAAACAGCTGCTCCACCATCACTTCAAACTCAATGTTTTTTTTTTTTTTTTGGAGAGCAAAAGCTATAGGGTGTGTGCGCTCACCAGACAGAGAGAGACAGAGAGACAGAAAGCGAGAAATCACCCCCCAGGGGGCATGGCCATGCTGCAATCCCTTCTCCTCCATTCTCCTCTTGGGATCTTGGGCACACATGCACATGTGTCTGGCGTGAGTTTAAGTCACCAGGTCCAGGACTCGAACCGCGGTCAACTGCATGGGAGTTAAGCAACACAGCCATTATGCTAGCTGCTGGTCCCCAAACTCAGGGTTCTTCATGTTTTTCCTCAGAATATTGTTTCCACATCTAAATTTCTCTATTCTCATCAAGGACTGGAAGGCTGTTCACTTAGCAAGAAGGCTAAATATTTTGGCATCATGTTTGATTTTTGATTCTCTTTGTTTTCCCTCATTTCTAAACAGTGGCAATATGCTAGTGTTTATGTAAAAGATCTTTTCCCTTTGGCTTCCACTGCTTTCACTTTAAGATCTCACAAATAACTCACATGTAATGTTAAAATACTTTGTACTTCATTCTCCTTATACTCTACCCAGGGCTATTGTATGCTTACGTAGAAGAAGGATCCATCTTTTTATTATTCTTATTTTGTTTTACATGAAAGAGAGAGAGAGGCATCCACAATAGGGCCTTCATGCCATGATCCAACCCCAACCTCAGCCAGCCTGGATGAAAGACACTGGTGTACATGCCTGATACATATATGTTGGCCCTGGGCCATAAGTTGGGGACCTTTCCATGAGAGTCCAGTTGCATTACCACTGAGCCATCACCTGGCACCCTCAAACATTCTTTTATTCTTTTTTGATAATAGTAAAGATATTTTTATAAAAATTTTAAAAAATTCCAGAGGGCGTGTGCATTTGCTGGAGAGAGAGAGAGAGAGAGAGAGAGAGGGAAAGAAAGAGAAAGAGAGAAGGAGAGTTGTGAATTAAGAAAGCACTCCCAATAGAGGATGGTCATACCACAACCCATTCTCTTCCATCTCTATCTCTTTTTGGGAGTTCAGGTTATATCCGTACTCATCATCATGATTTTCAAGCTGCTGGGTCTGGGACTTGAACCACACAGTCAGCCATATGGGATCCAGCTACCTGAATCACCACACTAATGACTGGACCCATAAAAATATTTTTAAATGATATTTTTTATTATTGAAAGACCTAATAAATAATGCCTTTTATTAGGGCTTTATCCTCTTTCTTTGTCCAAGGATGTCTAAAGCATCTCCATTTTCCTTAGAATTTAATTTGTATTAATATTTAAAATGTTGACCCAAAACCCCACATCCTTTCCAATTTTTCCAGTCCACACTGATCTTTCCATATTCTGACAAGTTTTGTACATTTCTGTGTATTGAAGAGTTAACCTTACATGAAGGAAGGTTTGGTCTTTTCCCTTGCCACTGGAAGTTATCCTCAGGGCCTTGGGGTGTTCTGCCTGATAGAAGTGCTTTGGTTTGCCTGGCTATTGGTCTTACAATGTGATTCATCTTGGGGCCTTGGGCCACATGGCATCAGCACTGTCTTCTGAAAGGAAGAGATTAAAGGCATTAATTTGACTTTCAAGAGGGATTGAACACTAACGTTCGGCCACATAAACAGGATGGGATTGAATCCCTGTGAAACTTCGGACAGTAAGGGCCTGGGTGAACTTCCCTGGTTGGCAATACCTCAGGAGTATTGTCAGACATGGTGAGAGGGGTTAAAAATGCCCATGACCCCATGGGAAAAGAAGACCAGGAGTTCTGTGTCTGGAAATCTCTTGGGCTCCCCCCCCTTGGGCTTTGCTCAGTGTATCTCCTCCCTTTGCTAACTCTCATCTGCATCCTTTCCCTGTAATAACCATAACTATGAACTTTCAGCTCTAGAAAGTGGTCAAAACTGAAGACCATTTTGGGAACTTTCCTTAGTTGCTTTTGGTGTCAGAAGTGGGGACAATCCTGTGTAGGGATTGCTCCCTCTAACTCAGTGGTTGGCCTTCACTCTTAGCACCTATATTTTAGGGGTTTAATCACATTTTCCTTTGTTAACTAGCAATTTCAAGTTTGTGTGTCTTTTTCTCCAAGAGTGAATCTTCTAGTGAGCATGTATTTATTTCCTATCCTCGCATCAGCCTGCTTTCACTATTTTTTTTAGTATAACTAAAAAATATAAAATTACACGTGACTCACATTTGCATATGCATGATGAATCTCAAGCCTGGACCAGTCACCTCCCGACCAGCTCTGTTACTTGAGTGTTCAACTTCACTTCCAAGTGATAGTAACTCGAAGTGCAGCATACTTTCAGTCTTTGCATGCTGGGGGTGGGACACAGGGTTCCCTCCTGCTCTTTTTAAGTTTCCTTCCTTTGTTTTTCCCCTTAATTCCTTTCTCTCTCTTTCTTTTTCTTCCTTCCATGAGAGAAGGGGGAGAGGACAGAAAGACAGGAACCCCTAACAAGGTTCCAGGGCATGATCCACCCCCAGTCCCAGTCAGCCCAGATCCCAGACATGTACTGATCACCCTATGCACAGGAAGACCTTGGGACACTAACCTGGGATGTTACCCCTGGGGTATGGCTGTGCTACCACCACTGGCCTCGCTCCCTGATTATTGTTTCTCATGGTCATTTCTTTTCATTTTCAAGAAGCAGAGAAGATGAAGAAAAAAGATGGTTGTTTTCAGTTGTCATCCTCCTGGCTGTTCCTGAAAAAGCACTTTTAGAGATAAAAATTTGGGAGGCACAGCAATAACTTTGTAAAAAGTCAAGAAATCATCTTAAGCATGTCAACTCTTCTAATACTTATTTAAGATAAAAACCTCAAAGGTGTTGAATTTTTGTTTCCCTTTTTGGTTTTTCTGAAAAAAATGTTCCAGAGCTGAGCAGAGATTGTGCATGCCAAGATTTAGTGAAAAGTACTTTTTGTTGCAAAATTACTAGCCTAAGATTTTGGTTTTAATAAAGCGTACACATAACATCTCATGAAATGTTAGGAATGCACTATTTTAGTAATAGGCCTACCTGTGATCTAGGGCAGAACTAATGAGAGTTTCCATAAGAGGGGAAAGAAAATAATTGACCACGGACAGGCTACGTCTCCTGGTAAAGGTATTCATGACGTCTTCAAAGCGGAAGCTGGTTCTTGGCTTTATCAGAAACTCGTTTAATGGTTGTCAGTTTCCTAAATGGCAATATCTGTTTTATTTCTCTGAGAATCTGCAGAGATAAAGTGACCTTTCTCTCTTTCTCTCTTTTCATAAATGCATTGGGTAACTGGTCTACCATTCTTTACCAGATAACCAGATGATATGCTAGACAGGGCCAGGTTCAAATGCTCTGCTCTAATCCCTCCTGGTGTGCAAATCATTGCTCTGTTTCTGGGGGTTGTCAAGCATGAGTGGTCCTGACTCTGACAAACACAGCTACTTTAATTATACCCCCTTCAAAAGGCAGTGTGGTCATTCAGAATACATTTTTAAAGACTTTCAATGAAAAGTATGAAAAGGAAAATAAAAATCTTTTAACCATAATTTAGTAATTCTCCAGCCTTGATTTTTGGCTTTCTTTGCTGCCTAAGTGGTCATATATTTTATAAGCCTTGCTAATTTGCTGTTAAATTTGCTATTTATATGATCCTAGATGATTTGTTGGACTTCATTGAACAGAAAAGATTTTTATTAGCAGCCAGCGCTTTCAAAGAGGTGGTTTTTTTCACACCATCAAGGCCACTTTCTCAACTTATTGACAGCTTTATGAGTATAGCTGGATAAAGAACAGTTTCCTGTATCCAAAAGCATTTTGCATTCCATGGGGCAAAAACTTGGACTTTTAATTAGGATATAAGAGCCTTCCTTTCTCTCTCAGCATTCCCTGGGGGTGCAGAGTGGTAACACTTGCATTTAGATAGTTAATCACTTTTCCAGACTTCGGCCCACTAAAATTAGGAAGGTTTTTAGGTCAAATCCCTACCTGGCTCTGGGCCAGTGGAGGATGGTATTTATTTCTGTACAGCTGCATTTCGGTTACATACACACACCATTTTGTCTTTTAATTAATTGAGAGTATTTTGCCTACTGCAAAAACTGATGAATCCTGTTCAGAATCTTGTTTGGACCCATATTTAACATTTTATGACAGAATGAAATAGACTCTACATTATTTTCCATAGAAATTGCTTTCTGTGTGAAATACCAGGCAAATTCTACTCATTTCTTTACTCTTCTTCTGACCTCACTATCCAGCAGGTTTCGAGACAGTTGAAGCTTTATGCTTCTATTAAATTTTTATTTATTGTTATAATCCTACTCAGTAAGTTCTTTCTCTTTTCAAAATGGTATTAGAGCTTTGATTACGAAAACAATGAGACACAAAATTGTACGTGAGCATTTGGGGGCTCTAGGTGGTAGCCGGGCTGATGTTACTTGCTGGTAGTTGTGTGTAGTTTTCTCCTTTGGGGGAAGCATATGCTTCCAGAATATCTTTGTGAGCTTGCTCTGTTCCCTGGCTCCATCTTTGCAGAAATTCACTGTCAGTAGCCAGACTGAATGGGTCGCTGCCAACATAGGAAGAAGTAAAACCTTGGAGTGGCTTACCTGGCATTAAGCTGACAGTAAAGACACCAGGACCACCTGAAACTCACTTATTTAGATAATTAGCTGCCTTTTAACATAAAGATCTTCCCTCCAAAATATAAAATAAAATAAAAGACACTCCTTCAAGAAATTTTTCTGAGTTGCTCACTTTTTATTTTATAATCATCTTGAAAACACTTCTTTCTTGACTAAAAAAATGAACAAAAATATGGGACCAGCAGGGGTGTGGTGAAGGCACTGTGGATTCCCAAATGGCCCACCATGGTTCAAGTCTTGGACTTGGCAACTTGAACATCACACCAGACATATGTGTAAGTATGCTCAAAATCCCGAGAGGAGAATGGAGTAGACAGAATTGAAGCCATCTTCCCTGGGGAGTGGCTGTCTTTCTTGGGGTGGGGGGTGTGATTTCTCACTTTCTGTATCTCTCTCTCTCTTTCTCAGCAGGCACATGTACCCTATGGCAAAAACCAAAAAAATAAAAAATAAAAAAATAAAATAAAATACAAAAAAGAGGGAGAAAAATAGATTTTTTTAAGAAGAGATTTTTGCCATAGGGTACATGTGCTTGCTGGAGAGAGAGAGAGAGAGAGACAGTCAGAGAGAGGGAAAGTTCTCACTTTACCCTCGGGTAGTGGCCATACCACAATCCCTTCTCCATTCTTCTCCCAGGTTTTTAGGTACACACACATGCACACCCCAGAGTGATTTTCAAGCTGTTGGTTCCGGGGCTCAAACCATGGTCAGCCATGTGGGAGTCTAGTGCCTTCACCACCACACTACACGCTGGCCCCCAAATTGAGTTTTAATATCTTTTATTTTTATCCTCTTAATGTTGGCAATTACGGTTTTTCTTTCAAGTCTAGACCATCACTCTGCTTGTCCTGTTTTTAGCAACTGGTCTCTTGGTGTCTCCTTTTCTGCTAACAGTTTGTTGTCTCACATGTCAGTGATCTCAGTCCTGTGGGAATTAAGTTGACCTGGGCGCTAAGGAGCCTCTTGTTAGCTCTACCACTTATTACCTGGGACAGCTTGGGTGAATCACTTCACCTGAGCCTCAAATTCTTTACCCTTCCGGGGAAGACACATGTTAGACCAAATGTGGCCCAAAGAATTTCCCAGCTGTTCCATTTCTCTGCTCTTCCCAACCCCCAAAGGTAGCTTCAAACCTGAAAAAGCTTGGTGGGTACAGAAATATGCCGGAAGGGACAACACATTTAGGCTAGGCTCAGAGCTCACTCTCCACCTTTTTGCTAGAAGATGGTTGTAGCCAGTTAAATGCATTTGATGTATAGAAGATTTTGGAAAATATTTCTTAAAATTCCATCTGTGGATGGGACCAGCAGTTAGCATAATGGCTATGTCACTGGACTCCCATGTAGTCAACCGCAGTTTGAGTCCGGGACCCAGTGGCTTAAAAATCACGCCGGGCACGTGTGCGTGCGTGCCCAAGAGCTCGGGAGGAGAATGGAGGAGAGGGGATTGCAGCATGGCCATCCCCCCGGGGGATGATTTTTCGCTTTCTGTCTCTCTCTGTCTGTCTGGTGAGCGCACATGCCTTATAGCAAAAACCTCTCAAAAAAAAAAAAAAATTCCATCTGTGCATTTTACCTTGGCTCTTGGGTTTTGTCAGCCAAGCAAAGCATGATTTTCTTCCTTCCTCTTTTACTTTCTCTCTCTCCTTTTTTCTCCCTATATTCCTCCTCTCTTTCCTCCCTCTCTTCCATCACCAGTGGCAGGACAGTTGGCACTCCTTCACTTGTTCCCAAGTGACACTGTCCTTGACTTCCTGTCGTATGTCCAGCCATAATTTCCAGCAAACCTAAGTACCCCGGGTTACGTAGCTGGGAGAATGATCACTACCCCTGTGGTTTATGGACATAGTGTGCAAGGGTGTGTGTGTGCACACATGCACGATGAGGAAGGGAGACAGCAGCTTTTTCTCCTTCACCTATCCCCATTTTCTGCTATATGGTTTAATGTCAGATGTGCCCAAAGACAGTCATTATTTTTCATAGATTATCTGTTAGTTATCTTTTGCTGTGTAATGAATTACCACAACATTTAGAGACTTGAAACAATTCCTTTTTAGTTTGCTAGAGAGCGCGTACACTCACCAGAGAGACAGGGAGAGGAGAAAGGCCTCTGCTTCCCCCCATGGAGAATGGTTCACACCATAATCCCTTCTCCATCTCTCACTCCTTTTGGGATTTTGGGCATGTGCATATACCCAGTGTGTTTTACAAGCTGCCAGACCTGGGACTCAAAACACAAAATCGGTCATGTGGGATTCAGTCACCTTAACTACCATGCCATTGGATGGCCCCCTATATGTTTATTTTTAAAGAAAAGATAATGAAAGCCAGACAAACCCAAGGTGTCCTGACAAATAAATGCAATTTTTTGTATTTTCAGTGTTACGTTTTTAAAGTTATTTCTTTATGCCTTGAGTTGTTTAGTTTGATTAGATGTCACCTATTTATAGCAGATGCCAAAATCAAATTAAAAGTAAGTATTAAGAAACAAATTTGGGGGACCAGAAGATGGCAAAATCGTTATGTCACTGGACTGTGGTTCAAGTCCTAGACCTGGTGGCTTGAAACTCATGCTGGCTATGTGTGTGTGCATGCCCAAAATTCTGAAAGGAGAATAGAAAAGATTGTGGTATGCCTCTCCCCCTGGAGGAGGGATTGATTTCTTGCTTTCTGTCTCTTTGTCTCTCTAGTGAGTACACATGCCCTATAGCAAAAATGCTATAAATGCTATGCATAAATGCTAACATTCTTTTTCAAACCTTATTTCTCAAAAACTCCCAGTAGCCTCAAGAAGTGTTATGATAATAGTCTTATTATTTCTTGGGATGTTAATTTTGTAGCAAGAATATTTGTAAGAATGAAGTAGCCGGGCAAATATTTGCAGTCCCTGTATAATTTGTAACACAGTTATAACTATTTAGTTAAGGGATTAACTCTGTATCCTGTTAAACTGGAAATAAGACAATGAAAAGAAACTTTTTTGCCCAACCCAATCCCAAGAATTCTGCTTGTAAAAAGTACTAGTCAGAAATTTTGTATCAAAAAGTTTCTTTCCTCTCAGTTTTTGTACATCAGGAACCTGGGCTTTGTGTAGCTGGACGCCTTGGTCTCAAGGCCTTCGGTCAGGTTGTAGTCAAGCTTGGGTGGGATGGGACTGTGGCTTCATCCAAAGGCTTATGGGAGGAGGTGGGGCACACCCCCACACTCACTCACTTGGTTGTTACCGGGCTTTTGTTCCTCATAACACAGGCCTCTTCACAGGTCTGCCAACTGACTACCAGAAGATGGGGAAGAGGGGGCGAGCATATGCGTGAGTGAGAGCTCACTACTTCTGCCATATTCTATCTGTGAATCAGTATATCCAGCCCATATCAGGGGAAGGTTTTACACAAAGAAGTGTCTGCCAAGAGGCAGAGACCTTGGTTCACAATCAGGCAACAGATCAGGACACGCTTTTTCCCACTCGTGTGAATTCTAGCTATTACCCTTTCATAACATGTCATCATATTTCTACAATAATTTTAGACACTCTTGCTTAGGCTTTGCATCTCTTTTATTTTTATTTTTTAAGAATTATTTGATTTTATTTATTATTATTTTAAAAAATTTGCTTCAGGGTATGTGCCCTCACCAAAGAGAGAAAGTGAGAAAGCAAGCTGCCAGGTCTGAGACTCAAACCAGGCTCAGCCATGTGGGAGACCAGCATCTTAACCACCTCCCCACCTGCTGGGCCTGCTTTGTAGCTGATAAAAACAACCTCTGAGGGGCCAGCAGATGGTGGAGTGGTTACATCACCAGATTCCCATATGGCCCAAACTGGCTTAAGTCCCAGACCCAGTGGCTTGAAAATCACCCTGGGCACATATGTGTATGTGGCAAAGATTCAGGAAAGAGAATGGAAGAGAAGGGGTTGTGGTGCAGCCATTTCTCCTGGGGAGTGATTTCTCATTTTCCCCTTGCTATCTCCTTCTGGGAACACACACGCCCTAAGGCAAAAACCTCTTAAAAAAATAAAAACAAAACCAAAAACAACCTCTGAAAGTTTCCGAGGTCTAGTTCTTCTCTTTGTTATATTGGCTTATTTTCACTCATAACTCCTTTCCCCTTACATGCTTTGTCTTTGGTTTTTAGTTTGTTCTGTCTTGTTAAATTTTTTAAGGAAAGTGTCCCGCCATGTCATAATCCTCCTGTCTCAGCTTCCCAGCTGAGACTACAAGTATGTGCTATCATGCACAGATTTTTCTTTTAATTGCCAGAGAGTTCATGCCTACTTGCCAGAGAAAGGGGGAAGGGAGAAAGGGAGAACCCCCCCCTCCAACACACACACACACATTGAGGTGTGGTCATACCTCAATCTCTTCACCATTTTCCTATTCTGTTTGGATTGGGAGATACATGTGCTGGGTATACTTTTCAAGCCACTGAGCCTAGGATTCAAAGCACGACTGGCTATGTGGAATCCCACTCTCTTATACACTAGGCTATGGGGCTGGCCCACCACTCTTTAAAAGAAGGGTCTCCTATGTTGCCCAGGCCAGCCTCAAGTTTTCAATCCTCCTGCTTTAATGTCCTGAGTTTCTGGGATTGCAGGTGAACATGTCCCGTACCCAGCCTTTAGGTAAGACATGGAACCAAACTTGGGCCTCCCATATGGTCCCAACCTGCAGAACACAGTATTTTAGTAGTGAGTACCACTTCAACTGAGCCTGTTGGGTTTGATTCTGAGCTGGTGTTTGTTGGAAGTGTATCAATAGCATAGCAGGAATTCTGTAGAAAGACAATTTTTCTAAAGGCTATTATGTTTGGTCCTGCCTATAAGCTTTGTAAATTCCTGGGATTATTTCAGACTAACTCCTCAGTTTATTATTACTTAGCTTGTTTTTAGGATAGGCCCACAGAATGAATTGAGACCTTAAGTTTGTGTAAAACTCAGTCTACAGTTGCAAATTATGAAGGGAGCTTTTATTTGGCAAAGACAGTTTAATGACAGGAAATTGTCTTTGCTGTCTTCCTTTCTGGA
Source organism: Tupaia belangeri chinensis (assembly GCF_000334495.1). Classification (NCBI taxonomy): domain Eukaryota; kingdom Metazoa; phylum Chordata; class Mammalia; order Scandentia; family Tupaiidae; genus Tupaia; species Tupaia belangeri. The sequence continues at coordinate 629,969 of NW_006160007.1, read as the reverse complement.
GTTGAGAGGCCTTCAAAAACCTGTGGAAAAAATATGAAGTATAAGTTCATTTTGCTGCAAAATTTTTGAAATCTATGCATAGTTTTTGGAAGAATATACATTTTTCATGAACTTTTTGCAGATCCTCCCTGCTACATATTTTCCCAATTCTCTATTTAACTAAATATTTTCTCTATCCACAGAAAGAGTTTTATACCTAACACTTCCCTTGGTCAGGCATAAGGAGCATTTTTTTTCAGGAAGGAGACCCATTCCTAGACTCAGCTTCCTTTCCCTGGGCTCTTGCAAAAGTGAAAATTGGGGTGATGGAGTAAGGCAGCTGCCATTAGAGTGGCCACTGTTTCAGAACTCATTTTGCTAGACTCAAGACTGAGTCTGTAACTAGCCTCAAAACATTTTCCTTATTTTCTTTCCAGCTCAGCCACATGTGTGAAATGATCATTTGTAGATATTTTGTCACTGAGATATTTATTCAGATGATTATTGAGCCTGGAAGTCAACCACAATCTTCTTATACAATCTCCAGCCCTACATAGCATCTCCAATGGCCTTTCTTTTCTCTTGACAACAGGATATTATCATGTTCTCAAATTGTTCACCCTGTCTGTCATATCCATAGGACTCTACTTCCTGTATCATCATTCCTTGAAGATCTGGAGGCTTCTACCTCTCCAGGGAACCAGAGCTGACCAGCCAACGGCTCCCTTCTTGGCTGGTTAGGGTGAACCTACAGTTTCTTAGCTCTAAAGGCTTCCAAATTTTTGTTTGTTTTTCTGTTTCCTCTCTCATTTTGTGAAATAACTAATCAATTATTAGGTGTTTCTAAAGCTATTCACTTCTAAACATGTCTTTGTTTTGCTCTCAAACTTGGCTGATGAGTTGCTTAGATATTAAGAATAGGTTAAACTAAGTAACCTGGACTTCAAGGTTCAGCCCTACTATCTGACCATGTTGTCACTCTTTTCTTTACAGCAACAACAAAAAAACTGAACACTCTAAAAATGAATGACCTTTCTTGGGTCCACTGGAGAATTGAGGTCTCAGGACAGACGACTGCTCCAAGTTGGGAGAGAATGTTGATCTAGTCATAGCCAAGATGATCTTGTCTGAAGCAAAACCATTTGAGCCTCACAGAAGCTGAAACTCATACACCGCAGGGACCAGCAGATGGAGTAATGATTACATCACTGGACTCCCATGTAGTTGACTGCAGCTCAAGTCCCAGACCTGGTGGCTTAAAACTCCCACCAGTGAGTGTGTGTGTGTGTGTGTGTGTGTGTGTGTGTGTCTGTGCTCAAGATCATCCAGAGAGGAGAATGGAGAAGAAGGGATTGTGGTGTGGCCATCTCCCCTTGGAGTGATTTCTTGCTTTCTGTCTCTGTCTCTCTTTACAAAAAGAAGCAGCAGCACATGCACAGTAATCTTGATGAATTTCTGATTCCTGGAGGTTAAGTGTGGTAAGCATGACAGTGAAAATCTTCAAGGGGTTGAACATATAGGACTTCTTACTTCAGGAACCCCCTGGTTCTCACACAGAAGAACAAGAGTGCTCTCCTGGTGACTCTGGCCAGAGTACAGGCAGAATAATCTTTTGAAAATACCATAAGTATTCTCCACAACGAAAGATTACTCTTTAGGGTGAATGACCCTCCCAGAGCCCATGATCCCCAAGTAAAGGGCACCTACCCAACTCCAGTCTTCTCTAGCCTTCCTGTCCCACGTAATTAGAGGAGTAAATGCTAAGAAACATTGTTAAAGTCAAAGCTCAGAAACACAGGCTCATGGAAAGACAGAGATTCAATCACAAGACTGTAGAAAGTTTTCCAGTTCCTTACACATCAACTGGGCTCCAAAAGAGTATATTAAAGCTTCAGGAGCTGCAAGGTGCAAACACTGTTTAAGAAGATGTTCTGACAGAAACCAAGAGATAACAGGGGAGCCAGTAAGAACTCCAGAGGAATTTGGGAGCTTCTAACACTTACGTCTATGGCTAACATTAAACAGCCAATTCCTGGCCAAGGTAACATACACTTTGTTTATTTTAAGAATTGTTTGCATTTAACTTTATTTATTCATTCATTTACTTTAATTTGATGAGAGAGAAAGAAAGTGGGAAAGCAAGCCACCAGTCTGGGACTCAAACCGTGGTCGGCCATGTGGGAGTGTCCAGTGCCTTAACCATCATGCCACCTGCTGGTCCTGTAACATACACTTTAAAGTCAAGCCAATACAATATGCTTGACTTTCACTAGAAAATTGTGGGGGCATAGTAAAAACAAAACACAAACAAGCAAACAAACCCGACACCCCAGCCACCAAACAAAATCAACACTACAGACTAAAAATACAAAGCAAGCATCAGAACCAGATTCTCATATTCTGGAACGTTCAGACTAGGAATTCAAAATAACTATGTTAGGAGTTCAAATTAAAAAGCAGGTAACATGCAGAATCATACTAGTGAAATTACTAGAGATGAAAATTTGAAGAGTCAAAGTTGAGATGCTGGAAATCCCAACTTAGTAACAGAAATGAAGAAATGCCTGTGACGAACTAAACAGCAGATTGGATACGGCAGAGAAAAGAGTCAGTGAGTGTGAGGATATGTCAATATTGTTCTTCAGCAGGTGGTGAGGTAATTAAAGCACTGGACTCCTACAGGGTCAACTGTGATTTAAGTCCCAGACCTGGCAGCTTGAAAATGATGCCAGGTGCATGTGCACGTGTGTCCAAAATCCCAGAAGGAGAATGGAGAAGGGATTGTGGTGTGGCCATCCCTTTGGAAGGTGATTTTCCACTTTTCTTCTCACTGTCTCTCTCGTAAGTGCATGCACTGTATGGCAAAAGCTTTCAAAAAATTTTCCTGAACTGAAATGTCAACAGAAAAAAAAAAGAATTGAAAGAAAAACAAGGCATTGACAAAAAAATTTGAAAAACTGTCTGAGGACTATAGGGTGACTTCAAAGGTGTAACATACCCATAATTGGAAAATCAGAAGAAGAAAGAACAGAGCAGAAAAATTATTTTAATAATAGCTAAAATTTTTCCAAAATTGATGAGATATACAAAACCACAGATTCAGGGAATTCAGAGAACACCAAGTAAGATAAATACCAGAAAATAACTTAGGTGCATCACATTTGAACTGCAGAAAACTGAAGACAATGAAAAAAAAAACTTAAAAAATGTGGAGGTTAGAGGATGGCATTTACTTACCAAGGATAAATCATATAAGCAAGAAAAAATGAAATTAAACATTTAAAATATGCAAAGAAAAATAATCCACAACTCTAGAATTCTATATCCTGAGATGACTATTCTTTAAAAATTAAGGAGAAATAAACATTTATTTCTTTTTAAGAGGGAGATATTTGCTATAGGGTGCATGTGCTTACCAGAGAGATAGAGAAAAAGTAAGCAATCTCCCCTTGGGGGGATGGCCATACCACAGTCTCCTCTCTTTCATTCTCCTCTTGGGATTTTAGACATACATGCATACACACCTGGTGTGAGTCAAGCCACCGGGTCCAGGACTCAAACTGGAGTCGGCCATGTGGGAGTCTAGTGCCATTACCACTATGCCACTTGCTGGACCTGAAATAAACATTTTCTTAGGCAAATAAAAACAGGGAACTTATTAGCTGTGGAATTACCCTGCAGAAAATTTAAAGGAAGCAATTAAGAGATAAGCAAACCATAGCAGATCAAAAACTTTGACCTACAAAAAAGAAGGAGCTGCATCAGAGAAGGCAAACATGAAAGTAAAATAATGTCTTCTATCTTTTAAATTCTAAATTTGCCTTACAATAACTTCATCTAAATCAACGATAGTGACAGTGGATTGGGCACATGGGGAAGAGGCCAGAGGACCTAAGGGATAAGGAGGAATGAAGACTCTTCTGGTAAGCTCCCTGGGCTGCATGTGAAGAGGTGTAATGGTATTGGAAGGTGGGTTCAGAGAACACTCCTTTGAGTCCCATCATTTTCTTTTTTCATGTCCATGGTTCTGAAGTTCGCTTCAATGTGCCACTTTCAATTAGATAGTATCACTGTGCCAAATAAATAGTAATTATTTAAAAATAAAATTGTAAGTGAAGTTCCATGAACAGAAGTAATGTCTATTCCGAGTCCTGGTACCACAAAGCCTCAGGAATATCACACGAGTGAGACTGAAGAGCAGATAACACCTTGATATTGCATGCTGTATCACTTTAGCTCTCTTCAAGAGGCAAAAGTGACTTTCAACACACCAATGGAACAAAAAAGGTGCCCCCCCCACCTTTTGGTAAGACTTAGTGAAGGAAGTATCTAATTTTTTTCATCCAAGAATTTGTATATAAAATAGCTACAAAGGACCAGCAGTTGGCATAATGTAGTCTGGTCTGGACTGGACTCCCATGTAGTCGACTGCGGCTCAACCTTTTGGTAAGACTTAGTGAAGGAAGTACCTAATTTTTTATCCAAGAATTTGTATATAAAATAGCTACAAAGGACCAGTAGTTGGCATAATGTAGTCTGGTCTGGACTGGACTCCCATGTAGTCGACTGCGGCTCAAATCCAGGACCCAGCGACTTAAACTCATGCTGGGCACATGTGTGTGCATGCCCAAGATCCTGAGAGGAGAATGGAGGAGAAGGGATTGCAGTGTGGCCATCCCCCTGGGGGGTGACTTCTTGCTTTCTGTCTCTCTGTCTCTTTCTGGCCAGTGCACACGCCCTGTAGAAAAAAAAACCTCTCTCCAAGAAAAGAAAAAAAAAGAATATAGCTACAAAAGATAAGTAACAAATACATTTAAAACGATGCCACTGCACTTCAGTAAAAGATTGCAAAAATTCCTGATCTGAGCTAATTAAGACACCAAAATATAAAAAAAGATGAAGAGCAGTCTGAGGTAAACAAAACATTTAAAACTTTAAGTACTTGAAAAAAATGTGTTATCTGCAGTTGATAGACATATATTTATCTCTGTAAAAATGTTGTGTTGTAGTTAGATATAAAATGTCCAGATTCTGATAAAGCAGTTACATAAAATATTTGAGTTGCACAAACTACTGTACCAAGAGTTTATATTGGGTATGAATGTTTATGTTTGATAACATTAGATCTCTTAAAAGCTTTGTATAGCTTGACATTTTTAGTTCAAATGAATTTTTTTTTAAATCTTGAGAAAAAAATATGGAAAAGGGCAGAGAAGGTAATTGTTCAAAATTGGCAATTTGGCTCTATGTCTAATATCTCATCTTTCTAAATAAGTAAAGCCTGGATGATATGCTCTTGCTAGAATTATGTGTCTACTAGGAGCTTCTAAGATATATACTAGGTCCTGGCATTAAAGAAAGCATTACAATGAACTAAACTTATATTTCTATAGTGAGAACACTCTTCACCCCTCTTAATCTTCCCAGATCTCTAAAGAGTACTACTGTGAGACTCATTTAATCTTATTCAGAGAGGGGGAAAGTCCATTAACCTGAGATCAGCTACGTAAGATCTTAAGCTCAGAGTTAGCCACTGACGGTCAGATATCATTTTCATTTTTCTTTCTTTCTCTTTCTTTCTTCCTTTCTCTTTATTTCTTTCTTCTTTCTCTTTCTTTCTTTCTT